>NC_090937.1:1227605616-1227907560 GCF_040938575.1 Ambystoma mexicanum
ACCTGGTGCCTTCCTGTTTGCCACTCTTTTTCACCACTTAGCAAGCCCGGACCACCTGGAGCCTTCCTGTTTGCTGCTCTTTTTCACCACCTAGCAAGCCCCACCCACCTGGTGTCTTCCTGTTTGCCACTCTTTTTCACCACTTAGCAAGTCCCGCCCACCTGGTGCCTTCCTGCTTGCCGCTCTGTTTCCCTACTTAAGGAGCGCTCCCGCCTCTTTTCCTTTGCAGATGGGGAGCAGGTGCAAGTGGATCTAGGTCACCTGGCCTAAGCCCCACCCACCTAGGGCCTTCCTGCCTGCCGCTCTTTTTCACCACTTAGGAAGCCCTGCCTTCACCACTTAGGAAGTCCTGTTTGCCCCACCTGGTGCCTTCCTGCTTGCCACTCTGTTTCCCTACTTAAGGAACCCTCCAGCCTCTTTTCCTTTGCAGATGGGGAGCAGGTGCAAGTGGATCTAGGTCACTTGGCCCAAGCCCCGGCCACCTGGTACCTTCCTGCCTGCCACTCTTTTTCACCTCTTAGCAAGCCCCGCCCACCTGATGCCTTCCTGTTTGCCTCTCTTTTTCACAACTTAGCAAGCCCCGCCCACCTGGTGCCTTCCTGCTTGCCGCTCTGTTTCGCTACTTAAGGAGCCCTCCAGCCTCTTTTCCTTTGCAGATGTGGAGCAGGTGCAAGTGGATCTAGGTCACCTGGCCTAAGCCCCGCCCACCTGGTACCTTCCTGCCTATCGCTCTTTTTCACCACTTAGCAAGCCCCGCCCACCTGATGCCTTCCTGTTTGCTGCTCTTTTTAACCACTTAGCAAGCCCCGCCCACCTGGTGCCTTCCTGCTTGCCACTCTGTTTCCCTACTTAAGGAGCCCTCTATCTTCTTTTCCTTTGCAGATGGGGAGCAAGTGCAAGTGGATCTAGGTCACCTGGCCTAAGCCCTGCCCACCTGGTGCCTTCCTGCCTCCCGCTCTTTTTCACCACTTAGCAAGCCCCGCCCACCTGGTGCTTTCCTGTTTGCCGCTCTTTTTCACCACTTAGCAAGCCCCGCCCACCTGATGCCTTCCTGTTTGCTGCTCTTTTTCACCACTAAGCAAGCCCCGCCCACCTGGTACCTTCCTGCTTGCCGCTCTGTTTCCCTACTTAAGGAGCCCTCCAGCCTCTTTTCCTTTGCAGATGGGGAGCAGGTGCAAGTGGATCTAGGTCACCTGGCCTAAGCCCTGCCTATCTGGTGCCTTCCTGTTTGCTGCTCTTTTTCACCACTAAGCAAGCACCGGCCACCTGGTGCCTTCCTGTTTGCCACTCTTTTTCACCACTTAGCAAGTCCTGCCCACCTTGTGCCTTCCTGCTTGCCGCTCTGTATACTACTTAAGGAGCCCCACAGCCTCTTTTCCTTTGCAGATAGGGAGCAGGTGCAAGTGGATCTAGGTCACCTGGCCTAAGCCCCGCCCACCTGGTGCCTTCCTGCCTGCCGCTCTTTTTCACCACTTAGCAAGCCCTGCCCACCTGGTGCCTTCCTGTTTGGCACTCTTTTTCACCACTTAGCAAGCCCCGACCACCTGGTGCCTTCCTGTTTGCTGCTCTTTTTCACCACTTAGCAAGCCCCGACCACCTGGTGCCTTCCTGTTTGCCATTCTTTTTCACCACTTAGCAAGTCCCGCCCACTTGGTGCCTTCCCGATTGCCGCTCTGTTTCCCTACTTAAGGAGCCCTCCAGCCTCTTTTCCTTTGCAGATGGGGAGCAGGTGCAAGTGGATCTAGGTCACCTAGCCTAAGCCCCACCCACCTGGTACCTTCCTGCCTATCGCTCTTTTTCACCACTTGGCAAGCCACGACCACCTGGTGCTTCCTGTTTGCCGCTCTTTTTCACCACTTAGCAAGCCCCGCCTACCTGATGCCTTCCCGTTTGCCGCTCTTTTTAACCACTTAGCAAGCCCCGCCAACCTGGTGCCTTCCTGCTTGCCGCTCTGTTTCCCTACTGAAGGAGCCCTCCATCCTCTTTTCCTTTGCAGATGGGGAGCAAGTGCAAAGTGGATCTAGGTCACCTGGTCTAAGCCCCGCCCACCTGGTGCCTTCCTGCATACCGCTCTTTTTCACCACTTAGCAAGCCCCGCCCACCTGGTGCTTTCCTGTTTGCCGCTCTTTTTCACCACTTAGCAAGCCCCGCCCACCTGAGGCCTTCCTGTTTGCCGCTCTTTTTCACCACTTAGCAAGCCCCGCTCACCTGGTACCTTCCTGCTTGCCGCTCTGTTTCCCTACTTAAGGAGCCCTCCAGCCTCTTTTCCTTTGCAGATGGGGAGCAGGTGCAAGTGGATCTAGGTCACCTGGCCTAAGCCCTGCCCACCTGGTGCCTTCCTGTTTGCTGCTCTTTTTCACCACTTAGCAAGCCCCGCCCACCTGGTGCCGTCCTGTTTGCCACTCTTTATCACCACTTAGCAAGTCCCGCCCACCTGGTGCCTTCCTACTTGCCGCTCTGTTTCCCTACTTAAGGAGCCCTCCAGCATCTTTTCCTTTGCAGATGGGGAGCAGGTGCAAGTGGATCTAGGTCACTTGGACTAAGGCCCGCCCACCTGGTGCCTTCCTGCCTGCCGCTCTTTTTCAGCACTTAGCAAGCCCCGCCCACCTGGTGCCTTCCTGCTTGCTGCTCTGTTTCCCTACTTAAGGAGCCCTCCAGCATCTTTTCCTTTGCAGATGGGGAGCAGGTGTAAGTGGATCTAGGTCACTTGGACTAAGGCCCGCCCACCTGGTGCCTTCCTGCCTGCCGCTCTTTTTCACCACTTAGCAAGCCCCGCCCACCTGGTGCCTTCCTACTTGCCGCTCTGTTTCCCTACTTAAGGAGCCCTCTATCTTCTTTTCCTTTGCAGATGGGGAGCAAGTGCAAGTGGATCTAGGTCACCTGGCCTACGCCCTGCCCACCTGGTGCCTTCCTGCCTCCCGCTCTTTTTCACCACTTAGCAAGCCCCGCCCACCTGGTGCTTTCCTGTTTGCCGCTCTTTTTCACCACTTAGCAAGCCCCGCCCACCTGATGCCTTCCTGTTTGCTGCTCTTTTTCACCACTAAGCAAGCCCCGCCCACCTGGTACCTTCCTGCTTGCCGCTCTGTTTCCCTACTTAAGGAGCCCTCCAGCCTCTTTTCCTTTGCAGATGGGGAGCAGGTGCAAGTAGATCTAGGTCACCTGGCCTAAGCCCTGCCTATCTGGTGCCTTCCTGTTTGCTGCTCTTTTTCACCACTAAGCAAGCACCGCCCACCTGGTGCCTTCCTGTTTGCCACTCTTTTTCACCACTTAGCAAGTCCTGCCCACCTTGTGCCTTCCTGCTTGCCGCTCTGTTTCCCTACTTAAGGAGCCCCACAGCCTCTTTTCCTTTGCAGATAGGGAGCAGGTGCAAGTGGATCTAGGTCACCTGGCCTAAGCCCCGCCCACCTGGTGCCTTCCTGCCTGCCGCTCTTTTTCACCACTTAGCAAGCCCTGCCCACCTGGTGCCTTCCTGTTTGGCACTCTTTTTCACCACTTAGCAAGCCCCGACCACCTGGTGCCTTCCTGTTTGCTGCTCTTTTTCACCACTTAGCAAGCCCCGACCACCTGGTGCCTTCCTGTTTGCCACTCTTTTTCACCACTTAGCAAGTCCCGCCCACTTGGTGCCTTCCCGATTGCCGCTCTGTTTCCCTACTTAAGGAGCCCTCCAGCCTCTTTTCCTTTGCAGATGGGGAGCAGGTGCAAGTGGATCTAGGTCACCTAGCCTAAGCCCCACCCACCTGGTACCTTCCTGCCTATCGCTCTTTTTCACCACTTGGCAAGCCACGACCACCTGGTGCTTCCTGTTTGCCGCTCTTTTTCACCACTTAGCAAGCCCCGCCCACCTGATGCCTTCCCGTTTGCCGCTCTTTTTAACCACTTAGCAAGCCCCGCCAACCTGGTGCCTTCCTGCTTGCCGCTCTGTTTCCCTACTGAAGGAGCCCTCCATCCTCTTTTCCTTTGCAGATGGGGAGCAAGTGCAAAGTGGATCTAGGTCACCTGGTCTAAGCCCCGCCTACCTGGTGCCTTCCTGCCTACCGCTCTTTTTCACCACTTAGCAAGCCCCGCCCACCTGGTGCTTTCCTGTTTGCAGCTCTTTTTCACCACTTAGCAAGCCCCGCCCACCTGAGGCCTTCCTGTTTGCCGCTCTTTTTCACCACTTAGCAAGCCCCGCTCACCTGGTACCTTCCTGCTTGCCGCTCTGTTTCCCTACTTAAGGAGCCCTCCAGCCTCTTTTCCTTTGCAGATGGGGAGCAGGTGCAAGTGGATCTAGGTCACCTGGCCTAAGCCCTGCCCACCTGGTGCCTTCCTGTTTGCTGCTCTTTTTCACCACTTAGCAAGCCCCGCCCACCTGGTGCCGTCCTGTTTGCCACTCTTTATCACCACTTAGCAAGTCCCGCCCACCTGGTGCCTTCCTACTTGCCGCTCTGTTTCCCTACTTAAGGAGCCCTCCAGCATCTTTTCCTTTGCAGATGGGGAGCAGGTGCAAGTGGATCTAGGTCACTTGGACTAAGGCCCGCCCACCTGGTGCCTTCCTGCCTGCCGCTCTTTTTCAGCACTTAGCAAGCCCCGCCCACCTGGTGCCTTCCTGCTTGCTGCTCTGTTTCCCTACTTAAGGAGCCCTCCAGCATCTTTACCTTTGCAGATGGGGAGCAGGTGCAAGTGGATCTAGGTCACTTGGACTAAGGCCCGCCCACCTGGTGCCTTCCTGCCTGCCGCTCTTTTTCACCACTTAGCAAGCCCCGCCCACCTGGTGCCTTCCTACTTGCCGCTCTGTTTCCCTACTTAAGGAGCCCTCCAGCATCTTTTCCTTTGCAGATGGGGAGCAGGTGCAAGTGGATCTAGGTCACTTGGACTAAGGCCCGCCCACCTGGTGCCTTCCTGCCTGCCGCTCTTTTTCACCACTTAGCAAGCCCCGCCCACCTGGTGCCTTCCTGCTTGCTGCTCTGTTTCCCTACTTAAGGAGCCCTCCAGCCTATTTTCCTTTGCAAATGGGGAGCAGGTGCAAGTGGATCTAGGTCACTTGGCCTAAGCCCCACCCACCTGGTGCCTTCCTGCCTGCCGCTCTTTTTCACCACTTAGCAAGCCCCGCCCACCTTGTTCCTTCCTGTTTGCCACTCTTTTTCACCACTTAGCAAGCCTCGACCACCTGGTGCCTTCCTGTTTGCTGCTCTTTTTCACCACTTAGCAAGCCCCGCCCACCTGATGCCTTCCTGTTTGCCGCTCTTTTTAACCACTTAGCAAGCCTCGCCCACCTGGTGCCTTCATGCTTGCCGCTCTGTTTCCCTACTTAAGGAGCCCTCCATCCTCTTTTCCTTTGCAGATGGGGAGCAAGTGCAAGTGGATCTAGGTCACCTGGCCTAAGCTCCGCCCACCTGGTGCCTTCCTGCCTACCGCTCTTTTTCACCACTTAGCAAACCCCGCCCACCTGGGGCTTTCCTGTTTGCCGCTCTTTTTCACCACTTGGCAAGCCCCGCCCACCTGGTACCTTCCTGCTTGCCGCTCTGTTTCACCACTTAGCAAGCCCCGCCCACCTTGTGCCTTCCTGTTTGCCACTCTTTTTCACCACTTAGCAACCCCCGACCACCTGGTAACTTCCTGTTTGCTGCTCTTTTTCACCACTTAGCAAGCCCCGCCCACCTGATGCGTTCCTGTTTGCCGCTCTTTTTAACCACTTAGCAAGCCCCGCCCACCTGGTGCCTTCCTGCTTGCCGCTCTGTTTCCCTACTTAAGGAGCCCTCCATCCTCTTTTCCTTTGCAGATGGGGAGCAAGTGCAAGTGGATCTAGGTCACCTGGCCTAAGGCCCGCCCACCTGGTGCCTTCCTGCCTGCCGCTCTTTTTCACCACTTAGCAAGCCCCGCCCACCTGGTGCCTTTCTGCTTGCTGCTCTGTTTCCCTACTTAAGGAGCCCTCCAGCCTATTTTCCTTTGCAAATGGGGAGCAGGTGCAAGTGGATCTAGGTCACTTGGCCTAAGCCCCGCCCACCTGGTGCCTTCCTGCCTGCCGCTCTTTTCCACCACTTAGCAAGCCCCGCCCACCTTGTGCCTTCCTGTTTGCCACTCTTTTTCACCACTTAGCAAGCCCCGGCCACCTGGTGCCTTCCTGTTTGCTGCTCTTTTTCACCACTTAGCAAGCCCCGCCCACCTGATGCCTTCCTGTTTGCCGCTCTTCTTAACCACTTAGCAAGGCCCGCCCACCTGGTGCCTTCCTGCTTGCCGCTCTGTTTCCCTACTTAAGGAGCCCTCCAGCCTCTTTTCCTTTGCAGATGGGGAGCAGGTGCAAGTGGATCTAGGTCACCTGGCCTAAGCCCTGCCCACCTGGAGCCTTCCTGCCTGCAGCTCTTTTTCACCACTTAGCAAGCCCCGCCCACCTAGTGCCCTCCTGTTTGCCGCTCTTTTTCACCACTTAGCAAGCCCCGCCCACCTGGTGCCTTCCTGCTTGCTGCTCTGTTTCCCTACTTAAGGAGCCCTCCAGCCTATTTTCCTTTGCAAATGGGGAGCAGGTGCAAGTGGATCTAGGTCACTTGGCCTAAGCCCCGCCCACCTGGTGCCTTCCTGCCTGCCGCTCTTTTTCACCACTTAGCAAGCCCCGCCCACCTAGTGCCCTCCTGTTTGCCGCTCTTTTTCACCACTTAGCAAGCCCCGCCCACCTGGTGCCTTCCTGCTTGCTGCTCTTTTTCACCACTTAGCAAGCCCCGCCCACCTGATGCCTTCCTGTTTGCCGCTCTTCTTAACCACTTAGCAAGGCCCGCCCACCTGTTGCCTTCCTGCTTGCCGCTCTGTTTCCCTACTTAAGGAGCCCTCCATCCTCTTTTCCTTTGCAGATGGGGAGCAAGTGCAAGTGCATCTATGTCACCTGGCCTAAGCCCCGCCCACCTGGTGCCTTCCTGCCTACCGCTCTTTTTCACCACTTAGCAAGCCCCGCCCACCTGGTGCTTTCCTGTTTGCCGCTCTTTTTCACCACTTAGCAAGCCCCGCCCACCTGAGGCCTTCCTGTTTGCCGCTCTTTTTCACCACTTAGCAAGCCCCGCCCACCTGAGGCCTTCCTGCCTGCCGCTCTTTTTCACCACTTAGCAAGCCCCGCCCACCTTGTGCCTTCCTGTTTGCCACTCTTTTTCACCACTTAGCAAGCCCCAACCACCTGGTGCCTTCCTGTTTGCCGCTCTTTTTAACCACTTAGCAAGCCCCGCCCACCTGGTGCCTTCCTGCTTGCCGCTCTGTTTCCCTACTTAAGGAGCCCTCCAGCCTCTTTTCCTTTGCAGATGGGGAGCAGGTGCAAGTGGATCTAGGTCACCTGGCCTAAGCCCTGCCCACCTGGTGCCTTCCTGTTTGCTGCTCTTTTTCACCACTTAGCAAGCCCCGCCCACCTGGTGCCGTCCTGTTTGCCACTCTTTATCACCACTTAGCAAGTCCCGCCCACCTGGTGCCTTCCTACTTGCCGCTCTGTTTCCCTACTTAAGGAGCCCTCCAGCATCTTTTCCTTTGCAGATGGGGAGCAGGTGCAAGTGGATCTAGGTCACTTGGACTAAGGCCCGCCCACCTGGTGCCTTCCTGCCTGCCGCTCTTTTTCAGCACTTAGCAAGCCCCGCCCACCTGGTGCCTTCCTGCTTGCTGCTCTGTTTCCCTACTTAAGGAGCCCTCCAGCATCTTTTCCTTTGCAGATGGGGAGCAGGTGCAAGTGGATCTAGGTCACTTGGACTAAGGCCCGCCCACCTGGTGCCTTCCTGCCTGCCGCTCTTTTTCACCACTTAGCAAGCCCCGCCCACCTGGTGCCTTCCTACTTGCCGCTCTGTTTCCCTACTTAAGGAGCCCTCCAGCATCTTTTCCTTTGCAGATGGGGAGCAGGTGCAAGTGGATCTAGGTCACTTGGACTAAGGCCCGCCCACCTGGTGCCTTCCTGCCTGCCGCTCTTTTTCACCACTTAGCAAGCCCCGCCCACCTGGTGCCTTCCTGCTTGCTGCTCTGTTTCCCTACTTAAGGAGCCCTCCAGCCTATTTTCCTTTGCAAATGGGGAGCAGGTGCAAGTGGATCTAGGTCACCTAGCCTAAGCCCCACCCACCTGGTACCTTCCTGCCTATCGCTCTTTTTCACCACTTGGCAAGCCACGACCACCTGGTGCTTCCTGTTTGCCGCTCTTTTTCACCACTTAGCAAGCCCCGCCCACCTGATGCCTTCCCGTTTGCCGCTCTTTTTAACCACTTAGCAAGCCCCGCCAACCTGGTGCCTTCCTGCTTGCCGCTCTGTTTCCCTACTGAAGGAGCCCTCCATCCTCTTTTCCTTTGCAGATGGGGAGCAAGTGCAAAGTGGATCTAGGTCACCTGGTCTAAGCCCCGCCCACCTGGTGCCTTCCTGCCTACCGCTCTTTTTCACCACTTAGCAAGCCCCGCCCACCTGGTGCTTTCCTGTTTGCAGCTCTTTTTCACCACTTAGCAAGCCCCGCCCACCTGAGGCCTTCCTGTTTGCCGCTCTTTTTCACCACTTAGCAAGCCCCGCTCACCTGGTACCTTCCTGCTTGCCGCTCTGTTTCCCTACTTAAGGAGCCCTCCAGCCTCTTTTCCTTTGCAGATGGGGAGCAGGTGCAAGTGGATCTAGGTCACCTGGCCTAAGCCCTGCCCACCTGGTGCCTTCCTGTTTGCTGCTCTTTTTCACCACTTAGCAAGCCCCGCCCACCTGGTGCCGTCCTGTTTGCCACTCTTTATCACCACTTAGCAAGTCCCGCCCACCTGGTGCCTTCCTACTTGCCGCTCTGTTTCCCTACTTAAGGAGCCCTCCAGCATCTTTTCCTTTGCAGATGGGGAGCAGGTGCAAGTGGATCTAGGTCACTTGGACTAAGGCCCGCCCACCTGGTGCCTTCCTGCCTGCCGCTCTTTTTCAGCACTTAGCAAGCCCCGCCCACCTGGTGCCTTCCTGCTTGCTGCTCTGTTTCCCTACTTAAGGAGCCCTCCAGCATCTTTTCCTTTGCAGATGGGGAGCAGGTGCAAGTGGATCTAGGTCACTTGGACTAAGGCCCGCCCACCTGGTGCCTTCCTGCCTGCCGCTCTTTTTCACCACTTAGCAAGCCCCGCCCACCTGGTGCCTTCCTACTTGCCGCTCTGTTTCCCTACTTAAGGAGCCCTCCAGCATCTTTTCCTTTGCAGATGGGGAGCAGGTGCAAGTGGATCTAGGTCACTTGGACTAAGGCCCGCCCACCTGGTGCCTTCCTGCCTGCCGCTCTTTTTCACCACTTAGCAAGCCCCGCCCACCTGGTGCCTTCCTGCTTGCTGCTCTGTTTCCCTACTTAAGGAGCCCTCCAGCCTATTTTCCTTTGCAAATGGGGAGCAGGTGCAAGTGGATCTAGGTCACTTGGCCTAAGCCCCACCCACCTGGTGCCTTCCTGCCTGCCGCTCTTTTTCACCACTTAGCAAGCCCCGCCCACCTTGTTCCTTCCTGTTTGCCACTCTTTTTCACCACTTAGCAAGCCTCGACCACCTGGTGCCTTCCTGTTTGCTGCTCTTTTTCACCACTTAGCAAGCCCCGCCCACCTGATGCCTTCCTGTTTGCCGCTCTTTTTAACCACTTAGCAAGCCTCGCCCACCTGGTGCCTTCCTGCTTGCCGCTCTGTTTCCCTACTTAAGGAGCCCTCCATCCTCTTTTCCTTTGCAGATGGGGAGCAAGTGCAAGTGGATCTAGGTCACCTGGCCTAAGCTCCGCCCACCTGGTGCCTTCCTGCCTACCGCTCTTTTTCACCACTTAGCAAACCCCGCCCACCTGGGGCTTTCCTGTTTGCCGCTCTTTTTCACCACTTGGCAAGCCCCGCCCACCTGGTACCTTCCTGCTTGCCGCTCTGTTTCACCACTTAGCAAGCCCCGCCCACCTTGTGCCTTCCTGTTTGCCACTCTTTTTCACCACTTAGCAACCCCCGACCACCTGGTAACTTCCTGTTTGCTGCTCTTTTTCACCACTTAGCAAGCCCCGCCCACCTGATGCGTTCCTGTTTGCCGCTCTTTTTAACCACTTAGCAAGCCCCGCCCACCTGGTGCCTTCCTGCTTGCCGCTCTGTTTCCCTACTTAAGGAGCCCTCCATCCTCTTTTCCTTTGCAGATGGGGAGCAAGTGCAAGTGGATCTAGGTCACCTGGCCTAAGGCCCGCCCACCTGGTGCCTTCCTGCCTGCCGCTCTTTTTCACCACTTAGCAAGCCCCGCCCACCTGGTGCCTTTCTGCTTGCTGCTCTGTTTCCCTACTTAAGGAGCCCTCCAGCCTATTTTCCTTTGCAAATGGGGAGCAGGTGCAAGTGGATCTAGGTCACTTGGCCTAAGCCCCGCCCACCTGGTGCCTTCCTGCCTGCCGCTCTTTTCCACCACTTAGCAAGCCCCGCCCACCTTGTGCCTTCCTGTTTGCCACTCTTTTTCACCACTTAGCAAGCCCCGGCCACCTGGTGCCTTCCTGTTTGCTGCTCTTTTTCACCACTTAGCAAGCCCCGCCCACCTGATGCCTTCCTGTTTGCCGCTCTTCTTAACCACTTAGCAAGGCCCGCCCACCTGGTGCCTTCCTGCTTGCCGCTCTGTTTCCCTACTTAAGGAGCCCTCCAGCCTCTTTTCCTTTGCAGATGGGGAGCAGGTGCAAGTGGATCTAGGTCACCTGGCCTAAGCCCTGCCCACCTGGAGCCTTCCTGCCTGCAGCTCTTTTTCACCACTTAGCAAGCCCCGCCCACCTAGTGCCCTCCTGTTTGCCGCTCTTTTTCACCACTTAGCAAGCCCCGCCCACCTGGTGCCTTCCTGCTTGCTGCTCTGTTTCCCTACTTAAGGAGCCCTCCAGCCTATTTTCCTTTGCAAATGGGGAGCAGGTGCAAGTGGATCTAGGTCACTTGGCCTAAGCCCCGCCCACCTGGTGCCTTCCTGCCTGCCGCTCTTTTTCACCACTTAGCAAGCCCCGCCCACCTAGTGCCCTCCTGTTTGCCGCTCTTTTTCACCACTTAGCAAGCCCCGCCCACCTGGTGCCTTCCTGCTTGCTGCTCTTTTTCACCACTTAGCAAGCCCCGCCCACCTGATGCCTTCCTGTTTGCCGCTCTTCTTAACCACTTAGCAAGGCCCGCCCACCTGTTGCCTTCCTGCTTGCCGCTCTGTTTCCCTACTTAAGGAGCCCTCCATCCTCTTTTCCTTTGCAGATGGGGAGCAAGTGCAAGTGCATCTATGTCACCTGGCCTAAGCCCCGCCCACCTGGTGCCTTCCTGCCTACCGCTCTTTTTCACCACTTAGCAAGCCCCGCCCACCTGGTGCTTTCCTGTTTGCCGCTCTTTTTCACCACTTAGCAAGCCCCGCCCACCTGAGGCCTTCCTGTTTGCCGCTCTTTTTCACCACTTAGCAAGCCCCGCCCACCTGAGGCCTTCCTGCCTGCCGCTCTTTTTCACCACTTAGCAAGCCCCGCCCACCTTGTGCCTTCCTGTTTGCCACTCTTTTTCACCACTTAGCAAGCCCCAACCACCTGGTGCCTTCCTGTTTGCCGCTCTTTTTAACCACTTAGCAAGCCCCGCCCACCTGGTGCCTTCCTGCTTGCCGCTCTGTTTCCCTACTTAAGGAGCCCTCCAGCCTCTTTTCCTTTGCAGATGGGGAGCAGGTGCAAGTGGATCTAGGTCACCTGGCCTAAGCCCTGCCCACCTGGTGCCTTCCTGTTTGCTGCTCTTTTTCACCACTTAGCAAGCCCCGCCCACCTGGTGCCGTCCTGTTTGCCACTCTTTATCACCACTTAGCAAGTCCCGCCCACCTGGTGCCTTCCTACTTGCCGCTCTGTTTCCCTACTTAAGGAGCCCTCCAGCATCTTTTCCTTTGCAGATGGGGAGCAGGTGCAAGTGGATCTAGGTCACTTGGACTAAGGCCCGCCCACCTGGTGCCTTCCTGCCTGCCGCTCTTTTTCAGCACTTAGCAAGCCCCGCCCACCTGGTGCCTTCCTGCTTGCTGCTCTGTTTCCCTACTTAAGGAGCCCTCCAGCATCTTTTCCTTTGCAGATGGGGAGCAGGTGCAAGTGGATCTAGGTCACTTGGACTAAGGCCCGCCCACCTGGTGCCTTCCTGCCTGCCGCTCTTTTTCACCACTTAGCAAGCCCCGCCCACCTGGTGCCTTCCTACTTGCCGCTCTGTTTCCCTACTTAAGGAGCCCTCCAGCATCTTTTCCTTTGCAGATGGGGAGCAGGTGCAAGTGGATCTAGGTCACTTGGACTAAGGCCCGCCCACCTGGTGCCTTCCTGCCTGCCGCTCTTTTTCACCACTTAGCAAGCCCCGCCCACCTGGTGCCTTCCTGCTTGCTGCTCTGTTTCCCTACTTAAGGAGCCCTCCAGCCTATTTTCCTTTGCAAATGGGGAGCAGGTGCAAGTGGATCTAGGTCACCTAGCCTAAGCCCCACCCACCTGGTACCTTCCTGCCTATCGCTCTTTTTCACCACTTGGCAAGCCACGACCACCTGGTGCTTCCTGTTTGCCGCTCTTTTTCACCACTTAGCAAGCCCCGCCCACCTGATGCCTTCCCGTTTGCCGCTCTTTTTAACCACTTAGCAAGCCCCGCCAACCTGGTGCCTTCCTGCTTGCCGCTCTGTTTCCCTACTGAAGGAGCCCTCCATCCTCTTTTCCTTTGCAGATGGGGAGCAAGTGCAAAGTGGATCTAGGTCACCTGGTCTAAGCCCCGCCCACCTGGTGCCTTCCTGCCTACCGCTCTTTTTCACCACTTAGCAAGCCCCGCCCACCTGGTGCTTTCCTGTTTGCAGCTCTTTTTCACCACTTAGCAAGCCCCGCCCACCTGAGGCCTTCCTGTTTGCCGCTCTTTTTCACCACTTAGCAAGCCCCGCTCACCTGGTACCTTCCTGCTTGCCGCTCTGTTTCCCTACTTAAGGAGCCCTCCAGCCTCTTTTCCTTTGCAGATGGGGAGCAGGTGCAAGTGGATCTAGGTCACCTGGCCTAAGCCCTGCCCACCTGGTGCCTTCCTGTTTGCTGCTCTTTTTCACCACTTAGCAAGCCCCGCCCACCTGGTGCCGTCCTGTTTGCCACTCTTTATCACCACTTAGCAAGTCCCGCCCACCTGGTGCCTTCCTACTTGCCGCTCTGTTTCCCTACTTAAGGAGCCCTCCAGCATCTTTTCCTTTGCAGATGGGGAGCAGGTGCAAGTGGATCTAGGTCACTTGGACTAAGGCCCGCCCACCTGGTGCCTTCCTGCCTGCCGCTCTTTTTCAGCACTTAGCAAGCCCCGCCCACCTGGTGCCTTCCTGCTTGCTGCTCTGTTTCCCTACTTAAGGAGCCCTCCAGCATCTTTTCCTTTGCAGATGGGGAGCAGGTGCAAGTGGATCTAGGTCACTTGGACTAAGGCCCGCCCACCTGGTGCCTTCCTGCCTGCCGCTCTTTTTCACCACTTAGCAAGCCCCGCCCACCTGGTGCCTTCCTACTTGCCGCTCTGTTTCCCTACTTAAGGAGCCCTCCAGCATCTTTTCCTTTGCAGATGGGGAGCAGGTGCAAGTGGATCTAGGTCACTTGGACTAAGGCCCGCCCACCTGGTGCCTTCCTGCCTGCCGCTCTTTTTCACCACTTAGCAAGCCCCGCCCACCTGGTGCCTTCCTGCTTGCTGCTCTGTTTCCCTACTTAAGGAGCCCTCCAGCCTATTTTCCTTTGCAAATGGGGAGCAGGTGCAAGTGGATCTAGGTCACTTGGCCTAAGCCCCACCCACCTGGTGCCTTCCTGCCTGCCGCTCTTTTTCACCACTTAGCAAGCCCCGCCCACCTTGTTCCTTCCTGTTTGCCACTCTTTTTCACCACTTAGCAAGCCTCGACCACCTGGTGCCTTCCTGTTTGCTGCTCTTTTTCACCACTTAGCAAGCCCCGCCCACCTGATGCCTTCCTGTTTGCCGCTCTTTTTAACCACTTAGCAAGCCTCGCCCACCTGGTGCCTTCCTGCTTGCCGCTCTGTTTCCCTACTTAAGGAGCCCTCCATCCTCTTTTCCTTTGCAGATGGGGAGCAAGTGCAAGTGGATCTAGGTCACCTGGCCTAAGCTCCGCCCACCTGGTGCCTTCCTGCCTACCGCTCTTTTTCACCACTTAGCAAACCCCGCCCACCTGGGGCTTTCCTGTTTGCCGCTCTTTTTCACCACTTGGCAAGCCCCGCCCACCTGGTACCTTCCTGCTTGCCGCTCTGTTTCACCACTTAGCAAGCCCCGCCCACCTTGTGCCTTCCTGTTTGCCACTCTTTTTCACCACTTAGCAACCCCCGACCACCTGGTAACTTCCTGTTTGCTGCTCTTTTTCACCACTTAGCAAGCCCCGCCCACCTGATGCGTTCCTGTTTGCCGCTCTTTTTAACCACTTAGCAAGCCCCGCCCACCTGGTGCCTTCCTGCTTGCCGCTCTGTTTCCCTACTTAAGGAGCCCTCCATCCTCTTTTCCTTTGCAGATGGGGAGCAAGTGCAAGTGGATCTAGGTCACCTGGCCTAAGGCCCGCCCACCTGGTGCCTTCC
This sequence comes from Ambystoma mexicanum, assembly GCF_040938575.1. NCBI lineage: Eukaryota > Metazoa > Chordata > Amphibia > Caudata > Ambystomatidae > Ambystoma > Ambystoma mexicanum. The sequence goes on from NC_090937.1 coordinate 1,227,620,077, forward strand.
TGCCTGCCGCTCTTTTTCACCACTTAGCAAGCCCCGCCCACCTGGTGCCTTTCTGCTTGCTGCTCTGTTTCCCTACTTAAGGAGCCCTCCAGCCTATTTTCCTTTGCAAATGGGGAGCAGGTGCAAGTGGATCTAGGTCACTTGGCCTAAGCCCCGCCCACCTGGTGCCTTCCTGCCTGCCGCTCTTTTCCACCACTTAGCAAGCCCCGCCCACCTTGTGCCTTCCTGTTTGCCACTCTTTTTCACCACTTAGCAAGCCCCGGCCACCTGGTGCCTTCCTGTTTGCTGCTCTTTTTCACCACTTAGCAAGCCCCGCCCACCTGATGCCTTCCTGTTTGCCGCTCTTCTTAACCACTTAGCAAGGCCCGCCCACCTGGTGCCTTCCTGCTTGCCGCTCTGTTTCCCTACTTAAGGAGCCCTCCAGCCTCTTTTCCTTTGCAGATGGGGAGCAGGTGCAAGTGGATCTAGGTCACCTGGCCTAAGCCCTGCCCACCTGGAGCCTTCCTGCCTGCAGCTCTTTTTCACCACTTAGCAAGCCCCGCCCACCTAGTGCCCTCCTGTTTGCCGCTCTTTTTCACCACTTAGCAAGCCCCGCCCACCTGGTGCCTTCCTGCTTGCTGCTCTGTTTCCCTACTTAAGGAGCCCTCCAGCCTATTTTCCTTTGCAAATGGGGAGCAGGTGCAAGTGGATCTAGGTCACTTGGCCTAAGCCCCGCCCACCTGGTGCCTTCCTGCCTGCCGCTCTTTTTCACCACTTAGCAAGCCCCGCCCACCTAGTGCCCTCCTGTTTGCCGCTCTTTTTCACCACTTAGCAAGCCCCGCCCACCTGGTGCCTTCCTGCTTGCTGCTCTTTTTCACCACTTAGCAAGCCCCGCCGACCTGATGCCTTCCTGTTTGCCGCTCTTCTTAACCACTTAGCAAGGCCCGCCCACCTGTTGCCTTCCTGCTTGCCGCTCTGTTTCCCTACTTAAGGAGCCCTCCATCCTCTTTTCCTTTGCAGATGGGGAGCAAGTGCAAGTGCATCTATGTCACCTGGCCTAAGCCCCGCCCACCTGGTGCCTTCCTGCCTACCGCTCTTTTTCACCACTTAGCAAGCCCCGCCCACCTGGTGCTTTCCTGTTTGCCGCTCTTTTTCACCACTTAGCAAGCCCCGCCCACCTGAGGCCTTCCTGTTTGCCGCTCTTTTTCACCACTTAGCAAGCCCCGCCCACCTGAGGCCTTCCTGCCTGCCGCTCTTTTTCACCACTTAGCAAGCCCCGCCCACCTTGTGCCTTCCTGTTTGCCACTCTTTTTCACCACTTAGCAAGCCCCAACCACCTGGTGCCTTCCTGTTTGCCGCTCTTTTTAACCACTTAGCAAGCCCCGCCCACCTGGTGCCTTCCTGCTTGCCGCTCTGTTTCCCTACTTAAGGAGCCCTCCAGCCTCTTTTCCTTTGCAGATGGGGAGCAGGTGCAAGTGGATCTAGGTCACCTGGCCTAAGCCCTGCCCACCTGGTGCCTTCCTGTTTGCTGCTCTTTATCACCACTTAGCAAGCCCCGCCCACCTGGTGCCGTCCTGTTTGCCACTCTTTATCACCACTTAGCAAGTCCCGCCCTCCTGGTGCCTTCCTACTTGCCGCTCTGTTTCCCTACTTAAGGAGCCCTCCAGCATCTTTTCCTTTGCAGATGGGGAGCAGGTGCAAGTGGATCTAGGTCACTTGGACTAAGGCCCGCCCACCTGGTGCCTTCCTGCCTGCCGCTCTTTTTCAGCACTTAGCAAGCCCCGCCCACCTGGTGCCTTCCTGCTTGCTGCTCTGTTTCCCTACTTAAGGAGCCCTCCAGCATCTTTTCCTTTGCAGATGGGGAGCAGGTGCAAGTGGATCTAGGTCACTTGGACTAAGGCCCGCCCACCTGGTGCCTTCCTGCCTGCCGCTCTTTTTCACCACTTAGCAAGCCCCGCCCACCTGGTGCCTTCCTACTTGCCGCTCTGTTTCCCTACTTAAGGAGCCCTCCAGCATCTTTTCCTTTGCAGATGGGGAGCAGGTGCAAGTGGATCTAGGTCACTTGGACTAAGGCCCGCCCACCTGGTGCCTTCCTGCCTGCCGCTCTTTTTCACCACTTAGCAAGCCCCGCCCACCTGGTGCCTTCCTGCTTGCTGCTCTGTTTCCCTACTTAAGGAGCCCTCCAGCCTATTTTCCTTTGCAAATGGGGAGCAGGTGCAAGTGGATCTAGGTCACTTGGCCTAAGCCCCACCCACCTGGTGCCTTCCTGCCTGCCGCTCTTTTTCACCACTTAGCAAGCCCCGCCCACCTTGTTCCTTCCTGTTTGCCACTCTTTTTCACCACTTAGCAAGCCTCGACCACCTGGTGCCTTCCTGTTTGCTGCTCTTTTTCACCACTTAGCAAGCCCCGCCCACCTGATGCCTTCCTGTTTGCCGCTCTTTTTAACCACTTAGCAAGCCTCGCCCACCTGGTGCCTTCCTGCTTGCCGCTCTGTTTCCCTACTTAAGGAGCCCTCCATCCTCTTTTCCTTTGCAGATGGGGAGCAAGTGCAAGTGGATCTAGGTCACCTGGCCTAAGCTCCGCCCACCTGGTGCCTTCCTGCCTACCGCTCTTTTTCACCACTTAGCAAACCCCGCCCACCTGGTGCTTTCCTGTTTGCCGCTCTTTTTCACCACTTAGCAAGCCCCGCCCACCTGAGGCCTTCCTGTTTGCCGCTCTTTTTCACCACTTGGCAAGCCCCGCCCACCTGGTACCTTCCTGCTTGCCGCTCTGTTTCACCACTTAGCAAGCCCCGCCCACCTTGTGCCTTCCTGTTTGCCACTCTTTTTCACCACTTAGCAACCCCCGACCACCTGGTAACTTCCTGTTTGCTGCTCTTTTTCACCACTTAGCAAGCCCCGCCCACCTGATGCGTTCCTGTTTGCCGCTCTTTTTAACCACTTAGCAAGCCCCGCCCACCTGGTGCCTTCCTGCTTGCCGCTCTGTTTCCCTACTTAAGGAGCCCTCCATCCTCTTTTCCTTTGCAGATGGGGAGCAAGTGCAAGTGGATCTAGGTCACCTGGCCTAAGGCCCGCCCACCTGGTGCCTTCCTGCCTGCCGCTCTTTTTCACCACTTAGCAAGCCCCGCCCACCTGGTGCCTTTCTGCTTGCTGCTCTGTTTCCCTACTTAAGGAGCCCTCCAGCCTATTTTCCTTTGCAAATGGGGAGCAGGTGCAAGTGGATCTAGGTCACTTGGCCTAAGCCCCGCCCACCTGGTGCCTTCCTGCCTGCCGCTCTTTTCCACCACTTAGCAAGCCCCGCCCACCTTGTGCCTTCCTGTTTGCCACTCTTTTTCACCACTTAGCAATCCCCGGCCACCTGGTGCCTTCCTGTTTGCTGCTCTTTTTCACCACTTAGCAAGCCCCGCCCACCTGATGCCTTCCTGTTTGCCGCTCTTCTTAACCACTTAGCAAGGCCCGCCCACCTGGTGCCTTCCTGCTTGCCGCTCTGTTTCCCTACTTAAGGAGCCCTCCAGCCTCTTTTCCTTTGCAGATGGGGATCAGGTGCAAGTGGATCTAGGTCACCTGGCCTAAGCCCTGCCCACCTGGAGCCTTCCTGCCTGCAGCTCTTTTTCACCACTTAGCAAGCCCCGCCCACCTAGTGCCCTCCTGTTTGCCGCTCTTTTTCACCACTTAGCAAGCCCCGCCCACCTGGTGCCTTCCTGCTTGCTGCTCTTTTTCACCACTTAGCAAGCCCCGCCCACCTGATGCCTTCCTGTTTGCCGCTCTTCTTAACCACTTAGCAAGGCCCGCCCACCTGTTGCCTTCCTGCTTGCCGCTCTGTTTCCCTACTTAAGGAGCCCTCCATCCTCTTTTCCTTTGCAGATGGGGAGCAAGTGCAAGTGCATCTAGGTCACCTGGCCTAAGCCCCGCCCACCTGGTGCCTTCCTGCCTACCGCTCTTTTTCACCACTTAGCAAGCCCCGCCCACCTGGTGCTTTCCTGTTTGCCGCTCTTTTTCACCACTTAGCAAGCCCCGCCCACCTGAGGCCTTCCTGTTTGCCGCTCTTTTTCACCACTTAGCAAGCCCCGCCCACCTGAGGCCTTCCTGCCTGCCGCTCTTTTTCACCACTTAGCAAGCCCCGCCCACCTTGTGCCTTCCTGTTTGCCACTCTTTTTCACCACTTAGCAAGCCCCAACCACCTGGTGCCTTCCTGTTTGCCGCTCTTTTTAACCACTTAGCAAGCCCCGCCCACCTGGTGCCTTCCTGCTTGCCGCTCTGTTTCCCTACTTAAGGAGCCCTCCATCCTCTTTTCCTTTGCAGATGGGGAGCAAGTGCAAGTGGATCTAGGTCACCTGGCCTAAGCCCCGCCCACCTGGTGCCTTCCTGCTTGCTGCTCTGTTTCCCTACTTAAGGAGCCCTCCAGCCTATTTTCCTTTGCAAATGGGGAGCAGGTGCAAGTGGATCTAGGTCACTTGGCCTAAGCCCCGCCCACCTGGTGCCTTCCTGCCTGCCGCTCTTTTTCACCACTTAGCAAGCCCCGCCCACCTTGTGCCTTCCTGTTTGCCACTCTTTTTCACCACTTAGCAAGCCTCGACCACCTGGTGCCTTCCTGTTTGCCACTCTTTTTCACCACTTAGCAAGTCCCACCCACCTGGTGCCTTCCTGCTTGCCGCTCTGTTTCCCTACTTAAGGAGCCCTCCAGCCTCTTTTCCTTTGCAGATGGGGAGCAGGTGCAAGTGGATCTAGGTCACCTAGCCTAAGCCCCGCCCACCTGGTACCTTCCTGCCTATTGCTCTTTTTCACCACTTAGCAAGCCTCGACCACCTGGTGCTTCCTGTTTGCCGCTCTTTTTAACCACTTAGCAAGCCCCGCCAACCTGGTGCCTTCCTGCTTGCCGCTCTGTTTCTCTACTTAAGGAGTCCTCCATCCTCTTTTCCTTTGCAGATGGGGAGCAAGTGCAAGTGGATCTAGGTCACCTGGCCTAAGCCCCGCCCACCTGGTGCCTTCCTGCCTACCGCTCTTTTTCACCACTTAGCAAGCCCCGCCCACCTGGTGCTTTCCTGTTTGCCGCTCTTTTTCACCACTTAGCAAGCCCCGCCCACCTGGTACCTTCCTGCTTGCTGCTCTGTTTCCCTACTTAAGGAGCCCTCCAGCCTCTTTTCCTTTGCAGATGGGGAGCAGGTGCAAGTGGATCTAAGTCACCTGGCCTAAGCCCTGCCCACCTGGTGCCTTCCTGTTTGCTGCTCTTTTTCACCTCTTAGCAAGTCCCGCCCACCTGGTGCCGTCCTGTTTGCCACTCTTTTTCACCACTTAGCAAGTCCCGCCCACCTGGTGCCTTCCTACTTGCTGCTCTGTTTCCCTACTTAAGGAGCCCTCCAGCCTCTTTTCCTTTGCAGATGGGGAGCAGGTGCAAGTGGATCTAGGTCACTTGGCCTAAGGCCCGCCCACCTGGTGCCTTCCTGCCTGCTGCTCTTTTTCACCACTTAGCAAGCCCCGCCCACCTAGTGCCCTCCTGTTTGCCGCTCTTTTTCACCATTTAGCAAGCCCCGCCCACCTGGTGCCTTCCTGCTTGCTTCTCTGTTTCCCTACTTAAGGAGCCCTCCAGTCTATTTTCCTTTACAGATGGGGAGCAGGTGCAAGTGGATCGAGGTCACCTGGCCTAAGCCCCGCCCACCTGATGCCTTCCTGTTTGCCGCTCTTCTTAACCACTTAGCAAGCCCCGCCCACCTGGTGCCTTCCTGCTTGCTGCTCTGTTTCCCTACTTAAGGAGCCCTCCATCCTCTTTTCCTTTGCAGATGGGGAGCAAGTGCAAGTGGATCTAGGTCACCTGGCCTAAGCCCCGCCCACCTGGTGCCTTCCTGCCTACCGCTCTTTTTCACCACTTAGCAAGCCCCGCCCACCTGGTGCTTTCCTGTTTGCCGCTCTTTTTCACCACATAGCAAGCCCCGTCCACCTGAGGCCTTCCTGTTTGCCGCTCCTTTTCACCACTTAGCAAGCCCCGCCCACCTGAGGCCTTCCTGCCTGCCGCTCTTTTTCACCACTTAGCAAGCCCCGCCCACCTTGTGCCTTCCTGTTTGCCACTCTTTTTCACCACTTAGCAAGCCCCAACCACCTGGTGCCTTCCTGTTTGCTGCTCTTTTTCACCACTTAGCAAGCCCCGCCCACCTGATGCCTTCCTGTTTGCCGCTCTTTTTAACCACTTAGCAACCCCCGCCCACCTGGTGCCTTCCTGCTTGCCGCTCTGTTTCCCTACTTAAGGAGCCCTCCATCCTCTTTTCCTTTGCAGATGGGGAGCAAGTGCAAGTGGATTTAGGTCACCTGGCCTAAGCCCCGCCCACCTGGTGCCTTCCTGCTTGCTGCTCTGTTTCCCTACTTAAGGAGCCCTCCAGCCTATTTTCCTTTGCAAATGGGGAGCAGGTGCAAGTGGATCTAGGTCACTTGGCCTAAGCCCCGCCCACCTGGTGCCTTCCTGCCTGCCGCTCTTTTTCACCACTTAGCAAGCCCCGCCCACCTTGTGCCTTCCTGTTTGCCACTCTTTTTCACCACTTAGCAAGCCTCGACCACCTGGTGCCTTCCTGTTTGCCACTCTTTTTCACCACTTAGCAAGCCCCGCCCACCTGGTGCCTTCCTGTTTGGCACTCTTTTTCACCACTTAGCAAGCCACGACCACCTGGTGCCTTCCTGTTTGCTGCTCTTTTTCACCACTTAGCAAGCCCCGCTCACCTGGTGCCTTCCTGTTTGCCACTCTTTTTCACCACTTAGCAAGTCCCGCCCACCTGGTGCCTTCCTGCTTGCCGCTCTGTTTCCCTACTTAAGGAGCCCTCCAGCCTCTTTTCCTTTGCAGATGGGGAGCAGGTGCAAGTGGTCTAGGTCACCTAGCCTAAGCCCCGCCCACCTGGTACCTTCCTGCCTATTGCTCTTTTTCACCACTTAGCAAGCCTCGACCACCTGGTGCTTCCTGTTTGCCGCTCTTTTTCACCACTTAGCAAGCCCCGCCAACCTGGTGCCTTCCTGCTTGCCGCTCTGTTTCCCTACTTAAGGAGTCCTCCATCCTCTTTTCCTTTGCAGATGGGGAGCAAGTGCAAGTGGATCTAGGTCACCTGGCCTAAGCCCCGCCCACCTGGTGCCTTCCTGCCTACCGCTCTTTTTCACCACTTAGCAAGCCCCGCCCACCTGGTGCTTTCCTGTTTGCCGCTCTTTTTCACCACTTAGCAAGCCCCGCCCACCTGAGGCCTTCCTGTTTGCCGCTCTTTTTCACCACTTAGCAAGCCCCGCCCACCTGGTACCTTCCTGCTTGCCGCTCTGTTTCCCGACTTAAGGAGCCCTCCAGCCTCTTTTCCTTTGCAGATGGGGAGCAGGTGCAAGTGGATCTAGGTCACCTGGCCTAAGCCCTGCCCACCTGGTGCCTTCCTGTTTGCTGCTCTTTTTCACCACTTAGCAAGCCCCGCCCACCTGGTGCCGTCCTGTTTGCCACTCTTTTTCACCACTTAGCAAGTCCCGCCCACCTGGTGCCTTCCTACTTGCCGCTCTGTTTCCCTACTTAAGGGGCCCTCCAGCCTCTTTTCCTTTGCAGATGGGGAGCAGGTGCAAGTGGATCTAGGTCACTTGGCCTAAGGCCCGCCCACCTGGTGCCTTCCTGCCTGCCGCTCTTTTTCACCACTTAGCAAGCCCCGCCCACCTAGTGCCCTCCTGTTTGCCGCTCTTTTTCACCACTTAGCAAGCCCCGCCCACCTGGTGCCTTGCTGCTTGCTGCTCTGTTTCCCTACTTAAGGAGCCCTCCAGCCTATTTTCCTTTGCAGATTGGGAGCAGGTGCAAGTGGATCTAGGTCACCTGGCCTAAGCCCCGCCTACCTGGTGCCTTCCTGCCTGCCGCTCTTTTTCACCACTTAGAAAGCCCAGCCCACCTTGTGCCTTCCTGTTTGCCGCTCTTTTTCACCACTTAGCAAGCCCCGACCACCTGGTGCCTTCCTGTTTGCTGCTCTTTTTCACCACTTAGCAAGCCCGGCCCACCTGATGCCTTCCTGTTTGCCGCTCTTTTTAACCACTTAGCAAGCCCCGCCCACCTGGTGCCTTCCTGCTTGCCGCTCTGTTTCCCTACTTAAGGAGCCCTCCATCCTCTTTTCCTTTGCAGATGGGGAGCAAGTGCAAGTGGATCTAGGTCACCTGGCCTAAGCCCCGCCCACCTGGTGCCTTCCTGCCTACTGCTCTTTTTCACCACTTAGCAAGCCCCGCCCACCTGGTGCTTTCCTGTTTGCCGCTCTTTTTCACCACTTAGCAAGCCCCGCCCACCTGAGGCCTTCCTGTTTGCCGCTCTTTTTCACCACTTAGCAAGCCCCGCCCACCTGGTACCTTCCTGCTTGCCGCTCTGTTTCCCTACTTAAGGAGCCCTCCAGCCTCTTTTCCTTTGCTGATGGAGAGCAGGTGCAAGTGGATCTAGGTCACCTGGCCTAAGCCCTGCTCACCTGGTGCCTTCCTGTTTGCTGCTCTTTTTCACCACTTAGCAAGCCCCGCCCACCTGGTGCCTTCCTGTTTGCCACTCTTTTTCATCACTTAGCAAGTCCTGCCCACCTGGTGCCTTCCTACTTGCCGCTCTGTTTCCCTACTTAAGGAGCCCTCCAGCCTCTTTTCCTTTGCAGATGGGGAGCAGGTGCAAGTGGATCTAGGTCACTTGGCCTAAGGCCCGCCCACCTGGTGCCTTCCTGCCTGCCGCTCTTTTTCACTACTTAGCAAGCCCCGCCCACCTAGTGCCTTCCTGTTTGCCGCTCTTTTTCACCACTTAGCAAGCCCCGCTCACCTGGTGCCTTCCTGCTTGCTGCTCTGTTTCCCTACTTAAGGAGCCCTCCAGCCTATTTTCCTTTGCAGATGGGGAGCAGGTGCAAGTGGATCTAGGTCACCTGGCCTAAGCCCCGCCCACCTGGTGCCTTCCTGACTGCCGCTCTTTTTCACCATTTAGCAAGCCCCGCCCACCTGGTGCCTTCCTGTTTGCCACTCTTTTTCACCACTTAGCAAGCCCCGACCACCTGGTGCATTCCTGTTTGCTGCTCGTTTTCACCACTTAGCAAGCCCCGCCCACCTGGTGCCTTCCTGTTTGCCACTCTTTTTCACCACTTAGCAAGTCCCGCCCACCTGGTGCCTTCCTGCTTGGCGCTCTGTTTCCCTAATTACGGAGACCTCCAGCCTCTTTTCCTTTGCAGATGGGGAGCAGGCGCAAGTGGATCTAGGTCACTTGGCCTAAGGCCCGCCCACCCGGTGCCTTCCTGCCTGCCGCTCTTTTTCACCACTTAGCAAGCCCCGCCCACCTGGTGCCTTCCTGTTTGCCACTCTTTTTCACCACTTAGCAAGCCCCGCCCACCTGGTTCCTTCCTGCTTGCTGCTCTGTTTCCCTACTTAAGGAGCCCTCCAGCCTCTTTTCCTTTGCAGATGGGGGGCAGGTGCAAGTGGATCTAGGTCACCTGGCCTAAGCCCCGCCCACCTGGTGCCTTCCTGCCTGCCGCTCTTTTTTCACCACTTAGCAAGCCCCGCCCACCTGGTGCCTTCCTGCTTGCCGCTCTGTTTCCCTACTTAAGCAGCCCTCCAGCCTCTTTTCCTTTGCAGATGGGGAGCAGGTGCAAGTGGATCTATGTCACCTGGTCTAAGCACCACCTACCTTCTTAGTCCTGCCTCTTCCTCACCTGCTCTTAACTATTAGATCAAGGGTGTCTCTCGCCCGGGCGTCTGAACCAAAGGGCTGATGAAGAAAATGGCAATTTGTGTTTGGACCTGTTCAGACCAGGAGGACCCAGGACGCAACCCCCTGCTCAGACAGCAGGTAAGCATGCACCAACATGTGTTACCCCTCTGTCCCCACAGGCCATCCCCACTCCTCTGGTCCCCATGTCATGTTCCCTTGTGCCCCCCCTTCTCGCACTAAGGTGTTGCCTGTTTTGCTTGTTTCTTCTACCCTGCTCCCCCTCTACCTCCCCAGCCTACTTCTGCAGGAGTCTGTCCTGATAGATTCTGCTTTCACCATCACCGTCTTGTGGCCAATGCTGGATTTGACTTTTATGGACTTCATTCATTCATGGCGAGTCACTCTTTCTCAACTCTCATGTTGGACTTCCTTTGCATCTTGTACTCATGGTGGCCCTGAATCATGCTGTTCCCATCTTCATCTTGTATCCTGGATTGCAACATTATGTGTTACTACTGACTTCTGCAATTGTATTCACTCTCCCCTCTTTCTTCTCCACTCTTTTTGACTGCTTACTCTCTGTTCTCTCCTCCTTTCCTTTCTCCCTTTTCCTATCTCCTCCCCTTACTTTCTTCTCTGCACCTACTCTATCAGAATTGTCCCTGGACCTAATATGATAGCAACCTCGTCTGTTTCCTCCACCCTCCCATTACTGTTTTATTCCTCCCCACGCTCCCTCCAGCACTATCTGAAATGTCATCAGGCCTAGTATCATAGTTGCTTGTTTTGTTCCTCCCCTCCCTTTCTGCACCCCTCTACCTCACATTTTGTTTTCTCTGACTCCACCAAAAATGTTGTCAGGCATAGTACGGTAGTCGCCTGTCTGGTTCCATTTCCTTCCCACTCTCTCCCTACCTTCCTTATCTATGTTTTAGCTCTTGCACTATCTGAAATGTCGTCAGGCCGAGTACAGAAGTTAATTTCACATCCTTACTGTTCATGGCCTGTAAGAATGTGGTTGTATTTTCCCATGTTCCCTCCCTTGCCTTGAAGCACTTTGAAACACATTGTGTATAGGCGCTATATAAATAAACTATCATATCTATCATATCATTGAGGAGGGTTTGCATATCCTGAGGGATGCAGCCTTAGGAGTACTGAGTGGCCAGAAACCTCTGCATTAGCGTCTCTGGGGGCTGAAGGAGAGCCCCACAAGGGTTTTCCTTGGCTGGTGCAGTCTTTTCCTTCTGTTTCTAGCCCATGTGCATGTCATTTATGAGGAATAGAATAGGGCACAGTAAAATAAGATTCCCTTAAGTATCCCCTTAAATAAAGAGCAATGTTAGGACTTTTGAGTCAGCAAAGAGAAGAAGTATGCTTAGCAACAATGTGACATTATGCCAGCTAAATGATTTGGTATGGCAGCTAAACCTTTCACTGATTCTCATGGGTTACACCTTGTGCAGAAGGCTGACCCAGATTCTGCAGGCCTGAGGCACAAGAATCAATTTACCAGTTTATCAAAGCAGTCTGCATAAACTCAGGCTATGGGGAACCTTTCTGCTGCTGTTCAAAAGATCTTTATGTGAAAGGATGAGAGAGGCAGCAATCCAGCTTTGGAACTTTACACAGATGCATTGGCTGCATTCGTTTATGGGAATTCTTAGGGAAGACATGGTGAGACTTGCTGTGGGAGAGTTGAATGGCTGAGGGCAAAGTTGGGTAATAAAATCCTCTTCCTGGAGCTGTTCCCCACTGGTTCGATGTCACTGTGTCCCCGCAAAATTGTTTGCCATGCAATAAATGAGCTGAAACAAAATGACCGTTTTTTTGCCGAGACATTATTACATGGAACATGTGGGGGACACCCCTGCAACCCCCAAAACCTTTTTTTTCAAGGGGAGGGGGGAATCCCACACAACCCTCCAACCCATATCTCTCTCTATATATATATGGTCACCTATATAGTGTCACCACAAACTTTTCCAGGCGACATTATGTATGACACCCATGTATATATATATAGGGACATTATTACCTGATACCTCCCCATCTTGTTTGTACAAAACATGCGAGAGAAAAGCTTGCCAACAGGCATATTGTGCTATAGTCTGGCAGCTGGTCCATTTCTCGGCTGCTGAACAAACAGTATTTATTATCCCCTTATATCTGGTGACATTTGAGGTCATTGGTGTTGCATTGTCTATAAATGAATGGATGTTTTGCTTTTAAGTTTGTGGAGAGTTCCCCAAATATTACTGAAGAAGATTGTTCTTTTTTCAAGGGAAAATGTTCCAAAACCTGGCTATAGAATGAGAAAGTGAGATGACCACATTCATGCAATGCCTCTGGACAAATGCAGCTGTTCTTACAGTAAAAAGTTCAAGGGTTCCTGCAAGGAGGTTCTGTTGCTTGTAAGAAAGTATGTACAAACATTTGCTTTGTGGGTAGAGAAAGTGGGGAAATGCAAGTTGTGTTAATAACAGGGAGAAAATAACAAGGGGGGTCCTGGGAGACTCTCTGCCATCCATCATGAGTCCTGGTTACAAGAGCCTTACCCAGAGTCTTTAGCTCACTATCTTTCACACAGGAGAAATATCCTAAACATATCAGTCGTTGTCCTCCCCTGGGGCAGTCCAGCACCGAAATGCTAAGCAATTCTCCTCTGAACAAGAGTACCAACAGCAACCCCAGACACGTGTTTTGGTCTGGTTGAACCTCATCATTAATAACAGGGAGTGTCTGCCCTTTCATCTATTGTTAGGTTTTGGAGGATAAAGAACCTTCAAAATTCCTTTATGGTTAAACCTATGTTGGTGGTATGGAGTAGGTTGGCCAAGACAGAGAAGAAGAGCAGAAAGAAAGGGTGTCCACGGGCTGTGGACACCCTTGCATCCCCTACACACTCAAGTTACTGTCAAAGGACAGACAATACATAAAAGAGTTTCAATGTGTTCATTCGCAGTTACTTTGGTTAGACAATTAAGTATTATTTAATGTATATATATATATAGATGCAATTTGGTCAGTGAGTAGAAATCAACATCTCTTATGATTCTTCAGGTAATATATAATTCACAACTTTCAAGATTGATCACTATTTTATTTATAAATGCTACAATCCCCGTAACTGAAATACTTTTTTTCAAATAAAAAGGTCATTTGTAATAGTCCATGTTTTTACAATACTTCCTTCATATTGTAATGTACAGATAACTTTCTCTGTATCTGGCTATGTTGGCTATTAATATGACAACTCAATGTATTTTGGGAAATACTTTCCCTTCTTCAGGAGTAGATACGTGACTTTTTAAAATTTAAATCAGTTGAAAATATTCTTAAATTCTTCATGGGCATCTACAAAAAATGACATACATAAATCAATGTTTTTCAAAAGGATTTATTGGGAAATCAATAATTGACATTATTCTATCCACCAATTGTACAATGCCCCACCTCTTATTGGTGCCCCAAGGTCCTCTCTTCAAATACAATTTCAGTGGTGATAGTTATCGAGACTCAGGTTTTGTTAGTTGCATCAAGGATCACCTGCAATGAGGATTTGTGTCACTATCATGTCGTGGCCGTGTTTAGTGATCTTAAAAATCATAGAAATTTAAGATAGCCTACATCCTGAGTAAAGCGGCTCCAAGATTACGATAAGCTCCTGGAATTGTTTCTGTGGCCTAATCAGGCATAAACTCTATCCACAGTCCACTCGATTTAGCGGTTACCACATGTCTTATCTGTAAGAGATATAATGTTCTAAACATGCCGCATATTCTAAATCCAGCGTCTCATATATAAGTCTATTGAGTGAAAATAATCACCTTGTTATATTGGCCTCAGGATTCAAAGTGCTTCTCTCCTGTGGTAGATGTGTTGTTCTTAACGTGACAACTCTCTCTCTAGGTGCCGTGTAATCCTGTATTTTTCACTGTGGTGATAATCAGTCTGTGCATCTAGAAGGTACTGTGTCTTGGGAGTACCTAAGAAAAGGGATGTGGTAGGACTAAGTTTGGGGATCTGTTGTGACTTTTATTCTATTTGATGGTCCCGTAATCATTACATCTCTTACCTGATCTGTAAAGATAGGGGAATCCTTACTGCTCCGTGTCACCTGCAAGCCACGAGAGTGCATTTGCGGGATGCAGGGAGAGCTAGGAGAATTTAGTGAGGTGTATGTGCGTGAGCGTGCTGATATCACATGTAAACATGTGACATCATCACGCCTCACGTGAGTCCTTTGTTTCCATCAGGGGAAACAGATATGAACTTATCATGCGAATTGGTTGTTATAAAATTGTTTTTAAAAAAAAAAAGAACCAGCAGTATAGTGTTTACACTGTTAGGATGGTGGATAAATGGAACTCCACATGTCTGTCGTAGCACCACAAAAAATCACTTAATAATTTTGCATGTGATAAGATGTGGGTATTATCTTCTTCCATCCATTCCCTCAAAATGGTGTTAAGGGCTCCTGCTTACATTTGAGCAGACAACAAATGAATGCATTTATGCCTGAAGATAATGTTAAAAAAATATACAAATGAAAGTCAGCACTGGCCAATCAATGGCCACTGTGATGAACCTATGGGCGTCGTCATGTCTCAACAACATGCCAACATTTCTCCTAAGGTAAAGAGAAGAAATATACAGATGAAATGCCCTTTAATTTCTATTCTAAACCAGGATGGAACAAATCAAGTCAAATATCCCAAAGAAACACCATTGATTGCAACTGCTGCAAGTACTGCAATGAAAAAGCCCAAGGTGGAGGTGCTAGGAAACTACCATCATCATTCTAGTGGTTATAGAACAAATGAAGCTAGTATGGCTCTAAAACACACCCTAAACAGAACCCATCTTGTTGTAGCTGTAGTAGTAGAAGTGGTAGCAGTGATTGTGGTGCAAGAGGGAACAGCATTTATTATTGGAGTCACTAGGACAGTTGTGGAAGTGGAACCCATGACACGCAGAGAAATAGAAATGAAAGGAAAAGCTGTAATAGTGCAGTAAACAGGAGCTGAGATGGAAGAGTGAAAGGCAGCAGGCAATTTAAATGCGGTAACAACCAACTAGGTGAAACACGAGAGGAATCAGAAGTGAAGCACAACGAAAGGCTTACAATCAGCCCACAACCGTTGAGAGAGACAGGGGCACAGTGCTGGAATGTGGACGGTGTTCAGAGCCTGCTGAGGGAAAGTGCTTCCGAAAGGGTTTTGCATTATGGTGTGAGCGCTGTGGTACGAGACAGGTGACAGGTGACCGACTTCCTATCAGGGGTGAGAGAAGAAACCACAAAGACTTTGCTGACTGGTGCCGGCAGCAGCAAGTGGAATATGCCTTGTGACCCACTCAGAGAGAATCATTTGGGAAACAAGTGGTGCAACGAAACCTGTGGCTTCCATGCAAAGGCAACTGAGTGGTCAACCTGGGGAAGAGTTAGCTGACAAGTCTAAGAAGCAGCAGTGGGTAAAGCTGTCAGGACCCCTAGAAAACAGTGCATATGGAAGTTAAGAAAGGAAGCAAAGATTGAGCCATAGTATAATAGACCTGCAGTTGGAGAGAGGGAAGAGAGGAAAGATGGGGTATGGAGCTTTGTGTATTTAAAACCATAAGGTGGGAGTTGAATAAAGATATGCATACTTCTTGAGATAAAACCCAATTACAGATGTAGTGGAAATAATAAATAAGCACTTTTGAAGATCAAAATATTGATCACTCGGCCCTACTCTTCCTTGTCCCAATGCGACTGGGACACCAACATAGGGAGTTAGAAGAACACGAATAAAAGACTGCCATAGTAAAGTAAAGATAACATAAACAAATTGCTTTTTTAACAAATACACAATGAGGAACCTGTGCACATAACAGGTTCATACTGGTTAGGATAAAATAACTGGTATAGACATCAGTAGGAACAACATAAACATTATTGTAAACAGAAGGAAATACCAGGGGGTGAGGATTTACCCCTTGGCATATTAGCCAGGAAAGACCAGGAAAGGGCAGTGTCACCCTGGCATTGAGTTGGCATCATTGCCATCAAGTAAGGAAGATGGTGACTTCCTTACAAGTGCAAGCAAGAATCCCTGTACTGATTAGATGCTGGTGCACTGGCAGTGAAAAAGGGCTGCAGGAAGGCAGCCAACACATGTTTCCCTGTAGTAGGTTTGAGGTATTTTAGAGTAAAGGTCAGGTTAGGTTTTCAACACAGGACAGTGGTTATTATTTTGAACATCTGACAAGGATTGTCTCATTAGTTTGTTTTGCTGAGGCAGGGAAACCTTCATAGAGTTAGGGCTAGTAAGGCAGTGTTCCATTGCATTTCATTATTTAAATACAAGTATTATTCCTAAACCCCTTACAGTGTCTCCTTACTCTGACCCATCACACCACATCGTGAGCCTCCATCGACCAGCAGTATTGGAAGAGTGCTACTATTTCACAGAAACAGTAATAAATTCCACTCAATAGACACATTAAGACCTCAATCCAGAGTGTCTAGATTGCTAATCCATTTTTGTTACCATTTACACAAAACTGCATCCATATCACCACCTCTCTAGTCAGGGGTCACATCTTGTATGACAAACCAAAAGATGTCTTGGATCAAATGTTTTTGTTGTATATAATGTTCCACCAACGGTTTGTCCTGCACCTAGTTCTTAATTTAGAATCTTTGTTCACAGATCCTCTGCCTCGCCTCTCGTTTTGTTTTTCGCACATAGAGTAAATCACAAGGGCACGTAATGCCATATATCACATTTCAGGTTCTAAAATTAGTCAATTGCCTAAGTTCACAATCTATTCTGTTCAAATTGATGGTTTTTAGATTCCTCATGAGTTCACCCACTGAACTCTTTACACATTTGAAGTGCCTTTTTATTGCAGGTAGACCCATCAAAGACATGCTGGTCAGAATTTGTTTCTGTTAGTTATGCTGCAAGTTCATAGTGCATTTAAATGCAGATAAAGGTTTTAAAAAAATAAGACCAGGAACCTGTAACATGCCAGTTTTTACTAATCATACTCCTCAATAGGTTGCTCAATGGGCTGTAAATTGTGACACTGCCGTGTGTGCCCATTTTTGGCCATGTTTGTTTATTCAGGCACAATTCCCTATTCAGGTTAGCAGCTCTCTTCTTTGCCTGCTTTACAATTTTGCATGGGCGTCCTCTGTTTTTCGATTTCTGTTATAAGAAATCAGCATGTTTCATAAACTCATTTCTGTGTGTACAATTACGTCTGATACGGAAAAACTGTCCGTAAGGTACATTTTCTTTCAAGGATCGAGGATGAACACTCGCATAATGCAGCAGACTATTTATGTCAGATCTTTATTTTCTACAGCAAAAAAGCAAGCTTGTTATACTTTTTCATTATGAGGATATCCAGAAATTGAATTTCAGTATTGTGTAAAGCCATTGTGAAGGCCAGAAGAACATTAAGATAATTCAGCCATTTGAAGAAACATTAAGGAGGGTATAGAAGCCTTGCCAAAGCAAAACAACATCATCAATATATCTATGACACACCACAATGTTCTCACTCTAAGGATTGGTGTCATCATAGATAACAGATGTCCACACACTTGTGGAACTCTCAAGTCACTCGCACACCCAAAGCATGTTGTAAAACAACCAAAAGTGTATTATTTAATGTTATTTTCAAAATAATAACAATGCAAACTTATTCTACGATATATGAATAACATTTCATCATATATTCAAAACAAATTTCAATTTGCATTCATGACTCACATTTCATACAAATTTCTATTACAAAAGAAGGAAAGGTAAATTTGATGAGTATACAATTACTTCATTTGTTTCATCTCCAGAATATAAACCATAGTTATGAGTCCATTGTTCTCCATCAAATTCTACCCATTTAAACACAATGATGAATTTGTGGTAACTGTATTGTTTTAATGTCTAGGATATCTGCTCAACGCATTTCAGGAAATTGTTCCCTTCATCAGGAGCTCTTAGTTCAGTGTGATGCTATTCTCTTATTCTTATTTAGATATAATAATATATAGTGATCAACTATACATTTTCAGCTTATTATTTTGTTATTTTCAATAGTGTTCTGTCATATGTCCTGGTAATAATTAAATGGATGAGGCTTTGTTGCCATAAGTATTTTCAAAATTTCAGAGTTTTCCTGTCCTCCATATCTCAGGTTGTCCTTTACAGAACCTGATTCCTCCTGTAAGCAAGAGAGGTGTAGTTACTAAAATGATAAAGGCTACATCCTAACAAATAAAAGTCTAGGCATTAAAAAGAACATTGTTTTACAATACAGTCAGATTGGTTAAAACCGTATTACTATTCAATCTAATTGAATATGCCTGCACGTGGCTGTAGAGAGTGCACTGCTCTATGTTGGAACAAGTCAATATGGTGCTTAGCTCCTTCAAATTGCATTTCCCTTACATTTCTGACAAACAATCACCTGATTACTCCAGTATTTTATGTATTACCTAAAATTCACAAGGATCCAAAAAACACCATTATGACTGATAGTTGCAGTTACAGATAGTACATGTAACCCATTGCCAGTTTACGTGGACAAAGCTTTGCAACCATTGGTACAGACAACCACCACATACCTGAGAGACACCACAGACTTTCTTAACTCACTACGGGAACTGCCATATGTACATGAGACCGACTTGATAGTATCCTTTGATGTGCAGAATCTCTAAACATCAATTCAACACCATGATGGACTGGAGGCTCTGGAATGGGTTCTACTGAGCGGTGAAAATTGTGAAGATAACAGGTATTCACTTTGGAACTAAGAAAAATAATTTTGGTGAACAACTACAGACATGAGGCACAATTTTATCTACACACCTCAGGAACTTCAATGGGGTCATCATTGACCCCCGCCTATGCAAATCTATATATGTTCCACTTAGAGAGCACATCAATATTGTCTAATGAAAGATGACATGACAACATCATCACTTGGAAGAGGTAAATCGACATGCGTTTGTGATCTGGAGAGGTGACCTAGATATTTTTCTAGAATACATAAATTCCATCCATGAGAAAATCAAATTCACCATGGAGGTTGGTACTCCAAAATTGCTCTTCCTAGATGTAGGGATAGAAATTTAAGGTAATGAAATAATAACGAACATTTATCACAATAAAACAGATGCAAATAATTAATTACATTATCAGAGTCACAACCCACAACACCTCAAAAACAATTTGCCTTATAGTCAATACCTTTGCCTGAGAAGAATGATATCATCAGAGGACACATTAAGAGATGAGAATGAAAAGTTGAAGGAAAAACATATGAGGAGGGGTTATCCAAAAGATATAGTGGAAAAAACTAAAGCCAACACTAAAAACTTGGAAATGACTAAACTTCTATTTCCAAAAACAAAATCTGAAGAAATTTCCTTTTCTATACGCACTAAGATACTCAGGACAGAGCCATCAGGTAAAAAAAGCTCATTAAAAAAAACTGCCGACCCATACAGTTGGACCCACAACTCCACCAATTGTTCCCAAAGCCACCAATCATTGCGTATAAAGGTGGATGAAACTTACTTGAGAGATCAGCTAGTGAAAGCAGAGAGACCACTGAGGGAGAAACAACAAACTTTGAGTACAAAGAAAACAGGGACACACCCTTGTTTGAATTGCAACAACTGCAATAATTTCATGAGGGGTGGGTACGTCAGACACCCCAAGAAAGGCAATAAAATTAATTTGAAGGATTGTGCAACTTACAATACCAAACCTATCATATATGGTCTGAATTGCATATGTGGAAATTGTATGTGGGCCACACCATGAGAAAAGCTAAGGAGAGGTGGAATGAAAATAAGAGCAACATAAGAACCAACAATACTAGATCACCAGTTGCTAGACACTTTAACGAATGCCGACATACAATTACACAACTTAAAGTGATTGTCTTGGAGATAGTCAAAAGAGCACACTGAGCAGGGAACCATGCAAAGCACATGGACCAAAGATATATCCATTGGATTGAAACCTTAAATAATCTATCCCCCGATGGGATGAATGAAGAGTTTAGTCTGGGATCCTTTCAGTGAAACTGTAAATTCCACAATGTGAAGATCACATTACACCATTGTACCACTAAGATATATACAGAAATGTGTGTACTAAATGCAGCAGGATTATTTATACTTACCAACTTTTTGTATCAATGTGGTTCATTGTGTAGAATGTGATGGGGAACAATTAAGCCAATAACGTATTTCATACTCTGGAGATCAAATAACTGCCTATACATATTTGCTAATGTTGTTAGTTGAATAAAAGTTTTTTTCCAAAATTACTTTTAGTGATACAACATCCTACGCATTGTGTAATGAGTAACTATGTAATATTACAGAAATATTTAAGATTGTGAGCATGTTCCATAAAATAAGCACATGCATGATAGATTGTTCAACAGATGACTGTATTGATGACCCTGGTCACCTATCCTGCTAAAAGAATTAATTGTGACCCGTACATAAAAAATGAATTATGATGCATTGCTCTACTGTAATAACAGATACTGAAAATCATGATAAAACAGAGTTTTGTAATACTCTTACTAATATGGATCATATGAGCCATTCAGGAAAACATTTATCCCCAAACCTAGGAGAGATAGAGAGCCTGCAGACAAGACATTCAAAAGAGGGGTAGATCTGAGTGGGTATGATAGTAGCAGTAATCCACTCAAGAAAGATCATGGCTACAGCGCCTCCAGGTTGGGTGCATCTGGGTGCGGAGACAATCTTCTAGCCATCAGGGAGGAGAATGTCAAAGCTCATGACAGAGCTGGCAGTGAACCATGTCTCCATAAGACCGAGGACATCAAGGTCCAGTTCTTCAAGAAGGTGGCAGGTACTATATATTATTATTTCTAGATAAGAAAAAAAGGGAATAGCATCACACTGAACTAAGAGCTCCTGATGAAGGGCACAAGTTCCTGAAACGCGTTGAGCAGATATCCAAGAACACTACAGTTACCACAAAGTCATCATTGTATTTAAATGGGTAGGATTTGATGGGGAACAATTGGACTCATAACTGTGGTTTATATTCTGAAGATTAAACAACATAAGTCATTGTATACTTCTCAAATTTATTTTTCCTTCTTTTGTAATAGAAATGTGTATGAAATGTGAGTCATGAAAGCAAATTGAAATTTGTGTTCAATATATGATGACATTGGATGATAATTTGGAAACTAATACACAGGAACAGTACAATTATTATTTTTATCATGGAATGCATTGGCATTGTTATTATTTTAAAAATAACATATTAAATAATAAACTTATGTTTGTTTTACAACACACATTGCAGTACTTGCAGCAGTTGCAATCGATGGTGGTTCTTTGGTATATCTGACAAGGATTGTCTCATTAGTTTGTTTTGATGAGGCAGGGAAACCTTCATAGAGTTAGGGCTAGTAAGGCAGTGTTCCATTGCATTTCATTATTTAAATACAAGTATTATTCCTAAACCCCTTACAGTGTCTCCTTACTCTGACCCATCACACCACATCGTGAGCCTCCATCGACCAGCAGTATTGGAAGAGTGCTACTATTTCACAGAAACAGTAATAAATTCCACTCAATAGACACATTAAGACCTCAATCCAGAGTGTCTAGATTGCTAATCCATTTTTGTTACCATTTACACAAAACTGCATCCATATCACCACCTCTCTAGTCAGGGGTCACATCTTGTATGACAAACCAAAAGATGTCTTGGATCAAATGTTTTTGTTGTATATAATGTTCCACCAACGGTTTGTCCTGCACCTAGTTCTTAATTTAGAATCTTTGTTCACAGATCCTCTGCCTCGCCTCTCGTTTTGTTTTTCGCACATAGAGTAAATCACAAGGGCACGTAATGCCATATATCACATTTCAGGTTCTAAAATTAGTCAATTGCCTAAATTCACAATCTATTCTGTTCAAATTGATGGTTTTTAGATTCCTCATGAGTTCACACACTGAACTCTTTACACATTTGAAGTGCCCATTTATTGCAGGTATACCCATCGAAGACATGCTGATCAGAATCTGTTTCTGTTTTTTATGCTGCAAGTTCACAGTGCATTTAAATGCAGATAAAGGTTTTAAAACAATAAGACTAGGAACCTGTAACATGCCAGTTTTTACTAATCATACTCCTCAATAGGTTGCTCAATGGGCTGTAAATTGTGACACAGACGTGTGTGCCCATTTTTTGCCATGTTTGTTTATTCAGGCACAATTCCCTATTCAGGTTAGCAGCTCTCTTCTTTGCCTGCTTTACAATTTTGCATGGGCGTCCTCTGTTTTTCGATTTCTGTTATAAGAAATCAGCATGTTTCATAAACTCATTTCTGTGTGTACAATTACGTCTGATACGGAAAAACTGTCCGTAAGGTAAATTTTCTTTCAAGGATCGAGGATGAACACTCGCATAATGCAGCAGACTATTTATGTCAGATCTTTATTTTCTACAGCAAAAAAGCAAGCTTGTTATACTGTTTCATTATGAGGATATCCAAAAATTGAATTTCTGTATTGTGTAAAGCCATTGTGAAGGCCAGAAGAACATTAAGATAATTCAGCCATTTGAAGAAACATTAAGGAGGGTATAGAAGCCTTGCCAAAGCAAAATAACATCATCAATATATCTATGACACACCACAATGTTCTCACTCTAAGGATTGGCGTCATCATAGATAACAGATGTCCACACACTTGTGAAACTCTCAAGTCACTCGCACACTCAAAGCATGTTGTAAAACAACCAAAAGTGTATTATTTAATGTTATTTTCAAAATACAAACAATGCAAACTTATTCTATGATATATGAATAACATTTCATCATATATTCAAAACAAATTTCAATTTGCATTCATGACTCACATTTCATACAAATTTCTATTACAAAAGAAGGAAAAGTAAATTTGATAAGTATACAATTACTTCATTTGTTCAAATCTATATATGTTCCACTTAGAGAGCACATCAATATTGTCTAATGAAAGATGACATGACAACATCATCACTTGGAAGAGGTATATCGACATGTGTTTGTCATCTGGAGAGGTGACCTAGATATTTTTCTAGAATACATGAATTCCATCCATGAGAAAATCAAATTCACCATGGAGGTTGGTACTCCAAAATTGCTCTTCCTAGATGTAGGGATAGAAATTTAAGGTAATGAAATAATAACGAACATTTATCACAATAAAACAGTTGTAAATAATTAATTACATTATCAGAGTCACAAACCACAACACCTCAAAAACAATTTTCCTTATAGTCAATACCTTTGCCTGAGAAGAATGATATCATCAGAGGACACATTAAGAGATGAGAATGAAAAGTTGAAGGAAAAACATATGAGGAGGGGTTTCTATACGCACTAAGATACTCAGGACAGAGCCATCAGGTAAAAAAAGCTCATAAAAAAAAACTGCCGACTCATACAGTTGGATCCACAACTCCACCAATTGTTCCCAAAGCCACCAATCATTGCGTATAAAAGTGGATGAAACTTACTTGAGAGATCAGCTAGTGAAAGCAGAGAGACCACTTAGGGAGAAACAACAAACTTTGAGTACAAAGAAAACAGGGACACACCCTTGTTTGAATTGCAACAACTGCAATAATTTCATGAGGGGCGGGTACGTCAGACAGCCCAAGAAAGGCAATAAAATTAATTTGAAGGATTGTGCAACTTACAATACCAAACCTATCATATATGGTCAGAATTGCATATGTGGAAATTGTATGTGGGCCACTCCATGAGAAAAGCTAAGGAGAGGCGGAATGAAAATAAAAGCAACATAAGAACCAACAATACTAGATCACCAGTTGCTAGACACTTTAATGAATGCCGACATACAATTACACAACTTAAAGTGATTGTCTTGGAGATAGTCAAAAGAGCACACTGAGCAGGGAACCATGCAAAGCACATGAACCAAAGATATATCCATTGGATTGAAACCTTAAATAATCTAACCCCCGATGGGATGAATGAAGAGTTTAGTCTGGGTTCCTTTCAGTGAAACTGTAAATTCCATAATGTGAAGATCACATTACACCTTTGTACCACTAAGATATATACAGAAATGTGTGTCCTAAATGCAGCAGGATTATTTGTACTTACCAACTTATTGTATCAATGTGGTTCATTGTATAGAATGTGATGGGGAACAATTAAGCCAATAACTGTAATTCATACTCTGGAGATCAAATAACTGCCTATACATATTTGCTAATGTTGTTAGTTGAATACAAGTTTTTTTCCAAAATTACTTTTAGTGATACAACATCCTACGCATTGTGTAATGAGTAACTATGTAATATTACAGAACTATTTAAGATTGTGAGCATGTTCCATAAAATAAGCACATGCATGATAGATTGTTCAACAGATGACTGTATTGATGACCCTGGTCACCTATCCTGCTAAAAGAATTAATTGTGACCCGTTCATAATAAATGAATTATGATGCATTGCTCTACTGTAATAACAGATACTGAAAATCATGATAAAACAGAGTTATGTAATACTCTTACTAATATGGATCATATGAGCCATTCGGGAAAACATTTATCCCCAAACCTAGGAGAGATTGAGAGCCTGCAGACAAGACATTCAAAAGAGGGGTAGATCTGAGTGGGTATGATAGTAGCAGTAATCCACTCAAGAAAGATCATGGCTACAGCGCCTCCAGGTTGGGTGGATCTTGGTGCGGAGACAATCTTGTAGCCATCAGGGAGGAGAATGTCAAAGCTCATGACAGAGCTGGCAGTGAACCATGTCTCCATAAGACCGAAGACATCAAGGTCCATTCTTCAAGAAGGTGGCAGGTACTATATATTATTATTTCTAGATAAGAAAAAAAGGGAATAGCATCACACTGAACTAAGAGCTCCTGATGAAGGGCACAAGTTCCTGAAACGGGTTGAGCAGATATCCAAGAACACTACAGTCACCACAAATTCATCATTGTATTTAAATGGGTAGAATTTGATGGGGAACAATTGGACTCATAACTGTGGTTTATATTCTGAAGATTAAACAACATAAGTCATTGTATACTTCTCAAATTTACTTTTCCTACTTTTGTAATAGAAATGTGTATGAAATGTGAGTCATGAAAGCAAATTGAAATTTGTGTTGAATATATGATGACATTGGATGATCATATGGAAACTAATACACAGGAACAGTACAATTATTATTTTTATCATGGATGCATTGTTATTATTTTAAAAATAACATATTAAATAATGAACGTATGTTTGTTTTAAAACACACATTGGGTGTGCGAGGGGCGGACGGGATCCATAAGTGTGTGGACACCTGTTGCGTTTTCACTTTGAACACCAGCTAGTGTCAGGGTTGGTTAATCTCACTTGCACACCCCTACTTATAATTTTATAATGTTGGTTTCATTTTTTTTTTTTTCGGTCAAAGCTACTCGTGCACAATCAATAATGAAATCTGTTGGAACTACCTGCACCTCATCTGATCATTCTTTTGAAAGCAACTCAATCAAACAAAGTAATGTTTGTATATAATTCTTCAACACCAAGTGTAGCCAAAATGTCATCCTTCTGAATCATCATTCCTTCTAACAGAACTATCATGCCTGTTGAATCTTTCACAAAAGACTTCGACCCTATGGTGGAAACCATCGGCTTTCCCGATGGGTTTTCAAGATTTGCATGCACCTTTGGGAGGATATTGACTCAACCCAAAAAATTGTTCACTTCTTTGCAAATCCCTCCATAGTATTCAGCTTCTTCGCACATCGGCTGAATCTGTGGACTTTTCATCTAGTTTTTAGTAATATGACATGTTACTCAAGAGATGCAATGCCTCTTTCTCATGCGTCCCACAGCACAATACCACCATCTTTGTCGGTGAGTTTAATCACTAATGTGGTATCCGCTTGCAGGGATCTAAGTGACACTCATTCCCCCAATGTAGGATTGACCTTATGACTATTTAGTTTATGACCAATTTCTTATAGCCCCCTTATAATCCTATTTTCAAGGGAATGATTTCTGCGAAAATGTAAGAAACGGGTTGTTTAAAAGTCGATGGAATCGTAACCCAGTTAAATACTATTTTTGTTCAAAATTCTTCCCATTGAAGAAATACTTCATTCTAATGCTCTGGAAGAACCAGCGCAATTCAACATCTGTTTTAAACAAGCCAGCTCTTGTTTACAGGAACACAATTCAAGCCCTTATTCAATCAATGCATGTTTAGACAAATTAAAAATGGGTTACTCCATGTCTGGTGTTCCCATTGAATTTTGTCACATTGTCTCATCCTCATTCCATACTCCAGATTGCCAAAACCTGTTCAATTTGTGACTCGCCTCCTCCTCCCCCGAAATAACTTTTGGGGTAGCATGTTCTGGTTGTGCGATGAGCCAAGGCCCAGAGTCGGTACTCATTTCCTCAGGATCATTACATCTTGAACAATCACTAGTATCGAAGAAAGTAACCCATTTCTTTCTCTGAAATCTATTGCTCATCCCAAACTATTGCTGACCCAATTGTTTATTGGTCTCCACATAGTAATCCGATCTTAGATATGGATATTTTTTCTCTTCTTTATACATTGTCACATCTTATTTTAGTTTCCACATTTGTTTATCAATGTTTAAGATTTGCAATCTCTTCATTCATCTTTCTAGCTTTAATTTGGTATCAGCTGTCTAGAAATTGTTGTTCAATCGCCATTAATTTGTCCCCTTGCTTTTTACGTTTTTCTTCCGCAGTATCGATAATCAAAATGATTCAATCTCTACTACGTGTATTCCCCACTCCTCCAATGTGCTTAAATTTAGGTTTGTATATACACACTCTTGGGACATTCCGTACTGAGTCCGTTTGGAAGAATACCATCCATCATATATTCCAAAATAAATTTGCCATGTAACCCTGTTCTCACAAGTGTTTTCTTTTTTTTGTATCAGAACCTCAATATGTTTTCCATCATTATGGGTCAAAGAGTCATAGAGCAAGGGAAACACAGTGGGTCCAATTGTGAATATGCAGATCCAATGCTGACAAAAAGAGTGTGGATGTACAAGCTAAAGAAGTAACGCCAAAGTAACACGAAGGGTGATGTCACGACACACAATACACGTATATCACACTTACATAGGCAGCAGGGGGGGGGTCACATGGAATTACACAAACAAAATCACAGAACTTATATGTATTTTTAACCAGCAGGTAACCATGGATAGATAAGCACTGCTGACATGATGAAATGTACACCTGCAGCAAGAGTAATATTGAGTATCTTTTTAAAAGTAACAGAGAAATGTAATGAATGTAATGTTAGCTTGCTCATAGATTAGTAGAATCAAGGCAGTCTAGACAGAAGCCATTTTTTTTGTTTTTTTGAAAAACCAACGCTCACAGTAGAATTGAAGTTTTGCTGACATTCTCAGAGACACTAGATCAGCTCACTAAGGGTGAGACACAGAGAAGCCCATAGTATCTAATAAATTGTTGCAGAAGGAAACGTATCTCCTGGAAAGAGAACAATATGCCAGGTACTGTCCAACGCGATCATTTGAAGGACATTGGGCTGAGTAACAAGGGTCCTGACAGCGAGTACAGTAGTAAAAGAGAATTAAATAGGATAAATTCAGTCTCATCTACCGTGTCCTGCACATTTTTTTCTACATACAGCTGTCACAATGCAAGAGAGGAGGCGGGGAGCAAACAGGTGCAGGGGGTGAGGCAAGTGGGGAACCAATCAGGGACTGGGATGTGCCCTTGACCTTGTTGCTGTTCCCTCATAATTCTATTGGATTAATTTGGTGGGATGCTGTAGCTCAAGTCCAATCCACATTGAGGGATGTATGGTTGGCATGCCAGAGTTTATGCATGTCAGCAGAGGACAATGCAATTGAGAAGAGGGGCGCATGAGGACCTTGACGTCATGAAGGAGTGCTGAGAGTGGTGTTCCAGGAAATGTTATCCAATCAGGACATGTTATTTATAATTCAAGAATACACTTTCCCAGTGGCGACCCACCAATTATGAATTAGCACATCTTTTCCAATAAAATGTAATATGTTTTTTCAAAATACAGAAAAGTTCTTTGTCTCATCTCATTATGTGTGGACAATGGATATGATTTATTACTGGGTAGGGGCCATATTAGGGGTTAGCACCACTAAGCAGAGACACCAGCACACGCAGGGTTCACTAGAGGGGCAGCTGGCATAGCGTGCTGCCCCTCTGGCCACCCCCTCTTGGGACTTGCCTCCTTTCACTGGGAGGCAGAAGTGTGTGCCCCCCTATGGTGCAGCTGGAAGTCGCATGGCCTGGGGAGGCACTTAAATAGCCTGGGCAGAGAGAGACAAGTCTCTCTTCCAGCCAAGGCATCAGCAGCCACCCTCTCACCCAAGCTGTAGTTCCGGAGATGGGGTAAAGGACTAAGAGTAGCTACGATTAAAGACAAGGTCAATTTTTTTTCTTCAATTTCGTGCACATTTTGATGCTGTTTGACGGTAGTTAACCAGGTCTAATTTTTCTCCTAGGTGGATTTTTTTTTCTGTCGCAGGCGGATTTCCAAGGGCAGTCCTAGAGAAGGAGGCACGCTGCAGTCTTTCCTCAAGCTAGAACCACTGGCTGCATCAGCCAGGATGGGGAAGACGGGCACTGATACCGTATTATCAAATCTTTCACATCTTTTGACAGTGGATATTGTCTCACCCTGAGCAGCACAGTACCTTGATTCAGGGTTATACACACTGGTGTTACATCTTTTAATAACTCTACATCATGTGGATTTGTAGTCCACAACTGTGAAAACATGCGTTGAAAATCTTCATCGGAAAATGGTGATGGCATTACTGATGGCATTAATGGACTGCACTCTTCAATACTGTATCATTATGTCACATGGAATGCAAATCTCCAGTAGTATTTCCCCCTCTTTGTCATTATTCCCAAACAGTTTGTCATCCGTCACCTCCTTTAGCTGCACTGTTGGGTCTACCCAGAGCATTGTGCGCCATTCATACCCATCCTTATCCATACCCAATAGGACAATCCTTTTGTCCAAAACCAACAACCCCTGTAGGTCCACAATAATATTGTTCCTGCCACCATCTCAGGTGACATAGCTGGGAAAAAATAAAATCAGTGGGCACTTGCCAGCATTGCTTGGCAATCTGGGGCACCACCTTCACAAGCACTATAATACCATAGATAGAAATGCCTGGGTCTACAGGAATCCCACGGACTACTACCTCCCTTCTCATTGTGTGTTTTATCAACATCGTCCTTACAGCACACATCCCAGGCGTGGAACAGACTACTGAGTGATCTGTAAAGGATATAGTCATTTTTAACTTACTGAGTAGGCCCCTACCCAGTAAACTGACTGAGGAACTCTCAAAATATAGTAAGGGCGTCTGTACTACCTACCCTCCCACCTTTATGTCCAACTCCTCAGTGTATGGAACCTTGGAAATAGCTCAAGAGAATCCATGCATGTCAAGATAGGTTCCTGATAGAGGAAAGATTCATTCCATGATAAATGATTTAGTTGCACCAGAGTCCACCATGAATATGAATTGCTTATTTCCTATCTCCGGCCCCACCAATGGTTCCTCTTCAGGGTGGGTAGTCATCAACAAGACCATAAATGCAAGTGCTCTCTGTGGGCTGTCCTAATCGGGATACATGCTCATTCCAGGGAACGAGAAGGGGCTAACTCCTATGACTGCTGCTCCCCCAAAGGGAGTGGCAGTCCCACCTGACACCCTAATTACAAGGGCAGCACTGCCCTGCTGTTGCTGCGACGGGTGCTGCGCGTGTTTATCCGGTGCTTGGGGCTGTTGATTATAAATGTGGTATTGCCCCCAGGGATACTCCTGTTTCTGTTTCCCTAGACTCTGGTACCGTAGTCCTTGGGGTCCTTTGGGACCCTTGGCTCTGTTGCTCTGGCCCATAATTGTACCCCACTACAGACCTGCTTCTGCATAACCTTGCAGAATGTCCCCACCTTAATCAATTCCAACATTGAGATTGTCTGAACCCAAATTCCCTGGGTGCAAACCCACCTCCTCTTGCTTCCCGAAATCCCCTCTTCCTCACTGTGGCCCCCTTTGCTGCCACTGTGGGACAGGGTACAGTTGTCCACCACCCCACTGTCCTTGTCCTCCTTCAGCCCAGAGAGTCGTAATAGTGGCACTCACAACTTGCTGGGTGTTCTCTGTTCCTTCCATCTGTTCTGGCGTCGATACAGGCACCTGAACTATTAGTTGTGTCAACTTTTTCTCCACCAATTTCACTTCATCCCCTTGACGCCTTTACGCTATGTCCATCTCTTGCTCCTTCATCCTTTTACAATGATGCACTATTATACTCTGTATTTCCGGCCACCACTTCATCTCAATACCCACAATCAAATTCAGCGCCTTCTGCATTTCCTTCGGCAAGCCCTACTTTATGATAAAATAGAAGAATGGTATTGATTGATCCCATGACCCTTCCGTCTCAGCTCTCCATTTCTCTTGCATTTTGAGAATACATCTAGCTGGGTCCTCATCATCCCCCATGGTATACTGCATAAAGACTGTAAATCGGGAACATCCAGGAAGGCCCTGCGTATTGCGTCCCATACCATTGCCCTAACTTCATTGAATGATGCCCCATCATGTGCATCATTCCCCAGCGTTACTTCCAAGAATCCGACCTTAACCCACATGTGCCCATCCTGATCCCCATTTACGGCAACCAACAGGCTATTAAGATCTCCTAATGCCAGGGGCACCCTTCTGTTTGTTATTTTTTTAATTCATATATCCACATGCTTGCCCCTGCCATGAGTTTTGGGAGTGCCTTAAATAAATTATTAATATCCATTTGGGGCCAGGGCATATACTGTGTCCTCCCTGCGCCCTTATGGATGAGAGGCATCTGCATCTTTGCCCTACTTCCTACAACCGTGATTCCTCTTCTCTGTACCAACGTCATCCTATTCATCAACCTACCCCCACCCATAAACATCCTACTTTGGGGTATTTTCAGCCGCCTATTCACCCCTCCCTTTGCCTTCACTCTGATCCTCCATAAACGTATCAGCATCCCCTTCCTCTGCATCCTCTCCCAACACTGTATCCTCCTCTCCATGGATAATAAACCCTCCGGGCTCCTTTCTTTCTCAACACCCACATGTCTTATACCTTCAGTATCCATCTTAAGCAACACTTCCCCTGACTTCCACTCTACCTACCATCCTTTCAATACACTTATATACCTTGCTGTTCTCGGAGATGTCTGTATCCTTCTCAATTCTGTTAATAATCCTGTAAACCTATCCTCGACCTCCCTAGAACTGTAATCCATTGATGCCGATACTTCAGTTGGGTGGGCATACGGAGGTGGCGGAGTGGTAGCCTGTGGTGTTTCTGACACTGCAGGAGACCATACCGCAGCAGAAAGGGTCCCTATCACAGCGGGTACATAGCTTAGATTGGTGGGATATGTTGTCAAGGGATGCAATTCCCTATCCTGCACTGGTGTCCCACCTTCTCATTCTCCCATTCTGCACTTCCCATCTGTCTGTCTCTGCATCTCCACTTCATCCCCTTTATCATCTGCATCTTCGAACACACGGCAAAGATTGAACATTTCTTTTCTCTTATATAGCTGCTTCCACTTACATGTTGCTACTAGAAATGTGGACATGTGTTCTAAAATACTCTTGTTGTGTGAGCCATGCCCTGGTCATGGGCAGGGCATCCTCCCTCCCCCCATCAGAGGAGGGGGGTATAATATGTGGAACTTGTAGCAAATTAAGGGTACACTGGTAAAAACCTATGAAATTCAGTGACACATCTTTTGTTAAAGGGACGTTATGGTCAAGTTGCACTAATAAAAACCTATGAAAATCAGTGGAAAAACTTTGTTAAAGGGATGTTATGGTTACGGGTAAAAACAAAAAGAGACAGTAGATTCATTCAGAAACTTGGGGTACTCACAGGTGCAACAGGGAGAAAGGCAAAAGAAAAGGCTTCTAGGCTAAGAGGCAAAGAGCATGGTCAACAGATGGTCTTCACCCTCCACTGTGCTGCCCTTAACTGGGACACGCCTGGCTGCATGCTCTTTGGGAGTTCAGAAGGGATAACACACATTCCTGTCATCTGATCGCTGATTCCATCAGTGGTTAGTTTCTCTGACATTGTCCCTGTTGTTGCTAGGATGAGGTGAATACTTCCTGATTGGTGTTCCCAGGACATCCTCTTGTGGCCTTCAGCTGGATTTGGGGTTGATCCAAGATGGCCACATGAAGTGATGTCATTGATCCAAGATGGCCACAGGAAGTGATGTCACCAATCCAAGATTGCTACTTGAAACAGTTATATAAATGTGGATCCAGTCACCCACATCAGATTAAACATTTGAAGCACACCGATCATGCAGCAATGACCATGGCTACAACGCAGGCAGTGGTGAGCGCATATCATATTAGACTGAGCCAGTCTAAAAATATTATGCAAAAAGATTGTGCTCTCATAGACACTATAGAACAAGATAAAAGGCACTCAGTGAGTGTTGGTGTTATTGTGAAGAAATGCATTATTTTCAGAGTATGGGAGTATTCTAAGATGGCACCCGTGTGGTGCAATGGGATGGGAGCATCACCGTTCTAGTTAACGGCTTGTTGCAACAAATTTAGAAGTCGGGTATAGTTCCTTGTCTTGACACATGATCTGTGCACAAGCCAATGCACGTCTAAGGAGAGTGCATCATTTGCAATGACAAAGCGGCGGTGGCCGCGGTCCCAGTGGTGTACTAGGGACCACTTCTAAAATATGACTGGAAGAACAGTTGCATGAAATATAAGAACCTGCATTAGCATGGACATGGAATATTATAGTTCATGTAATCATACATTAATAGTAACTTGTTCATTAAAAGACTGAAGAGTTACCAACAACACGTGCTAATGAAAATTCAGACTGCTGCTGGAGGCAGATATACAAGAGGTTAGATGTATATACATAGTAGTTTGGTGGATTGTGTTTAGATGGATGAAAAAGGCACACATTTAGGGATTTTGTATATATTGAGTTTTTTTAGAAAACAAGCTGTGACATTCTACTAAACCATCTGATCGTCTTGCAGGGGGTGGAATGCACCATAATCTTTGTTTTGTCCTGATGAAGGCCAAACAAAATGAAGGGGGACAAAATGTTGGATCCTGAATCCAGGCCAAAACACAGAGTGTTATTCCCTTTAACATTATTGTTATTTGATATACAAAGGAAAGGCACATTTCCTGATCATGGAGTACCTAATCTCTGCGATAAAGTATGTAACAAATAAGAGACTAGCTTTCAACTATTGGTGTATTTACACCTGTTTAAAC
Source organism: Ambystoma mexicanum (assembly GCF_040938575.1). Classification (NCBI taxonomy): domain Eukaryota; kingdom Metazoa; phylum Chordata; class Amphibia; order Caudata; family Ambystomatidae; genus Ambystoma; species Ambystoma mexicanum. The sequence continues at coordinate 1,227,653,149 of NC_090937.1, forward strand.
CCTTATCTAAAAATGTTACAAATGTGGGTTCTGCAGGGAATGTCCTTACAATTGCAAAAATAAGTGGAGATTTTATAAGTAATTATAAGACACCTGTCCATTCACCAGTCCCAAAATCTCCAGGCAAAATTAAATGTCACTATGGAGACACGTTGCTGCATCACATTCACTTGTTTAGTGGGAAAGATAGGTAATAGATTGTAAGAGCCCATCCCTGTTTTACCACGTGCAATACAAATAAATGAGAGAGTTTGAATGTTTTATCTAGAATTGGCATCCAGAGAACTCTGCTGCCCGAGAGCGCTCTGGCAAACATTACACTTACATGACAATAGAAAGTAAAAAATCGTCATAGATGACGCAACTAACATAGGGTACTAAGCCAGTGCAGGATTGGATCTGCAGTATAGATGCATATAGTCCACCGGGCGTTGCTCCGTCCGGATTGGTTGATTCAACTGGCGGGAGGACGAGTGTCACAAGGTCCATCTGCCTGTGTCTGGGCTGGGTGAGGTTCAGGTCGTTGGGAGGCGGGGTGACCACTGACTAAGCTAACATAATAAAACCTCATAAAACATGCAGTAAATAAAAGTCATCACAACTCCTTTAAGCAAATCATTGTAAACCTATACATTTCATTTGTGTATTTACATCATTACTTATTGGGACTTATATGGGGTACCAGGTTAAGGGTCTTGACCAGTATGATAACATTGATTGCACAGTAGGTCTGTATTCACAAAGAGGCTGAGGTAGGTTGGCGTGTGTTAGTAGTGGGAGATAATATACTGTGACAGAGGTCTGATTTTAGCTAAGAGCATGCTGGGGTGGGCATCATGACGGGGTCACATATCTGGTACATCAAGAGAATACCTTGCAGGGACACCGGGTATTACTGGCAGTAATGTTCCAATGGCGAGGGTGAGGGGGCATGGGCAGGTTTGTGGAGATGGCTGAGCTACAGGGCCTGGCTCAAGCCGGTTCAGACACGGGACAGTGATCACAGAGGAAGAGTGAGATGTTACATTTGTTTTTGTTGCAATTACCTCCGGCTCGAGTGTGAAAATGGAAGTGCAAGGCGTTCAGACACAGTGAGAAAGCGTAGGGGCCTTGTGCGCGGTGTGCGCGGTGCTGCTGAGGGGAGAGAAGCCTTTTCGTATTATCGCAGTGAGGCCTAGTCAGAAAAGATGGAGTTCAGGTGCATAATATTGATGCCACATGTCCTGCACAACAGCCCCATATACGCAAATGCCAGCCAACGCTGGTATTACATAAGGGCGATGGAGGCATTCCCACCGTTGGAGGCACATGGTCCAAGCTGTACTGAATGCATGGGGGGGAGGAGGGCCTAACGGCCCCTCGCTCCCACACATTACTCCCTTTTGTTACATCTAAAGTAACAATCTATTAGTTCTTTTGTTCTCACTTCGATAGTACTCAGCTTCAGCTACCACTTATCCCAAGCAGGTGTACCTTTTATAGGCATCCATGCTCTACATACACTTTTCAGGCTATGGCCCTTCCTTGCGTATTCATCTGGGGTGCATGTCATGTATATCCCTCCATCCCCATCCAAGTCCACCCATACTTTATTGTACCATTGCAGCTCTCTTGGTTCCTTTATGGTGGTGTGGTATAGGTTGTCAACCCTGTCCCCATTCTGGCGGTATACAGCTGTCATGCAATGCTTTGGTGGGTTAGGTTCTCCAGTTTGCATTTGTGCGTCTATCATAGTTGTTACCGTTGTCTGTCGGCCCATCATTACCATCATCTTAGTTGAGCTAGGCATAGATTTTGCACAGCATTGGATACCTAGTTGGCACACACAGAAAAATAGCAGAATGAAGACGATGACAGGAACACAAATTTTCATCACAGCGTTGAACCAGGATGTACCCAGCTGAACATATTGTCAAACCAGTTGATTGGTTCTATTCCTCCTTCTTTTGACATTCTCTCCGCCAGGCTGTGTACTGCTGAGATCACGTGGGAGAGGGTCCCATTATCTGCATCTTCAGAGAGTACGAATGTACAGCATGCGCTCCCGATTTTTTGGCAAACACCGCTGTCCATCGCTGGGAGAAGATCTAGGATGTACCAGTTCTGGATTGTCATTAGGCACAACGCACGAAGTTCCACCTTGATCACATTGAACCCTTCTTCTGTGTAGTTGGCCAGTTGGATCAGCTCCCAGCGGACGATTTGTAACCACTTGGCATTAGTCCGAGCCTGGAGGCCTGGTGTTAAGAGGGAAGCAAAGAATGCCTCTGCGGAGTTAAAGAGTTTATACTTCAGCGGGATCTCGGCAAGAAGAGCAGATGATTCAGTGGAGATATAGTTTGATGATCTCCTTTTTCGAGAGAGTCTGGCTTTTAGGTCACTTTCTTACAACAGATCATACGAAGGAGGCTCTGTTATTGCTACTTGGGGCGCTGCCGATGTACCAACCGATTGTCCTGCTGCTGATATGCCAGCCGATTTCCCTGCTGCTGATATGCCAGCCAGACCTTCACCATCTTGGATATGACTTTCTGGGATTACCATCATATCCGAATGTAGAGTGGCTAGGGTGCAAGTACCTCTCCATGATGCTGGGAGATGCCTGTAGGCTTGTTTACCGCAGACCCAGTACATAGCCATGAGTGCATCTGTGCCTTTCTTCATGTCTGGAACTATAATTGTTTTGTTGCACTTCTTGTTGACACCCATAGGCACCTTCCCTTCTCCGTGAAAGAAAGGCGTCTTGATGGGTTTTTCTATTGCGTTGCCCCAAGTGAGTTTCGCAATGTGCTGGGACCAGACAGGAGCAGACGTTTCTTTGACCCACTGGAAGTTCTCCTCGGTGAGTCCTCTGAGCACCTCAGCTTTGCACTCGATCATTTCATCATGCCATTTGTTTTCTGTGAATCTTGTTCCTTTTATGATGAAGAATGGTTCTTTAATGCAAATTGCTCCTTGTCGCCTGCTTGTGCAAGTTCTCTCGTTCTGCAGCAGCTCTATTGTAACTGTGTGTGCCTGGAAGGTGCTCCGAATTCTACATAATACGAGATGAATCTAACACTGGGTGTTCGACATGGGTACTTCTTGTTGCACTAGTATTTTGGGTGTGCCTGACGCGTGCGGTATGTACGAGCAGACATAGCAGCTCTCATTCGTGGCTTGTTTTGCTGTGGCTCACATGTCTGAGTACCATTTATTTGATTTGTTGGGGAGGTGGGGATCTTCAATTTTATCTAATCCTAGGCCATGGTAGATATCATATCTTTTCCCAGCCGCCCCCCTTTTTTGTCTCCTCCTCCCCCTTTCCAATTACTAATTGTGTTTACTTTTCAAAAATGTATAGGAAACACTCCTGCCCATGTTGTGTCATTGAGCTCATTCACGGTGTACCCAGCTGCTAAATCTGGGGACTCTTGGGTAGCAGCAACATGAAAGTGCATTATAGTTGCCTGTGAGGTAGGTTTTCTGGTTGTCTGTGCATTAACATTTATCAGGTCAGGTTCATTTACCCAAAAGTAATCACCATCATATTGGTTTGTTTCATTGTCATTGCTCACACTTATAGCAGCAAGTGGAAGGAGGGTGGATGTTGTGGTGCCATTAATGAGGTTTGTATTGGCAGAGTAATAATTAGCAGAATAATTATCTCTCCATATTGTTTTTACCCTTGCCCATATAAGTACTGACCCTTCTCATATTAGCTGTGCCACACTCCCCCCCTTTTTCATATCCTCCACAATGTAAAACACGGTGTAGTACCACACCATAAAGAATAGCATTATAGAAAACAATATTGCGGAATATTTCAGGCCACACCCAAAATTATAATATTTCTTCATTCTATTAGTCACCCTATTGCTAACTAACATTGCGCTGGTATCTGTTAGTGCACTTCTTTCAGTCATTGTATTACCTGGAGGGGCGATATAAAATTGTTAAGTGACAAGCAAACATTCAATTTCTTATTACATTATTATTCTTTTTTTTCATGTTACTTATTAATCTTCTTTTTGTTGCTACGTTATGCTATCTACGGTGTGCACACCTTTATACTAGTTTACTATATTTCTTTTTGCATTGCATTACCCTTAAACTAACATCATTTTATCTTAATCTTTAGGCATCATTCCTGTACACTGTTTGTTTCTTGTATTCTTCATTAAGTTTAGTAAAGAGATGAGAGATAGAAGAAGAACATACATACGAAACAGAGGGAGAGAGAGAGAGAGAGAGAGTCATACATACATTCTGTATTCTATTGTTCATTAATTCAGCTCTTGTTATTTTATACTGTTCCCATGATCACTTTTCCTGCCCACTTGCCTCTTCACTATTGGTCGTTCGCTCACATTGAGGTCGTTCGCTTGCTCTTCTCACATCTGAGAGATGCACCCAATATTTCAATCCTTTCACTTTTACCCCGTGGGTGTGCAATAAATCACCTCATATGGACCCTGGAATCTTGGAGAGTTCCACCTCCAGACAAAACATTGCACATATACATTGTCTCCTGGCATCAACGGTCCTTCTGGCATTGCTGTATCTGTCGCAGTGTATTCTGTAAAGGGTGGTGCAATCTGTTGAGCTATGCTGCGCACTGCGCGTGTCAACTGTGTAAGGTATTCCTTAAATTCTCCCCCCAGCACTGTGGCAGTCCTGTGCGCATCTGATGCTTTTCTTACTGGGGAGAGTGGAATATGAATACGCCTGCCCGTCACTATTTCGTATGGGCTCAAATGATGGTTCTTGCCTGGCTGCGTTCTGAGTTGGAACAGTGCTAGAGCAGGTAATATACCCAATTCTTTTTGAGGGTGTTGCACAACTTTGAAAATTTACTTTTGAGCAGGCCGTTGATCTTTTCCACTGCTCCGTTGGCCATTGGGTGATAAATCGAACACAGTTTGTGCTTAAACCATAGGAGCGATATCACTTCTTTAAAGAGGTCATTCACAAAGTGTGTGCCATTGTCTGATCTTATCACGTCACAAATGCCCCACCTTGAGAACACTTCCCACACCAAAAATTTGCCGGCAAATTTTGCGTCCGGGTGGGGACATGGTCCAGCTTCCGACCACCTGGAAGAGGGGGAATACCACCACAATCAAGTATCTTGCTCCATTACACCTCTCCCCCATGTCCGCATAGTCAATGTAAAATACTCTGCATGGGCCTACTGGGCGTGGTAGTGTTCCTCGCAGTGTTCTTAGTGTCATTCCTGAACTGTATGTTTGCCATGTGATACATTCTATGGTAAATTTTGTCAAATGTTCCTGTAGGTTTGGAACGAACCAATGTTCTTTTATATCTGTTGCAGTATGTTGCTTAGTTACATGTGTCACGAAATGCAGTTGCAAAAACACTATTTGCAACAATTCCACTGGCATTACAACTTTCTCGGTTAGTTCCTGCCTCCATATCAGATCTGTTGATTTCACCACTGCCACTACTGATGGCTCTGCTAATGCTTCTATTAATTCATTTAGTAATGCAGCATGTTGTACTGGCGACCCATCTGCCCTTTGGAACCCTCTTCATTGCCATCGTGACAACCCTGAGTGTACCCTTGTTGTGGCATATGCTGAATCTGAATATATCGTCACTGTGCAACCTTTTGCAGTGCTTAGTGTTTCAATTAGTTCTACCAACTCCGCCGCTTGTGTGGAGTAATGAGAAGGAAGGTGTTTTTGTATAATTATTTCATATCCTTCTTCTTCCATTCTTATAGCTGCCACTCCCACATATTTTTCCCGTTTCACGATCTATTGATGCTGAACTGTCTATTTCTCCTTCTTGTAGTACGTTTTCACTTACTTTGGGGATTTCATCCTCCTCTCCCTCATATGTAGCACAGTCGTGTTCCTGCATGTCTTCTACAGTGCATGTTTCTGTAATGAACATGGCTGGGTTTACTGTTTTACATCTGACCACATGGACATTTGGGCTGGAGATTATTATTTTGTAGGCAGTTGCCCTTTGTGTTGTTAAGGTTGATTTGGATCTTTCCAGAGTGAGTGCTCAGAGTAAAGTGTCACTGAGCATCTCATCACAATGGTGGCACTTTTTTCAATGGCGCAGGCTGCTGCAGCGAGAGCTTGTTCGCATGCAAAGTGTCCTTGCATCACTGAGTCCAATGTTCCGCTTTAATAGGCCAATGGCTTGTGGCCTAGTAAAGTTTTCTGTGTCAGCACTGCAGTCATTAACGTACCATTGCAGTGTGAGAATAGATAAAATTCCCTGTCATAATCTGGGTTTGCGAGAACTGGAGCATTCGCGATCAGATCTTGCAACTTGAAGTACTGCGTCATCATCTCATTTGTCCATTTTATCTGGATATTATTCTTTTGGGATTCCTTTACCGCTTGCAGCAGTGGGCGTGTGTATGCCGCGTAGTCAAGCATCCATGCACAGCAATAATTTCAGATAGCGAGAAACTTTTGCATGTCCTTTACTATTTTTGGTATTATCATATGGCGTATGGCAGCTGCCCTGTCAGGCAGTATCATCCTGCCATCTTTGGAAATTAGTTGCCCTAAGTACAGTACTTCTGCTAAGCAATATTGCAGTTTTCCTTTATCTACCTTGTACCCTTTCGTGGTCAACAAATTCAACAAATTCAACAATGTTATAGAGTCGGCCCTGCACTGCTCTTCACTTTTGCTGCAGACAAGAAAATCATCTACGTACTTTCATGTAAGATCCTATTGAAAATGCAGGGAATTTCACAATACCCCTGCAGTAGTCTGCAATGTTCATATCTGTTGCCCCCTAGTGTGAACGCTGTTAGGTACTGAGAGCTCGGGCCAATCGGAATCAAGAAGAAAACATTCTTCAGGTCCACTACTGTAAAGCATGTGGCATCTTCAGGTATGGTACACAATATTGATGCTGGATTAAGCACTAGTGGGAATTCTTTCTGGATGACGTCATTGAGTGGGCATAAGTCTTGTATCATTCTCCACGCCCCACCTTTCGCTTTTTTGATTGGAAAAATCGCTGTGTGACATAGGGAATTGGATGGCACTGTTATCCCTTGTTTTAGTAGTGCGTTTGTTGTCTCTCTAATTCCTTCCTCTGCTTCCCTCGATAATGGGTACTGCTTAACTCTTGGATGTATGGTGCCTGGTTTCAATTTTATTTTTATTGGTGTTAGTTTTGTGTAAGGAACTTTTAAAATAGCCCCAGAGAACCCCTGCATTTCCAAATTTCTTCCCGGGAGCGGAAACGGCCCTTCCATGAGACATGATTTTTCCGGTCCTGAGTCTTCCATGAAGATAAATTGCTTGTTCCCTATCTCTGCTCCCACTAGTGGTTCCTCTTCTGCATGTAGGGTAGTGGATAGTACTGGACACGCAAGTGCTCTCTGTGGGCTGTCTTAATCGGCATAGGTCTCATTTCCTGGCACTGAGTAAACATTATCTCCTAACACTGCTGCGCCATGAAAAGGTGCAGGTGCACCGTTGGCAGATGTTGCGAAAATGTTATTGTTTGCATTCCCTACAGTATTTTGTCTTGCCATAGGTAGTTGTATTGCTCATTTTGCTCATCCCCTCCCATAGGCAACCCATAGGGACTACTCGGGTGTGGATGACCATATTGTTGTTCATTTCCCATAGGGGGCTGCCCTTGGGGGTATCCCATAGGACGCATTCTACATTCTCTTGACTAATGCCCCCACCTCCCTCAGTTCCAACATGATCCCTGCGATCCTCCTCTCATCCCTGGGCCACCAAATCCTCTATTTCCCATTCCTCCCAATCCCCCTTGTGGTCCTCTGTACCCACCTCGTCCTCTTGCTGGTCTTCCTTGCCATTGGGGCCCTCGGTATTGTTCTTCTCCATCCCACTGTTCTTGTCCTCCTGCAGCCCATGTTGCGGCCATTCTGGCTAGTGTGTTTCCTACTCCGTCATCCCCTTCACTGCTCCTATCAGTTGAGGTTTCTGCATTCAGCGCTGCAACCTTCACTAACTTATTCTGAACTAACTTTGCTTTGTCTGCCAACCTTTTCTGTGCTATCTCCTTTTCTCTCTCTTTGAGCCTCCTACAATGGTGCACAATTATGCTTTGGATCTCAGGCCAGCCTTGGCTTCTATCCCAACTATTTTTTCCAAGGCCTTCTGTACCTCCTTCAGAAGCCCTTTTTAAATTATGAAATAGAACAAGGTGGTGGATTGATCCCACGCCGTGCCCGTTTCACTTCTCCACAGGTCTTGCACCCGGAGGATGAATTGCGCAGGCTCCTCCTCCTCTCCCATCGTACACTGCATCACTAAGTGTAAATCTGGAATGTCTGGAAACGTGCGCGGCAATGCATCCCATACTTGTGCTCTAAAGTCATTGAATGGCAATCCATCATGGCGGTCACAACTCATTGTCACTCCTGTGAACCCCGCCTTCACCCACACTGCGTCTGCTTGATCATCAACAGCAGACACCAACAAACTTTTCACATCCCCTATTGCTAATGGAACCCCTGCTGTGTTTTTTTTCAAATGCGTGTATCCATTTCCCACTGAAAGTGGGGGGAGAAGTTTCAACAAGTTGTTCTTATCCATTTGGATCCACATTTGGATCCACAGAATGTAGCGCGGCCTCCCTGCCCCTTTATGTATTAGTGGCATTTGTAGTTTGGGTTTTCTTCCTGTCTTACTTAACATTCCCTACTTTGTCTTGCTCAACAGCATATTTCCTACTTGTTGTCTTAACCTCCCTTGCCACCTTGGTGCAGCCCTTTCATGTTCTTGGTCAAATGGGAATGGCAGCGGAGGCTCCGCCGCCGCTATCCCTTCTTCATATTCATCTAAATCGCTCCATACTTCTTCTACTTCTTCTTCTTGCTCCCTTTCTTCTTGCTCCTCCCCGCGCTAGCTATCTGGGGTTGTTGGTTGTATTATTCTCACAGGCTTACCATTTAAATGGAAAAGAAACTCACCCGACTCCCACTCCTGCTCTTGCCCTCTTGGTATTGGCGCTGGTGGTGGTGGTGCTGGTGTTGATTCTGCTGCAACACTTGGCAGAGGTGTGAGGTCTGCCGCCGCCAATGGTGGCACTTCTCCTCCCCCTGGCAACATCTGGCTCCTGTCACGCAACGCTCTTAACCGCGTTATCTCCAACTGTGCATGTGCAAGTTGCCTGTCTAAATCTCCAGTTAAAGGAATGGTTCGCCCAAAATTTTTTATTTAAAAAATAGATAGGCAATATAAAAAAAAACGATTGGCATTTTTTTTTTCGAACTCCCTATGTAAAATTTGAGCAATTCAAGCTCAAAAATTGAAAAAGCAAGCACATGGGCACATCCATTTTGTGAAATGGATGCCCGCCTGTGCTGGCTTTTGCTTTTGCGGCACTAATGAAGGAAAAGCCAGCCAGCTGTAGTAAACAAAAGCTACCACTGGGTGGCTTTTCCTTCATTGGTGCCGGGACTCGGAGGACGCGGACCGGTGACTACAGGCAGAAAAGCTGCAGCTGCATCTCGGTAAGTGCTATTTATTTATTTTTAAAAATAAGCACTAGCTGAATTTTTTTTTCTAAGTTTTCCGGGCTGGAAGAGCCCGGAAAACTTAGAAATAAAACCGCAGCTTTAAAAACGTATTTATGTTTGTGGTAGCTTTTGAAGTGACCGCAAACATAAATACAACGTTATTGTGTTTGAAAACGCTGCGGTTTCTCTTTCTAAGTTTCTCAGGCTCCTCCGAGCCTGAGAAACTTAGAAAGAAAAAACGCAGCATTTTCAAACACAAACGCGTTGTGTTTCTGCCTAAATCTGCTTTCCCATTTGGGGCTATAGGGCTCCCCACGGGGAGCCCCAGAGCCCCAAATGGGAAACCAGATTTAGGCAGAAACACTGCGGCATGTAAACACAACCGTGTTGTGTTTCTGCTTGCCTTTGCTTTCACTTTGGGTCTCCGGTGCTCTCCTGGGTGAGCACCGAAGACCCAAAGTGATAGCCACGGCAGGCAGAAACACAATGCGGTTGTGTTTGAAAACACTGCATTTTTTCTTTCTGAGTTTGTCAAGCTCTTCCGAGCCGGAGGAGCCTGAGAAACTTAGAAAGAAAAACCGCAGCGTTTTCAAACACAATAACGTCGTATTTATATTTGCGGTCGCTTCAAAAGCAGCCGAAAACATAAATACAACATTTTTAAAGCTGCGGTTTTATTTCTATGTTTTTTGGGCTCCTCCAGCCCGGAAAACTTAGAAAAAAAAACGCAGCTAGTGTTTATTTTTATTTAAAAAATAGCACTTACCGAGATGCAGCTGCAGCTTTTCTGCTTGTAGTCTCCGGTCTCTGTCCTGTGAGTCCCGGCACCAATGAAGGAAAAGCCACCCAGTGGTAGCTTTTGTGTACTACAGCTGGCTGGCTTTTCCTTCATTAGTGCCGCAAAAGCCAAAGCGAGCACAGCGGCGGGCATCCATTTCCCCATGTGCTATCTTTGAACTTGAATTGCTCAAAATTTTACATAGGGACTTCAAATGCCAATCGTTTTTTTTTTATATTGCCTATCTATTTTTGAAATAACATTTTTTGGGCAAACCATTCCTTTAATCGTGCAAAATTCACTGGAGGGGCACTAGTTGGACCGTAGAGCCCTCTCCTGTCATACGGGGGTGGTGCGGTGGCTGACGCTGTTGCCTGAGTGGTCGGGGTGGGACACATGGGCACATACTGGGGCTCACTGTATAGCACTGCAGGCCTTGTCATCAGTGGGTATATTTTAGTAGTTTCATTTTCTGTTGTGGTTGTCGTGCATTATCCCTCTGTGGCCCCACTTCCCTCTTCCGGCACGTTCTCTTTCTCAGCTGTCGTATCCTTACTTACCTCACTTTTAAGTGCTACTTCCTCGAACATTCGTCACAGATCTAACACCTCCCTTCTGTTCTGTAACTGTTTTCCCTTATACCTTGCCAACACGTGTGTAGACACTAGATCCAGTACCCTCTTGTCAAAAGACCCTCCCTCCAATCATATGAGTGTTGTGCTGTCTCCTTTTATTTCTGCACCCACTGATCGTGATATTTCTGTATCTTCTCACTGTACAAAGGGAGGTGTTGACAAATATGTGCTAACGGTGTTGCTCCTCCCATGATCATGAATTTTTGACTCTTATTTGTGGTCACTTAATCTTTTGTGCGCAGGTACACGGGCACTTGGTTAACAATTTCTTTGCTCTAGTACTCCTTTTCAACTTTCTTTTCAACTTCTGGCACCAAAAATATTTCAACAACCTTCCCACTTACACCATTTTACTCGGACCGTAAATTATTTCAAGTGTGAATATTCATTATTTACAGATAACCAAAATATTTTTCATTTACGTATACATTGCATTGTCAGTCTTCTTAATTAACCTTAAATTGTTTTCAATTTGCAGACACATAAGCATTTACTAACAGACCAACATGTAACACTTTTACGCACGTAAAAACATAAAACATGTAACATGTAATATGGACTACCTGGGTGCTTGACTCCCTCATTCAATTATTTCAGTTTGTTACCCCTTGCTCTAACTTTCTCATTCACTCCCCACCTCTTACTCCCTTCTTGCTACCTCACCAATAATTCTGCTCATACGCAAAAAGCATATTCTAAATTACTACCCCAAGTCTACTAAATATACGAGACTTAATGTTTTCTCTTTATCTTCACTTATTTACCTGCACTGGACGAGACAATGCTATGCGGCGCCGCTTTCTACCCCGTTCGGGCTAGGATCCCTTACTCTTCTTTTACCTCTTTTATCGGCACAGAACCTAATGGCCGTATAAAGGATAGATCAGAAAAGCCTCAGTATCATTCACACAGACCCTAACTTTTTTGTTTTACCCGTTCGGTTACCTGTTCCCTTTTACCCAACCCCTCCTTTACCTCTTGGAAACTTTCACAACCGGTACTCACGTGTTCAGTCGGGTGTTCCGAGAGTCACCGTTCATGGTCTATCCACAATCTTGTCCTCTCCCCAACCAAGCCGTGGCCGGCCTCGGCGAGCAGTTTCTTAGTTGGGTATTTGGTAAGCGGGAAACCTTGGACCTTTCTTGTTGTGCGCACAGGCTGGGCGACCGCACAGGCAATGGTTTTGCTGGGGGGCATCCCAGATCTCGTTGCACGGCACAGGCCTCGGGGCACCTATCCCAAATCACGTTGTGGGGGGTCACCAAATGTAAGAGCCCATCCCCGTCTTACCATGTGCAATACAAATAAATGAGACACCCCCATGCGGGGAATAAGGCTAAGAGGACAGGTTGAGAGAGTTTGAATATTTTATCTAGAATTGGCATCCAGAGAACACTGCTGCCCGAGAGCGCTCTGGCAAACATTACACTTACATGACAATATAATGTAAAAAATCATCATAGATGATGCAACTAACATAGGGTACTAGGCAAGTGTAGGATCGAATAGGCAGTATAGATGCATATAGTCCATGGGGCGTTGCTCCGTCCGGATTGGTTGTTTCAACTGGCGGGAGGAAGAGTGTCACAAGGTCCATCTGCCTGGGTCCGGGCGGGGTGAGGGTCAGGTCGCTGCGAAGCGGGGTGACCACTAACTAAGCTAACATATTGCAACCTCATAAAACATGCAGTGGATAAAAGTCATCACAATTCCTTTGAGCAAATAATTGTAAACCTACACATTTCATTTGTGTATTTCCATCATTACTTATTGGGACTTATATGGGGTACCTGGTTAAGGGTCTTGACCATTATGATAACATTGATTGCGCCGTAGGTCTGGATTCATCAAAGAGGCTGAGGTAGGTTGGCGTTTGTTAGTATTGGGAGACAATATACTGTGACAGAGGTCTGATTTTAGCTAAGGGCATGCTGGGGTGGGCATCATGATGGGGTCACATATCTGGTACATCAAGAGAATACCTTGCATGGACACAGGGTTATACTGGCAGTCATTTTCCAATAGCGAGCGTGAGGGGGCATGGGCAGGTTTGTGGAGATGGATGAGCTACAGGGCCTGGTTCACACATGGGACAGTGATCTCAGAGGAAGTGTGAGATGTTATATTTGTTTTTGTTGCAATTACCTCCAGCTTGAGCGTGAGAATGGAACTGCGAAGCGTTCAGACACAGTGAGAAAGGGTGGGGGCCTTGTGCGCGGTGTGCACGGTGCTGCTGAGGGGAGAGAAGCCTTTTTGTATTATTGCAGTGAGGCCTAGTCAGAAAAGATGGAGTTGAGGGTGCACACAATGGATGCTATATGTCCTGCGCAACAGCCCCATCTACACAAAAGCCTACCAATGCTGGTATTACATAAGGGTGATGGAGGCATTCCCCACCATTGGAGGCACATGGTCCAAGCTGTACTGAATGCATGGGGGACGGGGAGGCCTAACGGCTCCTTGCTCCCACACAAGATGCCAAGACACAATGCCTGTTAAATTTCTCTAAGCGACTGTGTATGTCACAATTATGTCATGGTTGCTCATTCCCCAACACCATCATGCTCTGTTCTCATTTATAGCAACTTTGCGCTAATTTAATCAAAGATAACTTTATTTCATTCATTGGCATCTATTTGTGGGCAAACACAAGAGATTGGATGAGAATATTTAACTTTCTACTCAAGGGCTTATCACACCTTACTTTCAGGGTTGTGTTGGTTCTCTCAATCATCCCATTGGTCTGTGGGTGGGATGATGTTGAAAGTATATAAATCACACCACACTCATCCCCATCTCCTGTATTTGGATAGATATGCATGTTGCACCTGTCAGAGGTCATCTTTACGGGTGTAACACATACCTTGAGCTCTTGCAGGGTGTCTGGATGATTTGTGAAGTATCCCACACCACTTGCTACCAAAATTGTGTGCAGCACTCTGAAATGGTGCACATCCATGTTTTGCGTAAAAAGGGGTAGAGTTACGGTTGTTTTTGGATAGATACACCAGGGTGATGAGCCTTCGTGGATGTTTGCAGGTATGCCCTAAAACAAGAACGCATACACGCCACTCCTGCAATGTAGGGGCAAGCTCTCATGTTACCAGTGTTCTCTATAGGGGAGCTGGACTCACCGTATGGTGCTGTGTGTTGCTGCAGCTTGTGTGCTCTTAATAACCAGTTACCTCACTGGTTTGCCAGGCCTGCTGTGGCTTGAAGTATGGCCCCTTGACTTGTGTTTTGCATTAATGTCTATTTTGCTGTTTAGAATGTCACTATTTAGATTGTCTCTATTCTTGCTGCTTGCACCCTTTATTCTGGCTGCTTGTATATGTGTCTTTGCAGCTTTGGGTTGGCTCGGTTTTTGCTGCTTGATGATTTGGTTCTGTTTGGCTTATAAGTAAGTATTCTTGTTGCTTGGTTTGCAAGCTTGGTTGTTGTTATATATCTTGTTTCCTTGTCTCTCCTACAGGGGCTGTATGCCGGCCGGGGCAAGACCATGTGGTCAGTAGGATGTGGATCCAGCTTCAAGGTAAGTTTACCATGTTGCAAGCCTAACACACGATAAGGCATTCTTTCTGATGGAGCACACTGAGTAGATGATGCAACTAACCCACTTTCCTTATTCCTTGCAGGCCGATGTGGATGGTGAAGAGCACGGATCCTGTCACTGGAAGAATGAGGTGATCTTGCTCCTTTAGTGGCACGTGCAAGTTCTGCTGCTGCAATGCCTTGAAATAGGTGCACAGCGCACAATGCCTGATTTCTGTAAGGAAGACCTGCTAGTGCACAGTACATTGTTTTCTACCAAGACAGTGTCCTGAAACAGGCATGCAAGTGCTCAGTAAATGGTTTTCTGCAAATCTTCTGACACACGTACGTGCGCTCGGCTACTTTTTGGAAGATCTTCAGAGGACTTTGGGTTGTTAAGTGTTGTTCTCTTAACAGTTTTTTAATTAGAAGCAAGGGTGTGGGCACAGGGTGTGGTTTAAATAGCCGTGGATCCACAGCCCTTGCAACCAGGAACGTTGCTGAGTGCTTGTGGCAGGTATCCAGTCATTTTATCGGAAACAAAACAGAGTGGTACATGTCTGAGTGGACAAAAACACATAAACGTTTAAATAAATATATAAAGGGTAGTGGGGAAAGGGGTTAAAATGGGTTGGGAAGGGGTTAGGTTGGCTTAAAAAGGGGAATTGGGAGGAGAAACCGCCAAAATAAAAAAAAAATAACAAATTAGTGTTTTTCGATATTTTTTCGACTGTTATGTACCACTCTGTTTTTGTGGTCGGTAAGATCACATACAACCCTTGTGGCCTCTGGCTCGTATGGTGGCTAAGTTGGGGATCTGATCTTGCCTTAAGGTGGCGGCCATCTTGGAAGGGTGTTGCCGTACATGGGAATTAATTATGTGAAAGCCATTCCTGCATCAGTGAGGTCCAGCCTCCAGCTGCTTGTAGTGCTGTTCGGATCCACAGGGAGGTAAACATGACAACAGGAAATTGCACAGAGGGTGATAAAACAGCTCCTAACAGGTCCAAAAGTCTTCAAGTCTTACATCTAAATGGCATTGAAGTATTAAACCTCACGTGTTACAATTACTTATTACCTCTAACAGAAGAGCTCTATATCAGGCAGCATGCATATTTGACTATGAAGACAAGAAAGGGCCACTTACTAGGTCACCACATTATAGGCAATAAGAAACAGGTACTCAAGACTATCGTTCTGGCGGTACAAGAATGGGACATTCTTACAGACTAAACTCAAGTAAGAGAGCTTGTTGCTCTCACTGAGTATTATCAGTCATTTAACAAGGTGTATGGAATTATCACAATTCCCTTCAAAAATGCACCTCAAACAATTGCTAAAGGTAATTCCCGCACCTTTCATGAAGACTTTCAAAGCTTCAAAGATGTGTGTGCAAAGCCCCAGTTCGGGAAACACTTGATAAACCACAATAACGTATTACTCAAATGGACCCAGGTGATTTTAGAATCAGTTTTTAGTTCTACTAAAATCCAATGGGGGTAGAAAAACTATCCCTTTTCAGTAGTAGAAGGCTGAATGAAAGAATGCAATAATTTTTAATTAGAATTTATTTATTTGTGTTTGTGGTTAATACACACCTTTACACAATATTAAGGGGCTGATTCATGGAATTATTTACACAGAAAAATGGGGATTTGTGCACCAGTCTGCCGCCAATCCCTGTTTAACAAATGGCACTAAAACCAATCAATACGATCTCACTTCTTGGATTAAATTACTATTAAAATAAGACATCTACTTATCATTTCAAATTCTGGGAAATTATTTATGCCAGTGCCTTCTTCCATACAAAATCGCCAGCATCAGATATAACAAAAGATTCACCCGAAAGATTTGCAGCCCATAATTGATTTCCTTCAATAGATGAATTCTGGTTACAAACTCACTATAACCACATGCATACTCTCTTGTTAAATGAGAGCATTGGGTGAGGATATATCTAACAGTCTCTGGGGGTCATTACGCACGAGTTTGAGGTAGCCATGGTGCTATTAGCGCCATGGCTGCCTCCAAACTCGTGTCCGGGTTCGGGTTCCTTGAGTGGGGACTTACCGGGTCATTCCGACCTTGGAGGACCCGGTAAAACCCCATTCAAAATACCCATCCCTATTCCCATTCGAGTCCCCGTAGGGCTCAATGGGAATGGGGAGGGAGCTAATAACGGGCCCGTTAATAATGGGCCCGTTATTAGCTCCCTGGTCCCTTAGTGGCTCCCACTAAGGGCGGCTGGTAAAATCAGCCGTCCTTAGTAGGACCCGCTAAGGGACCTCGTAATGCGGCGGTAAGGGGTTAACGGCACCGGCATCCTTACCAGTGCCGTTAACCCCTTATCACCACACTCGTAATGACACCCTCTGTTTTTAAACCGCACAAGCGACAAAGTCTTTCCTCTCTTGGAATCTTAAGCCACCGTCCCGTATGCTCAAGGGTCCGAAGAACATTAAATTGTAAATATGTAATAAATCTTCAGACTACTTTAGAGCAGATTTTAGTATGATATGATCGGTGGGGCGTCCAAAGTGAAAGACTGAGTGCTGTATTCTTTATACATAGTGCAGTTGGACAGATATTCAATATTCATAACAGAGTCCTGTTCTTTGGCCTTCTTCTTAATAAGCTTAATTCGACTTGGGTTACATAATATTGTATCAGAATCTATATTAAGTAGTTTCAAATATTCTCCTATGCAGTCTTTCAGATTAATCCAGAAATAATTAATACCATTTCTGTTATATTGATCTGCCAATAACCCATGTATCAAATTTTGATCTGGCAGAATCAAAATAATGTCATAATATAGTGCACATTTTTGTATCAATTGTATCATTTTAATTGATATAATGCCAAGCTCCATACGCAAAGCAGTCACAGGGAATGACTGTGGGACATTTAACATGGTGCGTAGAATTTGGCACTCTAATGTGACAATCTCGACTAATTTTGTTTCTGATATCATAGCAAGTCCATAGTTGATATTTGGAATTATGCTACTAGTATAGACCTTAATCAGGCCCTCAATGCTATTGCCTCAGTTTTTATACATGATCCTTCTAAGGAGGAGCCACATTTTCAGCACCTTTAGACGTATATTGGTGCTATGAAAATCTTTACAGTTTTTTTTTTTCCTACAGGAACCCTTAAAAGCGTGTATCTCTTGGCCACCTCTAATTTAATACCATTAATATGGCAGGACATTTTATCAGGTTTTTTCCTTTGTTCGAATAGTAATAATTTCGTTTTTTAAACCATTTATTTGGAGATTATTCCTTGTGGCATATTCTGCTAATGCATTCAGTGACCTTTGCAGTCCAATAGGAGTGCAATCAATTAATATGGTATTGTCAGCATAGTTAAAACCTTTTGTGTTTGAATATAGTATGTAATAAAATACAGTAAGGTTGGGTTAATACCCAATTGTCTCAATTTCCCCCATATACACTGCCTACATACTGGGCCTCATTACACGGTAAAAATCGGCAATTACCGGCATGGCGTAGGTAGCGTGTCCGCCCTCGCAAGAGGCCGCAAATTGCGTGCCATTACGAGATCGCGGGCACGAGCCTACCGCCATGCCGGTAATGAGCCTACCGCCATGCCGCAAAAGTCCCCAAAAAGTCCCTTAACGGCATCGTCGAAAGCGCTGTTAGCACTTCCGACCTGCCGCCACATGCAAATAGCGGTCTTCGCAAATAGCGGTGACGGCCATTAGCGGACACCGCTAATAGCAGTTACCGTAATTTTGCGGAACCGGAAATAGCGTCATAGCACCGGAACGGGAAAGAGCACGGCGGCCATCTTTAAAAACACAATCCATTGCCATCCTCCTTATCCAGGACACCTTACCAGGAACCACGTTGGAAAATACACCAAGGACACTGTAAAGATGCCCAAGGCCGTTAAAAAATCCTCTGAGCGGAAACGCAAGGAGAAATTTAGCAAGGAGGAGCTCCTTATGCTCACACAGACACTAGCAGAAAATGCACAGGTGGTCTTCAATAACGACATGCGTCGGGAGACCATTGTGAAGAAGAAGGCCATCTGGGAAGAGGTAGCCCACAAGGTCAGCGCGGTAGGCACCACAACCCGCACAGTTAAAGCCTGCCGAAAGAGGTGGGATGACCTCCGGCTCTGTGTGCGGAACATTCTATCCGTTAACCGCAACCTGGCTACGGGCACAGGAGGAGGCAGTGAATTGCTAATCAAGCTCACTGAGTGGGAGGAGACGTGTGCATCAACTATCGGGGTGGAATCCATCGAGGGAGTTGGACATGGCGTGCCCATTTCGTCCGATGGAGGTGAGTGTATGCATCAAACAATGCACAGTGAAGTGTGATGTTCCCCCCAATCATGTGTCCATATGAATGCCGTGGATCCAGCCACAAACAAACATGCATGCATCACCACATACCCGTACAACACAGAGCCATTCATGCATGACCCACCCAACATCCCCATTACCTGCATCCACACTAAAGAGCCCTAAATGCATAGAACGGCATGACGTATTTATTTAGCTCAAGGCAGGTCGACCCATGACTGATGGTTTTCCACATTTCTCACCCGTACAGGATCACACACTGACACTGAGGAGGCACTCACTTCCACACCTGCTCCCACATCCAGCAAAAAACCCAAGAGGGATGCCACAGGGGACACCGCCACATCCGCAAGGGCAGCCAGGACGAGTGACCATGACCACAGGGACAAAGGCAGCCGGAACACCAGTTGCACGCATCCACAGGCCATGCCTGCTCCCGTCGTGGCACCCACGGAAGTGTGTCTCCCAGCAGGTGAAGGCAGCATTGAGGAAATGCACTCTGCTGTCACCAGCCAACGGGTGAGGCAGCAGCCACTGCCCCACCTTCAGATGAGGAGGAAACACCTGCCATTGATGATGAAAGCTAGAGCCCCAGACCAACAAGCCCCTTAATGGCAAGCCCGAGGTTCTCTTCAGGTCCGGGTAGTCAAGGAGAATCACCCACCCCTGAAGGGCCATGTAGCCCCCAGGTATTCTCTCCTGATGCAAGTGCAATGGATCCAGGTGCATCAGCCATCCCACCAGCACCCACCATGCGACATGACCTCTCGTCCATCTTTCAGAGGCAGACCGAGATAACTGGCCTAGTAGGGCAACATGTGGCTGAGACAGCCCGCCTGAGGGAGGACATTGCTACACTTGCACAGCAGACGAGGGAGGGCATGGAGGCATGCACCAACCGAATCTGCAGTGAAATGGCCCAACTGCGGCAGGCCATGAACCGCATAGCAGACGCAATTGAGCGTCGGTGCCCACTCACGGCCCAGGAAGAACCAGGCCCCTCCTCGTCTGGGAGTTCACGTCATACTAGTCCCCTACGCCGGTCTATGTGGATCCTGCGGCGCACCGCTTCACAACCACCAGATGACGATGCAGGCACTGGCAAATAGGGCCACCAAGATTCAGGTGCCACATGTGGCGATGGATACATTCATGCCATGGGACTCACATGGGAGTGTTGAGGGGGCAGGGGGGTAAGGGTGTATTTGGGTGTGTTGAGGGGGGAGGGAGGTAAGGGTGTATTTGGGTGTGTTGAGGGGGAAGGGGTAAGGGTGTGTTGAGGGGGGGAGGGGGGTAAGGGTGTATTTGTGGAGTTGGGGTAATGCACTTTTTATCACATTATGTTCAATATACACTGTTCTGAGTTTGAAACCCAAGCGTGGTCTCCATTATTGTGTATGTGTCATTCATTGTGGACAGGGTCCTTTGTGGGCCTCGAAATATGCACCAGGGCAAAAATACCCGCCTACGTCCATGCTATTTCACCTTGGTGCCTGATGAGATTCCAGAATCAGATGCTGATGCACATCGTGTGCCTCCTTGGCACTGCCTCTTTCATGTCCTGCCGGGGTATTCCACCCACACTCATCCCCAGCCATATCATACTCTTCTGGTGGTTGCATGTCAATTTCAAGTGGCATAGGCACATTCCATCATATGCACATTTTGTGATGCTCTACACATGCCATGGTTGTCTTTGTCACTTTGACACGGCCGTACAGGAGTGCCACACCCAGGCCGCTTAGGCAGCAGAGCACTGTCATTGGAAGGATGTGCAATATTGTTGAACTCTTCCTGATGGTTCTGTGGGTTCCGTACAGGGGTTAGGAGCCACCTCCTCAGTGGATATCTGGCATCGCCTGTATGGTGTGAGGAATGGGTACCTGTCACGGCTCACCTCTGGTGCTGGCTGTTGTTGTTGGTGCTGCACTGCTATCATGTACATCTTGGTGTGGGAAGGGGTGTGGTGTGCTCTTTTGTGCTGCCTGTCTCCATTGCATACACCTGTGCTGATTGTGTCCACCTGTGGCAGATGGCTACACTGCTCAGGTCTCTTAACGGGTGCTTTTCAATGCCGTTATTTGCGCCATGCCGGTAAGGGGTTTTTAGGTGTTTTCCATGCCGCTAATGCCATGTCCGCATGGCTTGTGATGCCCTGGTATTAGCGCCATGGCGCTAATTCCGGCATGGGGGTCGCGTGCCCGCGGCCTTGCCGCTATTAGTGGCACCGTAATTAACGGGTGTGCTAATAGCGGTGGGTCCAGGTCGTGATTGGCTTGGGAAATTACTGGTACCGGTAATTCATTACCGGTACCGGTATTCCCTTACCGCACAACGTGTAATGAGGCCCACTGTGTCAAAGGCATTACTAAAATCAATAAAACACACAAATAAATGATCATGCCTCTTCAATTTAATAACAGCAATAAAATAATAAGGCAAACTGATGTTCATCAAGGTGTTCATACTACGGCGAAAGCCAATTTGGAATTGCGGTAAGCATCACTAATCTATTTTTTGAGCTTTCTCAGAAACAAGGCAGCGAAAGCTTTTTGGCTGGCATCAAACATGGCCAGTAATCTATAGTTAGTAGGTTGTATGTGATCACCACTGTTAAAGATTGGGATCATGATAGATTTCTGCCAACTTGCTGGAATTATACCATCATGTAATATTGTATTTGGAATCATGTCCGCATCAGACACATTTGAGCTGTTAAGAGAGGATTGAATCATTATAATATCCTCAATAGAAAAGCCTTCAATAAAATCTTTCATTGTGCTATAAATTTGAACTTTATTTGGGATGTTACTAGTAGTATAATAAAGCTCTTTCACTGTACTTTTCCAGCTATCCATACTAATCGAATTGGTTCCCACTTTTGTTAGGAATGATTATTGGTTCTGATAATCGCCCAAAATCTATTTTCATCCCTTTTGTTCAATAACTTAAAAAGATTTTTCCAATTGGCATTCGTAATAGATGATTTGTGCATTTTCAGCCAATGCCTGTGCCTTACCTCTTTATCAAGCAAATCATCTTTATCCGCGTTTCTACATTTTCTACGGTTATCTTCCTTAGCCATCATAATCTCTTGCTCATAACATCCCTTAAGTAGGC
This sequence comes from Ambystoma mexicanum, assembly GCF_040938575.1. Classification (NCBI taxonomy): domain Eukaryota; kingdom Metazoa; phylum Chordata; class Amphibia; order Caudata; family Ambystomatidae; genus Ambystoma; species Ambystoma mexicanum. The sequence continues at coordinate 1,227,675,030 of NC_090937.1, forward strand.
TAGTAGTACAACCTTGTACTGCATTTAATTTCAGATGAGCCTTTAGGTTCCTCATCAGCTTGTCTACGTTCCATTGGTTATCTTGGAGCCAATAAAAAAGGAGAATCATATTATCCTTAATAAATCAGTTCAGATTCTCCAGACTCTTGCAATTATTGAAAAGCATGGATCCCTTTCAAAAGCAAAACTGCCATATTTCTGTGATTTGAAGTTAGTTTTGTGTTAAAACCTCAATTATATCGCTAATCGTGATTTTGTTACTCACCTTGTGTGCAGAAGCCAGCCTTGCATTAACCACTAACACCATGTGTTAACTACAGAGGATATGTGGGAAGTGAGTATATTTGGCAAAGCACAATTTCCTGAAAAATCTACCTTAACTTGGTTACTACAATTTTCAAAAGATCTCTACAGGCTACAACTATCAAAACAAATTTCATAACAAATTTCACATCTACAAATGGTAGCCAAGACTCTGTTTTATCTTCAAAGTGTAAGTATCCACTGAGGCCCACATAATTGGACACTTCTCATTTAGGACTGGATGCCCTCAACAATGTCTTCAGGCCGTGAATAGATATGGTGCAAACAACATGGGAATCACACTATGCCCATGTCCCCACAAAAACCTGGATCAAACACACTCTGAGCTAAGTTTGCAATCCAACACAAACCCAGATAAGACCGAGCTTTGAATCTTTGGGCCCCGAACTGTGTACTTGGGTAAATACAGGCCTGGCTAAGAACCAGAATTTAGCCCAAGGATCTTGAGATGGGTCCTAAATTAAAAGCAGACCCAGCATAAGTTCTGTAAAGCCAGGTCCAGGGGTGGCATATCATACAAAACAGACATCATGCTTTTCCATTTTGTGCAATACTCCAAATATCAGGTCCCTTACTGAGAAGGATGCATATTTCCCCCTGTTTTAAAATGTTTGCACCAAGGGTTCCATGTTACGACTGGAAAATCTATGAAACAGAATGGGCATGTTTGAAACATTTTTGGACTACACACTCCAATAATAATTTGTGACTTTCAGGTTGAACCCAGTCAGCTACACTTACTCAAAACAGCCAATCATGGCCCATAAAAATAGTTAGGATTGAATTGGAATTGCTGTTTGGAACAGAAAGCTGCTTTTACCTTGCTGAAACGTTCGTTTTTATCCATTTCTACTGACCTGCACTGCGAGCTGAGACGGGGCTCTTGCAGGTGCAGGCACTCGCACAGCGTTCTGAGGAGGCGGGGCCTGTGCTGATCACGTGACCTATCACGTGACACATACCAGCTACAAAAGGCACTGCCACCCGCCCGAGCGGCTTGTATTGTTTGGAACAGAAAGCTGCTTTTACCTTGCTGAAACGTTTGTTTTTATCCATTTCTACTGACCTGCACTGCGAGCTGAGACGGGGCTCTTGCAGGTGCAGGCACTCGCACAGCGTTCTGAGGAGGCGGGCCTGTGCTGATCACGTGACCTATCACGTGACACTTACCAGCTACAAAAGGCACTGCCATCCACCCTTGTGGCGTTAAGCCCAGCGGGGACAAGCCCTTTGGCTGTTGTGCGGCTGTTAGGCGGATGGTCAGAAGTGAGAATCCCTCACCTAAGGTACTGTTCAATACCAACGTCATCAATTATTCCAGGTTTCCAAACCAAGCACTGTGGCGAATTCTGGAATTCTCTAGATATCAAGGTCATTAATATATTAGGTTGTCGTTTCATATTTTAAAGACCACATAGTGTTTTAACTAAAGAAAGAAAGTGTTTTTATATAACACTCTATGTTCACCCTAAAAACAGGCATGCCATCAGAGATAACTAGAGACCCGATGATTACTCTATCATCTATCATGCCTAATATACCGGACTCAGTTCTGCTCCCTCAAACTCCCATTAATCAAAATATTCCTAAATCACAGGAAAAGACCAAAAGTCGCACTCGCACATCAAAAAAAACATCACTTTAACTCCAATTAACAAAAATCCAAATGACATTCGTCATTTTTATGTAAAAAAATCACATGTCTCAATAATCTCCAATTTGACTGATTTGGCTTCCTCTGTATCGATCCCTGCAGAGCCTTTACTACCTAATGGTGATGTAAATGTTTTGATCCCAATACAAAATCCCAATTTAAATAATGAGGCATCTGCTCCCCTTTTGAGCTCTTCCATCTCAGATCAAACTTTATTAACTGTACTTCATTCGCCTATTAAAATTATTAAACCTATGCAAATTGTCTCCACCGTTTTAGAAGAGTCATCTCTAGACTCTGATGCGATGACTAATGAAAACCAAAAAACAGTACAAAATTCACCGTCTGGGAATGTTACATTGGCTTCAGTAATTATTGAAGACGTGGGACAAGTCTCTAATAACAAGTCTCTTTCATCCCCCTCACAAAATCTCCCTGAATGTAGAAACTTTGAAAGCTCAAGAGTTTCGATCATGACTGACTATGCACAAGCTTGTTCCATGGATTCAACAGGACAAGATGAGGAAATTTCCTTTTTGCAACCTACCCCTCGTCGCTGTCAAACCTCTGATAAGAAACGACAATCAACTGTAACTTTACCAAATCCTGTCCTATTAGAAGTCACCTTGGGGGCTATTAACACTACTATGTCTACTCTATTCAAGCTTTTTAACTCTTTGGATCAGAAGCTAGCTGTTCAAACCGACAAGATAAATCATATAAGTGACTGAATGAGAGATACCTCACTTAAATGTTTTAAAGAGCTCTCTTTAGTAAATCTGGAGCAAAGAATTGTACAGCTTGAATCCAATTTGTCAGCTTATGAAGGTTCAAATGTACACTCAGGACCATCTATTTTTCAGCGTCTCTCACACTTAGAGAGTATGATCCAAGATCCTCTAACAATTACACCAGCTTTACCAATGTTTGCTAAAATTATTCGACCTATTGAATGTGTTGAGGAAGATGACACAGTAAAACATAACGAATCTTGGATTAGTATTGATTCTCCTGTGAGAACTGTGGGTCAATCTATACCATGTCAATCTCGTGGGGGCGTCACCCAAAATATACAAAAGATAGGAGGATCTTTGTTAAATAATAGAAAAATTAAATTGCTGTCTGCTAAAGTTATACAAAGAAATAAAAAAGCTCTGTCAGATTTAAAAAAATTACCTCAAATACATCTTTCTTCAGATGTCACGAAATCTCTCACTCACAGTGCTGTTGGTTTGCCAGTTTTAGACGATGAGATAACTAATACCGACTTAGTCGATATAGCCAGCAATTCATGTGTAGAAGAAGCTTTGCAAGACATCCCTCCTCCCTCTCAGGTTGTTCCCCCTCAAGGTATCCCAAAAGAAGTTCTGAAGTCATCCCCTAATTATGATCCTTTGAATGAGCTGGTACTTCTCTTAACATCCAAACCTGATAATATACATACAAAACAATCTTGCCCGATTGTACAAACGACATTAGCTGTTCAAAATGGTGTCGATTCGACAGGTGCGGGCAAGTTATCTCCTCCTCTCGCTCCGATGGCGAAAGCTGAAGATCGTTTAAGTGCTTTAAGAACTGTGGTCGATTCCTATTTACTTAATAGAATATCGGAAGGGCTACCTGAAGCTCCACATGTCCTTGAACATCCCCCTCATATACATCATTTTAATAAAAACTTGCAAAATGATGTCCGAGCTTTCAAAAACAGAGCAGATAATTGCACGAAAATCATGCCTCTTTCTTCTAATAGTCAGCGCCTTCAAGATCCACCTAAAGATAGAAACAGGAGTAACATGAATATACGCAATGGCAGTAGTAAACACTATATAAACGACGATAGTGCTGCATTTTCAAAGAAACTTAACCAGTATCATACTCTGATCCTGAAATGTCGCGATGGGTCATTCCCAAAGTACGATTTATGTCGTGCCAGTGTCTTCAATATATTTGGAGATATAGAGGGACTGGAAGCCATTTCTTCATCAGATGTAGATCAAGTTGAGTTTCTCTGCAACAAGAATCTTTCCATCGTTAGGCTCTGGATAAAGTCTGGTATTGTTCGTAATACGCTATGGCAAGCCAGAATGGAATTGTTTAATCTTGGTTTCTTGTTAGCTCAAGATCCAGCACGACAGCAATCTGAGGAGATCGATGGCAATAAGTCTATTGGTGGCACTAATTTCGAACCCTCATGTGCCTGCAATTATTACATCAACCAATCGTCATCAGGTCCCAATGTGGGTCCCAACATCCGTTCGTAACCATGAGCAACCATCTCCACCAACGCTAGTTGGAATACCAGAGGTTACTCTCATTTGCAGTGGAATTTAGATAATGGTTTGAATAGTTACGATATTGTAGCCCTACAGGAAACACGGTTATTAAATCCCCCTATATGGGATGACCATGAGATTAGTTTACTGCCAGCAGCCCATGGTGGTAAAGGTAGACCCACAGCTGGGTTGTTAGTAGCAGTGAAAGTGAGCAGGGGTTTGAAAATCTCCCCCTGGCAAACACCAAATAAATTCATACAATTGGTTAAGATTCTTTTCAACTCACAGACATACGCACTTATCAATCTTTACAGAAACCCAGTAGGTATTACCGATGACAGCTTTTATGATGCTCTTTCCTGTATTTTCGAACATATCTCAAATCAAATTAATGTCTCAGGAATATTGTTAATGGGTGATTTGAACTTTTCTTGTTTTCATTCGAACAAGAGGAATTGGATTCGGGAAGGTGCAAGATGGAATTCCTTTATGGAAGATCATGGTTTAAGGTTGGTAAATGGTGCAATCATAGGTGATATACCACCTATGAATACCTGGGAAAGAGGCTCCTCCAAATCTACCATCGATTATGTCTTTGTATCTAATTCCATCTTTACGAACACTAGCAAATTTTTTATAATCAAACAGATATCCAGTGATCACCACCTCTTAGCCTTATTTTGGGCGGTGGAAAGTGGAGATCACCTGAAAACTGCACTGTACTATAAACATACTGTATCTGTTAACAATAGCAGAAATCGATTCAAATGGTCTGCCAACAAATTACTAGCCTTGAATGATGCTATTCTAAAAAATCAAAGCTCACACAGCCTAGTTCTTATATAGATATCTTAAGCACCTTCGCAAATCTTTATCCTGCTTGTAGTAAACCAGTTAAAAGACATGTTCATGGCTTTGATCTAGCTCTCTGTGAACGAAAGAAAGCCTATAGAAGTGAGATCAGAAATTATCAGAAATTACCCATAATTGATCGAATTAAGGCAGTTAAAGTTGCTTCTTCGAGATATCGAAATTGGGTTTGAGCAAGGAGAGCTACCTTGTATCAACTAGATAGTGAATGCTTTCTATCAGCTTGCCGTGGTAAAAATTCAGCCTTGATCTGGGAGCTGTTGAATAAATGTAACATCTCATCCCAAGATCATGTGCAGCTCAATGGCGTACCTGAATCGATGTGGGTTACACATTTTTCGTCCTTATACGACGATCCTATGATGAATCACTATAATTACAATAGTAACGTTGTAAACAGTTGGTCTTTACATTGTACAAGATTTGTTATTCAAGCCTTTATTAAAGCTTCTTCATCATCTAGAGCGGCAGGCCTGGATGGGCTGACCAATGTAATGCTCAAACAAAACATAACAGAGTGGGGACTAATCTTGAATAATACTTTTCATCATATATTACAAACTAAAAATATTGAGCAATCATGGCGTTCTTCTGTAATCATTACGGTCTATAAAAAAGGTGATCTAATGAATCCTAAAAATTATCGTCCAATAACGTTACTAGACGTGCCGGGGAAAATTTTTTGTAGACTGGTGCTAAGAGATTTTAATGCTTGGTCGAATAAAGTAAATCAACGTGACCCAGCACAAACTGGCTTTGTGGCAGGTCTAGGCACGGGCGTTAATTTAATTACTTTAAATGCTATAAAACAACAAGCTATTCTTAAGAAGCAAGCCAGATATTTTGCATTCGTAGATCTTCATTCCGCTTTTGATTCGGTCTCAAGACCAAAACTTATAGATAAGCTAATCAAAGTGGACTGCCCATCCACTCTTATTGACATTATTTTTGCCCTCCACTCACAAACCAAGGTCTATGTAAGGTTAAATTCTGAGGGGCTTCTATCAACCCCAATTCCAACGTATAGAGGGCTGAAACAGGGGTGCATTTTAGCGGCTGCCTTATTCAATTTCTTCATTAATGATGTACGTGACATTTTTTGCAAAGTAATCGCTGATGCTCCTAAATTGAACAATGTAAAAATGTGTGCCTTATGGTATGCGGACGATCTTGTGTTGGTATCCAAAACTTCAAGTGGTTTACGCAATCTTCTGTCAGCCCTATGCTCTTATTTCAAAGACAATGAATTGGTAGTAAACACGAGTAAAACACAAATTGTTGCGTATGTTCCTAAAGGCTCACGCAAACACTTAATGAACTGGCAGATCGAGGGGACTCCCTTAAAAACGGTACCAAATTATGTGTATTTGGGCCTTATCTTTGAGGGCAGCCCAACGTTAGACTCACATCTAAATAAAGTTAAGCAGAAGTTAACCACGGCAATCTGTCAGACACGAGTAATCACTTCTAAATACGGTAAATTTTCCATCAAAGCTGCCACTACTTATTGGGACCAGAATGTCGTAGCAACCATCCTTTATGGTCTGGAAACACTAATTGTCCCCTTAGGGTTTCTTAATCTATTAGAAGCCAAGTTTTGGCGTGCAATTTTAAATTTACCTCAATGTATTCCTGGTGTGTTAATAAGATATGAATTGGGAATAATTTCTCTAAGTGCATTATATAACTAGCGCCTATGTGCCTTATTTCGCAAATGTCTATTATCTACACATGGTAACTCCACATTATCCACCAGTTCAAGCTATCTGCTCAATTCTACAGAAATATTTCCGAAATACTGGTCTACGAAAATATTAACAATCATGGTGCATGCCGACATATCACTTGAACTCCTTACTGCTCATCCAGAGCAAGCGAAGAAGAAGGTGTATATGATGGACTGGATTGACACCAGAACTCAGTGTCTAACTTATAAAGACTTTGATTCTACAATCTTTGGCCCAAAACGTTTTAAAAACATTGCGTCTTATTTATGCTTAGCACCATCTGCTGCCTTAAGAACTGCCATTCTTCGCTTAACGTTTAACATCTGGCCCACCCGTGAGGTTAAAACAAGAAGGAAACAAATCTCCTCTGACCTTAACTGGTGTCGATTCTGTAAAAATGTTATGATTGTAGAATCTCTTCAACACTTAAAATTGGAATGTCCGGCACTTAGTACTTTAAGAAAATTGCACTTTGTTAATCATTTTGCATACTTTGCACAACTTGATCCAAAAAATAGATGGGTCGCCTTGGCAGCCACTGAATGTATGCGTATATGAATTTTTTACAGGCCTTGAACCTAGAATGACGATGATTGTACAGTATGTTACAGTATGTTATGAATTTTTATGGTTTTCTTAACTGGATTTTATGCTTATGAATTTTTCTAATCTGTATAAATTGAAAAAGTTGATGTAATTTCAACTATATTCAATAAAATAAAAAATAAAAAAAAAATTGGTCAGCATCTTCAGCTTGATTTCAATCTTTTTTAACACTTTTTCAGGGAATTAACTAAAAAACACTAGACACACGTTAATGAGACCAAGTGAACATCACATGTGGGATTAGATGACAGACTGGTGCAACTAGTCCTGTGCACTTTTCTGGGGGATGAAAGGAAACAAGTGATACTACAGGTTTTTACATTGGGGACGTATCGGATTTTATTGCCAGCATACAATATACAGCATTTTTACAAGAATACAATATACAGTAGAGAAACACAGCCAGACCCAGTTTGAAACTGCAGGCATTCAGAGCACACATTAAAAAAAAACACAGTGTACTGCCAGTTAAAATAAAGAGGTGCACAATTTATATTGGATGTATGGATGCTGCATTAGAATACATAACTGATTAACATTACTAACATTACTAAAGTACTAATTTCAACTTCTCTGACATTATAATGCAGTCTTCTGTGCATAATGAAATACAATCTTTGGGTGCACTGTTTGAAATTACTTTTTCCATGAGGAAGTGCACATTAGCATTTTCTTCAGCTTGTGGAGAGCAGAAATATGTAAGATGCAGGAAGCAAAATGAAACAGTTGCTCTGGAAATCAAGTCTTCATTGTATTGAAAACAAAGGCTGGCACAGGGCACATTCTTTTTACTCTGATTGGTAGAAATTGTAGGATATACAAGCCACGTGAGTCAGAGTTTTCCTAAAGAAGTAAAGTGAGGGGCGTTGGCAGTCCGTGCTGCGTTCAGGAGACCGGCGGTGCCATATCTGTCGAAATCCAAGTGGGTTGAGTGAAAGCTATGGGCATCTTCAGCTGGCAGCTCTCCACACATATACGGAGGAGTTTCGCACTGGGTCTGCATCTGCGAATACAGCAAGGTCATGCAGGAACTTCAAATTTCACTGACCTTGGTGAGTTAGTACCAAGTGAGGAAAAGTATCATGATGTACGGGTGTTGCTAGAATTGTTGGCAGTGCAGGGAGGTTAGAAAAAAAAATACATGTTTATTTCTCTCTCTATGTTCAAAGTGTTGGAACATAAATTTGTGTTTGCAAAATACATGTTTGTTTCTGTTGTTCTTTATATCTTGCAGGTAATGCTGTAAATATTATGCGGTAAGATTTTGCGGCTTGTAAATGGCATGTAATACAAAGTGTATATAAAAACAATTGAGACTTAGGTGTCATTCATGCATCTGTGAATTATTTATATATCAGGCACAGAGGTGATGTTTATACCAGTGCAGTAGTTGAAACAGCAAACAAGAGAAAGTCAGTAGTAAATATCTACAAGGTAAAAGATTTGTGTGCAATGTAATGAGTGATTCCTTCATTGCATGCTGATGGGAAGGGGTGCCTAATCTGGCACATAGATTACTGGATGTACATAAACCAGTAATATCAGCGACAAACTATAGGTGGTGCCTTGAATAAACTTCTCTGAAGTGTTCTAAGTCTGGGTCTCTCTACAGGCAACTAGAAGGCATTCTAATAGAAAGGAAAAGATTGTTTTATGATGGGGTTATTGTATAATAAATAAAACACATGCTAACCACTATACCACAGGAATAAGATTATTCTGAAAATACTGCAAAGTAAGATACCACTAAAATTACCGCCAATACAAGCTAAAAAGATATGGGCATTAAAATAGAGTGATACCAAACCGATTCTAAATGTAAAGCTAGTTTACTGGCAAATTACTGCCAATATTTTTACGGTAAGAAAATACTGCCAAATCCCGAATTTACCCCAATAAGACAAAATCTCTTACAGATATGGTGCGTTGGCCGGGAAAATAGACTGTAGAGCATCTACTGGGCGTGGCATGTGTGTCTAACACTACCATATGTGTGTTAAAGGGAACTCATTTTATGAGAGCAGTGTGACAGTGGAAGTGAATCTCAGTATGTCTCAAATGGAGGCCACTTTCCCAGAGTTGGTGCAAAATCTGGAGGCAAAATTATATGCACATGGAACATGGTCATCAAATAATGCCACAGAGTGGCATGACAATATCTATGGGGAAGTTCAGAAAGAACCATTGGACAACATTTTTGAAGAAGGTAGCATAATTCAGGTCTGTCTTCTGAGATTATTAAATGCTGCTGATAAACATGCAGAGAAAGATTTTCTGATATGGCTATGTGCCAAAACATGGTTCATTTTAAATACGTCCCTGCGAATGTAAGAAAATGATGCCAAGCTGTTTAGCAGACTAAAGTTGAATTAGATGGAGCTAGTGAACAGGAGAAAAAGTTAAGAGCAGAACTGGAGGTATGTCAAAAGGACATGCAGTCAAAGTGTAAAGAACTTGACACTCAACTTTCCCAAAGGAAGAAACAGTTTGGTGATAGAGACCAAGAATTAAAACACTTGAATGGATTGGTAGGAAATATTAGACAAGATAAAGATGAGATTATTTTGGAAATACACATTTTTCAAAAAGAACATTTCGAAAAAGAAAGTGAGCTTCAGAATGCTGAACAAGAGATAGCTAAAATGTTTCAAGAAACAGACAAGCGAGACAAAGAGTTTAATAAATGCCAAATGCAAATGAGTGATATGCAAAATGTGATTAATAAGATGGGTGATGAAAACAATTACTTGCGTAAGGAAGCAGATCGACTCCTTAAAAAGTGCAATGATTTGAAACAGCAGATATGCACTTTCAGGTCCCAGGACAAATGACAGGGCACCATGTTCAATGGAATTGAGGTGAATTCCATTTCTACACAGGGAGATAGTGCTCAATTGGCTGTGCCGGTGTCTGAGCTTGGTTGCAGCGCCTTTGGAGGGTTTGGCACACCCATTGGGGGCCGCCACCAATCCCATACACCTGAGACAAGGGTTGAATCATAAGGTAGTGCAATCCCAAACATAGCGCCAAGTATTCCTATCAAGATAATGAAATCAATCAAGGCTCTGATCAAACCATTCAAAAAAAGAGGGGAGTGCTGTATTGATGTGCACGATATATTTAAAGCCCTCCATATACCTAAGGAGCAATATAGACAATACTTTCACTTAACTCTGGATGCTCCCACAGTGAGCATCATCAGAGGATTAAATGAACAGCCGAACATGACATGGGCAGAATTTGAAAAAGAGATTAGATGTCATTTTTCTTCATTCCAGTCATTACAAGAGCCAAAAAAAGTTGCATACACGATTACAGCTGGGCCAAATATGTCCCCTCACCAATTTTTGCAAGATTTAAAAACAGCTTTTTCTCGTTTTGATGTATGTTTTGATACCAATTCCAACGAGTTTAAAACTGCTTATTTTTATGGTTTGCAGAAAGACATTTTATCACAGTTAGTCCGCAAATTTGATCGTGACAAGTCCCTTGAATGGATTGTGCACCAAAGTACAAAACTATATGAAGTGCTCTAATGTCAGGGTAGAGAGAGGGATAAAATGAAGGATACCAGATCAAAATCTAAAGAATTCTCGGCAACAGTAATGGAGATCAGGTCAGCTAAAATGTCAGTTGAGTCCGCTCAAAGTACAGGCAAAAATAATATGAAACCCGAACAGAGGGGATTCCACAGAGGATACTGCCCTCTGCACGTATGTTTCAGTCACATGACCCTAGCAATAAGGAGAGCTACATTAACCCTAGTTATTTAGGAGACAGGCCCCAGGCAGGATATCAGCCTGATATGTCAGGTATGAACAATAATCAGAGACAAAATCAGGATCAAATAAGTAATGGTCACTACCAGACATTGGGGACACAGAGCACATTTGACCCCAACACCATGATATATGGCAACCAGGATAGACCCCGGTATGTGGATCGATTTACTGAAAAGGGGAATCAGCATAGAGTACAATACTCACAAAATGAGAGACAGGACATGAGGCAGAATATGAATTATGTTTCAAATCAATGCAATTAATCACCGCCACCAGGGGATTACACCAAAGAATAGGTACACCCTGCTCCCCACCACACATGAATCAAGAGTTCAGAAACAACTCAAAAAGGAATCACTCTCCTGAGAGATACCAGAATAGATTTAAACAGGGAGAAAACAACCAATATCGGCACAGAATGAAACAGGAATTATTGATCACATCTATTTGTGAAATTCCATTCCTGATGGGAACAGATTGCCTGAAAAGATTGTCTCCTCTCATTGATGGGGTCAATGGGGTCCTCTGGTCTTTAACCAAAAAACATTAATGCCTAAGAAAATAAAGTCACAAAACAGCAGTGTAAATGAATGCCATACTGTTGCCGAATCAAATGATGCAGTGGAGGTGTACCTACAGAATAGCTGTGTGCCTAGTGTCAGCATTATTTTGATGTGTCAGGACAAAACGCAAAATGAAAGGGAAAAACAATATATGCAGATTTATTTGGACCATAGGAAGAAATGGCAAACTGCAATAGATGAACACACATTGCAATTCTATTAGAAGAGAATAAGTGCAAACAGAACACCATTCCTAAAGCAGAAACAGAAAAAGACATCACCACCCTTGCTGGAATACACATGGAAGATGAGCAGCCATGGATTCACATTGGTATAAAAGGCCATTCTAAAATGATAAAAGCCACTTTGGCACTTGAACAAGAAAGGAGTTTTATTAATGAGAAACTACTGCACAGAATAATGGAAAAGGAGGAGATCCCAAAATTTAGAATTAAAAAAAAATATATCTCTGGTTTGGACAATCCAGATTTTAAAAATCGAATTGTAGGAAGGTGCATGATAAAGATTAACATTGGACAAAAAACCATCTACAGCAATGTGTGGATATTGAGTGGAACACAAAATGATTTTTATTTGGGCAATGAAATCATGCACAGGATGTGCATGGTGTTTGATTTCCTTAACCAAAATATATGGTCCCAGCTAGACGGGCCTGCACCCGAATTTGAAGAGAAGAGAAAGGCTTATCATTGTGAACAATTGGTACCATATGCAATTGAATTACAGGTGAAGAAGGATATTACTATCCCTGCATTCACCAAGCAGGTTGCTATAACACCAAAGTGCAAGAATGGACAGCAAATGAAGGATTCTGATGCATTTGTATGCATGAATAAGTCCATGAAACAGCAAAGCCTGGATTATGAATATGCCCTATTGATAGATGTTGGGGAGGGGTCCGTCAACATTATGGTGGATAATAAAGGATGTCAAGATATTCATTTAGAAGAGAATTCCTTACTAGGAATGGCCATACAAAAATCGCATTATAATGCAGATTTCAATACCATGGTGATTGGAAATATCCCTAAGAGATATGTAGATGCACAGGGTGGGTTGCCAGAGTATCCGGATTCTCAACCCAAAGGGATCTTTAAAATTCAATCTGTGTACCCTTATAATTTCAATGAGACAGTGTGCTGTCACCAGGAGAATTGTATAGTACTTGCCTTAACTGAAAACGAAACAGAACATTGAAATGGAAGCTGATATGCCAAAATATTTAAAAGTGGCAGCTTTCCAGAGAGATACAGCCACACAGTTGGAAGAAAGCACAGAGGTTCCTCCACTGGAGGATTTCCCAGAATTTTCAAAAATGGTAGAGGAGCAGATCCTGTTAGCAGATGCCTGTGAGAGCAAAGAAGATAAGAATGAATTGAGAAAAATATTCATGGAATTTAAGGAAGTTTTTGCCAAAGACGCATATGATTGCGTCCTAATTTACATGTTGCCACATTACAAGAGGGGTGTGATAGAAATCCAGTATTCGTGCACCAATATCGATTGCCACTGGCATGCTTAGAGTCATTGGCAGAGATAATTAGAACCTTGGAGTCTAGAGTTATTATCAGACCCATTCATAGTACCTCCAACACTCCTATTGTGGGTGTATTAAAGCCAAATGGTCAATGGCGTCTGTATGCAGACCTGAGGGAATTAAATAAAAGAGTGCCAGTGCCTAGATGGCCGCTTCCATTCATTGATCAAGGCCTTGCTCAAGTGCATGGGTCAAAGGTATTTACCACATTAGATTTTACATCTGGATACTGGTGTGTGCCATTGGCAGAGGACATTCAGAATTTATTTGCATTTTCATTTGATAAAATGCAATATGCTTGGTCTAGAACACCATTTGGGTATGTCAATAGTGGGAGTGAAATGGGCATATTTTTGAGAAAGGCTATGCCAGATGCAGCGGAAAGAGGAACCATAGTTTATGTAGTTGATGTCCTGATAAAAAATGAAAACTTAAAAAGACACTTTGATGAAATTAGACAGGTACTTAATCAATTGCAAAAGGTTGGTGCCAAAGTATCTTTATAGAAATCCCAATGGTGCAAGAAAATGGTGAACTTCCTAGGCCATGAAGTAACTGAACATGGGTTATCCACAGAATAAAAAGGTGGAGGCCATACAGAAATTGAAAGATTCTAGAAACATGAAAGGTTTAAAAAGCTTATTAGGAATGATGGGATATAACAGGAAATGTATTGAAAATTATGCTAAAATCACTCAAAATTGTAAAAGGAACAATCTGAGTCAGTTGCTAAATTGAAAGAATGCCTCATAAAGGCACCATGCTTGGCGCACCCCATAAAGAACAGAGATTTCTCTATAGAAATAGGATTCACTGAGCAGTGTATGTCAACAGTGTTATCTCAAAAACATGATTTGAACCACAAAACTATTGCTTATGCGAGTAAGGCATTTTCTCAGGTGGAAATTTAATTCAGTGAATGTGAAAAGGTTCTTCTAACCACTGTGTGGGCATTGCAACATTTTCATCCCATTGTCCAAGGGGAAAAGGTAATCATTGAGACAAATGGGTTAGATCAGGCAATCTAGCTCAATCCAGAATAACTTCATGGACATCAATGTCATTGCAAGGCTTCCCTGTAGAAGTGAGATATGGCCAGAATAAAAAGAGCTCAATTGCTCAAGGGTTAGCAGATTTACATGACTGTGCAGCTGAATGTGTATCAGATGAAGTAGATGTGGAGTCTAGTTTGCAGGAGTTTTAAGTCACCACACAAAGCTTTTGATGAAAATACATGCAAGAATGTACCAACTGTATATGTTGATGGATGTCCTTTTGACATTGAAAATGACAGCTGTAAACAGTTGGTGTCAGGGATATGAAATGTCTGGTTGAGATTTTGGATATTCCTAGTATAGGAATTAGAATTGCGGGTAGGAGTAGCCAGATAGCAGAGTTGGCAGCCATTTATAAAGCAATCACTACTGCAGTTAAGAACAAATTGAGTGAAATTGTCCTGGTGACTGATTCTGATTATGCACGAAATAGCTTTGTAGAATATCTGCCTGCTGGAAAGCAAGAGGCATTCTCACATATAATACAACGCCCCTCTAGCATGGGAAAATGATAGACACATTAGTGTCAGAGAATGATTTAACAGTATACTGGAGGACAATTCATGGACATTTGAAAACACCAGGAGAGGATAAGGAGGGAAATAATAAAGCAGATCAATTAGCCAATATTGGGGCTGTTATGGGAGAGTTTTTGCCCATTGAACACTTAATTTGTGAAATACAAATAGATGTAGTTACACGCTATAAAGCTCCAAAAGAAGTTTTACAACCCGTGGTGCAGTGGAGCTATGATACACCAGATCAAGATCTGATTAAGGCACAAAAAGATGATCCAAAATTGGGGCTCTATTATAATGATTTGTTAGATCCTGAACAAAATCCTTTAACTGAAAATGATTGTACAGGAAAAGAAGAGTTGAGGGTGTTATTAAAGAATAAAAAACAGATTAGACTACAGGATGGACTTATGATCAGGGAATCCATAACAGGACAGATACAGTGGGTGGTACCTCTTTCATTCAGAGGGCTAATGTTACACCATGCACATGATGCAATAACTGCAGGACACATGGGGGTCACAAAAGACTTTAGAGATACTGAAAGATTATGCTTACTGGCCACACATGTCCCAAGGTGTGGAGTTATATACCAGGGGGTATCTCGTATGTGCACAATTTAAACCTGCTTCCCCAATGCATAGAGCCCCACTGATGAAAAGAGGTTTTTCCTCTTCCATGGTCAGATTTACAAATTGACTACGTAGGGCCTGTAAAGAGGTTGAGTAGGGGGAACATATCTTTTGACCGTGGTTTGTTTGATGTCAAAATGGGTAGAGTGTATTCCTGCACCAGATTGTAGTTCGCAAACAGCAGCTATGTTGCTGGTAAATCGTATATTTTCAAAATTTGGATTACCACAAAGAATAGAGTCAGACAGAGGAAGTTATTTCACAAGAACCTGAATGAGCAAGGTGTGGCAGATATTAGGGGTAAAAAGGAAACTGCATATCGCATATCGGCCTGCCTCTTCTGGAAATGTTGAAAGTTGCAACAGATCTGTTTTTAACAGGAAGGAAGGAAAATGGTACTGCCACAACATTTATTATACAGGATACATGAGCAGACTCTTGTGAGTGCATCTACAGTTGAAGCATATGTGGAAGAACTGAGGAGGCAGTGAAATTTGGAAAGAGCTGCTGATAGCGCAATGTCATATTATGATAAGAAGACATCTGTGACAGAGTATAAAGTAGGTGATCGGGTATATAAGTTTAATTTTGGAAAAAGTAAACAAAAAAACTCTAAATTTCTTGTGGCATGGCAAGGGCCATTTCAGATAGTGGGTAAGGTGTCCCCAGTAATTTATAAGATATTAAAGACATAGGGTGAAATGGTGACAGAACAATTTGTTCATGTAACCAGATTAAGCCCTGTCACCCTAAACACAAAGTCAGGAGGCTTGAGCAGGTAGAGACAGGTTAAGTGCCTTGATTACATGGAAAAGAAAGATGCAGTGACTATTTTCACAGTGTTTCACGCCATAAAAAACTAGATAAAATGTTTAGTGTGGAAATAAATGCAAATGAAAGTACTGCATTTGGGAAAGGTACAGTGATATATATATATATATATATATATATATATATATATATATATATATATATATATATATATATATATATATATATATATAGTGATAGAAGGTGCTGAATCAGGTCAACCTACCATTGTACAATGTGATAAAAGGTTATACATAAACATCTTTTGATGTATAATAATGTGGAATGTATATATTATTGTTTTCTCTCTAACATGTGCTTAGTTGCAGATATTTGGAAGAGTAAGTCAGAATGTTTTGGACCACATTTTATTTTTGGCAAAATAGTAGAAGGGGTGAAACTGGTATTGTGCTATGTACTTAATCTGTCCCTTTTCTATTTGATTTGGAAAAAGTAACTAACATTGATTGGGGTCAGAGGTCGCAGGACCGGAGGACGAGAGAGATGATGGAGTCCTGGAATCCACGGGATGAAGCCCAAATAAAGCTTCCAGGCCAAAGTATGGAGGTGAAGACAAAGCGACTGGGATGCCTAAAGAGATGATTTCTGTGGAAAAACACCCAAGAGCACCAGGATAAAAGAATTTCACCGAACAAACCATACGATGAAAAGTTGGTTATCAGGACATCTCAGAGGTGCGGTTATGAAGATGATGAATGCCATCAATGGAACAGTAGTGAGTTGAACTTAATTCTGCAGCGTGACGGGTGGAGCATAGTATCATCCTATGTGACTGAAAGTTAGGATGATGGAGAGTTACAACTTTGTTATTTTATTTAATTGTTTTGGTTAGTTTTGTTAGTTATTTGTTTTATTTATTTATTGTATTTTATTATTTTGTTGTCATATCTGAAATGTTTATTTCACACGCATATAAAGACTATGGGCCTCATTACGACCCAGGCGGTAAGTTACAGCCTGGGCCGTGACTTTACCACCATGGCGTAAACTACGTTTACGCCATGGTGGTTGGCGGACCTACCGCCCCATTCCGACCTTGGCGGGGCGGTAAGTCCCCAATCCCCATTTACCCTTCCCCATTCCCATTTTTGCCCCATAGGGCATAATGGGAGTGGGGAAGGCGTTAATTACGCCACCGTAAATTACGGTGGCGTAATTAACTCCATGGTCCCTTAGCGCCATGGATTTTAACACCTGCTAAAAGCAGGTGTTAAATCCGCCATGGCGCTAAGGGACCTCGTACTCAGGCGGTAAGGGTCGGCGCTGTTTACGGCGCCGTAAAACCCTTACCGCCTGAGTTGTAATGAGGCCCTATGATTGAAAAGACATTCAAACATACGTGGACACTTTGGTTGGAAAGAAACATGTGCAATATTTCTATGAGGACTTAGCTCATTTGGGATGTTTTACTTTTGGTATGATTGTTGAGTTGTGATTATTTCAATTGTGATTCATATGATGGAAAAAGAAAGATGTACATTTTAGAACAAATGAAGAAGAATTCGGGTTTCTTTCAATTGGTGGCCAAAATTGTGGGAAAAAGCAGGGATTATTTAAGGACATGTATGGGATTTTACTGCCAGTATACAATATACAGCATGTTTGCCAAGATACAATATATAGTAGAGAAACACAGCCAGGCCCAGTTTGAAACTGCAGGCATTCAGAGCACAACTTAAACAAAACACAGTGGCCCTCATTACGACCCTGGCGGAGTGGGTTTACGCCAGCGTAATTCGCGGCGGACCCGTCCGCCCTACTACGACTTTCCGTAGTGCCATGGAACGTTTTCCGCCTGGTTTTTCCGGGCGGAGAAATCCATGGCGCTACGGGACCTTGATGTTAATTACGCCACCGTATTTTACGGTGGCGCAATTAACGCCTTCCCCACTCCCATTATACCCTATGGGGCAAAAATGGGAATGGGGAATGGGGATTTACCGCCCCGCCAAGGTCGGCATGGTGCGGAAAATCCGCCAACCTCCATGGCGCTATCGGCAGCTTTCCGCCGTGCTCCGCGGTGCATTTAGCACCGCGATTTCCGCCAGGGTCGTAATGAGGGCCAGTGTACTGCCAGTTAAAATAAAGAGGTGCACAATTTATATTGGATGTATGGAAAATGCATTAGAATACATAATTGATGAACATTACTAACATTACTAAAGTACTAATTTCAACTTCTCTGACATTATAATGCAGTCTTCTGTGCATAATGAAATACAATCTTTGGGTGCACTGTTTGAAATTACTTTTTCCATGAGGAAGTGCACATTAGCATTTTCTTCAGCTTGTGGAGAGCAGAAATATGTAAGATGCAGGAAGCAAAATGAAACAGTTGCTCTGGAAATCAAGTATTCATTGTATTGAAAACAAAGGCTGGCACAGGGCAAATCAAGTCTTCATTGTATTGAAAACGAAGGCTGGCACAGGGCACATTCTTTTTACTCTGATTGGTAGAAATTGTAGGATATACAAGCCACGTGAGTCAGAGTTTTCCTAAAGAAGTAAAGTGAGGGGCGTTGGCAGTCCGTGCTGCGTTCAGGAGACCGGCGGTGCCATACCTGTCAAAATCCTAGTGGGTTGAGTGCTAGCTACGGGCATCTTCAGCTGGCAGCTCTCCACACATATACGGAGGAGTTTCGCACTGGGTCTGCATCTGCGAATACAGCGAGGTTGTGCGGGGACTTCACATTTCCCTGACCTTGGTGAGTTAGTACCAAGTGAGGAAAAGTAACATGATGTACGAGTGATGCTAGAAATGTTGGCAGTGCAGGGAGGTTAGAAAACAAAATTACATGTTTATTTCTTTCTCTATGTTCAAAGTGTGGGAACATAAATTTGTGTTTGCAAAATACATGCTTGTTTCTGTTGCTCTTTATATCTTGCAGGTGATGCTGTAAATATCATGTGGTAAAATGTTGCGGCTTGTAAATGGCATGTAATACAAAGTGTATATAAAAACAATTGAGATTTAGGTGTCATTCATCCATCTGTGAGTTAGTTATATATGAGGCACAGAGGTGATGTTTATACCAGTGCAGTAGTACAGTTACCAATTTACCACTGTAGTTGAAATAGTAAACAATAGAAAGTCAGTAGTTAATATCTACAAGGTAAAAGATGTGTGTGCAATGTAATGAGTTATTCCTTCCTTGAATGCTGATGGGAAGGGATGCCTAATCTAGCACATAGATTACTGGATGTACATAAACCAGTAATATCAGCCTAACTATAGGTGGTATGTTGAATACACTCATTGGTTTCTCTGGAGTGTTCTAAGTCTGGGGATCTCTACAGGTGACTAGAAGGCATTCTAATAGAAAGGAAAGGTTTGTTTTATGATGGGGTTATAGCATAATTAAAAAAAAAACATGCTGACCACTATACCACAGGAATAAGTTAATTCTGAAAATACTGCAAAGGAAGATACCATAAAATTACCACCAATACAAGCTAACAAGATATGGGCACTAAAATAGAGCGATACCAAACCCACTCTAAATGTAAGGCTAGTTTAACGCCAAATTGCCGCCAATATTTTTACAGTAAGAACATACCACCAAATCCCGAATTTACCCCAATAAGACATCTCTTACAGAACACAATGATTTAGACACCGTAATTACAGCCTGTCCTGCCGTCTTGATGGAACAGCATGACACCTTTAGGGGAAATGCCTGTTAATTGTTTTACAAAGTCTCTCAAATATGTACGCATCTAGAAAATGCTGTCTTCATTTATAAGGCAAAACAAAAGATATGGTGGCTGGAAGATTTATAATTAATTGTAACCTCTGGCATCGCTCTAGACAACCACCTGGATGATCATTCTTCCCCTGTCAACCCATTACAGAAAGTGAAAATACAATATGCAAATCAGGAGTGGTCCCACACTGTTTGGTAACATCCTTTATGCACTGGAAAACAAGCAACCCCAGTTAGGTTTTAGACTTATTGGGCATCACCAGTGAGGTGTAGCTTGTAGAGGGTTTTTCTGTACCAGGATTAGCCTGTTTGGTTCTGCAGATAGCAGGCTCTGTGGTGTGTAGAGAAACCTACTCTGAATTAATACTTAAAGACAGCCATTATGTTTGTATTGGGCTTTGATTAACCTTTTTTATTGTGACCATGATTGCAGTGTGAATGTTTTGCTGTGCACCCTAGAATCCAGCTTTGCAGAACACATGAAAAAGGCCATTTTAGATCCTATTGGGAAATACCACAATACTGGGGGGGTCAGAAATGCTCAGAGGTATAGAAACACTAAAGAAGAACTATTTTGGTGTGTAAACCCAAATGCATCCAGAGTGGACCCTAATCGAAGAAAAAGCTAACCGTGGGAAATGTAAATGTGCATGCAGTTTACTCAGATAACTTACACATCAAAAGGATTGGTTTTTAAATGCATACTCAAAACTCCAAGCAAATTTTACACCTGAATCCATCCTTATAGGTAAAAGCACACTTTAAAAGTTGCATCACTGTTTCTTGCATGCGTGATCTTCTGTACCAGTGATGTCACTCATGATGACAGAGTTTTGGTCCCAAGACAGACTCTGCAATCTCTTCTGGACACACATCGGGTTCATGGAACAGTCAACAGATACTTGTCTTTTGGTCTCAAGGACCATGAAGGTTGGTAACGATGTAGCTTTTCCACAAGATAGCTAGGGGCTAAATTATTCAGGCACCTGAAAATGATACAGCCTGTTTTAAATTTGATCCGATCTTGCACTGCCAGCCAGTGAAGTGATTGACGCATCCCAGATATAGGTATTGACTTTCCTACTCCAAACACCACTTTAACTGATGTATTTTGTGCATTTTGAAGTTGATGTATTTATTTGGAAGGGGCCCCCAGCAGTAGACTGTTACAGTAGTCCAGCTTAAAATGTATTAAGGCTCCAACCACTATGGCATGATCATGTTTAGGGACAAAAGGAAGTGCCTGTTGAGGCAGCCATAGATTCTCGAAAAATTCCTGTTACTCTGCCATATGCATACAAAGTTCTTAATTCATGAGGCATATTTCAGCTATTTCCTTTGGTCAGATGTTTTGGACCAAACAAAATCACCTCAGTCTTGTTAGGGTAAAGTTGGAGCCAATTTATGGACATACAAACTTCAGACAATTGCTAACCTGTGTGGAGGATTCCTCGACATTGTTTAGTCTAATAAGCACCTGAGTATCATCTACGTATGACTGGAAGCTAATATTATGTCATGTCGCTTGTGCATTAAATATTCAAGGAATGCTATTGTTTCCTGTTCCAAAACTTATGCTGTTATACCTGGGGGGCACCAATGCCACATGCATGCAGTTCAGAACTGCAATTACATTGGGGAAGTGGCAGTGGTGCATAATCTGGCCTTCGTGGCATAGGGTGCCGGGCAGAGAGATGTGCTGGTGCAAATGTGTCAGCAGTGCATCGAGCACTTGTCCAAAAACCTTTGTGAATGTTGGTTGTGACATGCCATGCAGCATGCCGAAAGTGTGCTGATATTTGCCTGTGGCTCAAATGTGCAGGACTGATACCAGCTTCAGCAGCGGCAGTATGGCTGTTTGAATATTGATGGTACTGTCAATGTCAGACTGGATAAGGGTAGGAGCTCTGCAATGGTTTGGCATTTGAGACAATACCATCTTATCAACTGTGCATCTGTCAGTGTCCAGAGCAATGGTACGACTCTGGGAATAGGTTCCCTCCTTCCAACGCATCTTTCTGCCTTGGCCATGGTGGGTTCCTTTGTTGCTGATTAAGTGCTATCCTCTGTAGTTTAATATATAGTAGGAATCCCTGGATCTCATAGTTGGCAACATCCATGGGCCGCAGGGTGTTTGGAAGTGAGTTTTGTGAAGGTGTATTCCTTACATCCCCTGTTTGAGTCCATCTGGTGCACCTTTGGCTTGATCTTCTTCACCTGGAGGAATTTACTGCAACCTGTTTGGTGGAGGTAGTTGCACAGATTTTTTGGCAATATTACCGCCCATTTTGACATTATTTTAGCAATTTGTGCTGTGTTTCAGCAGTAATTCCACCAGCGCTAATCCCACCAGTGCTAATTCCGCCCACAGAATTAGCACCCATTTTCTTTAACACTTAATTCAGCAGAGTGGTAAAAGTGGTGTAATGGTGTAATGGAATTATCGCCACTTTTTCAACTTACTGCCCTGCTTGAAATGAGGCCCAATGTAACCACGGCTCAGCCATGAATGTCTATCAGTGATGCACTTAATAGTCACACAAAAAAGGCAAATAAAACTTTTTTGATCACAAACGCAGAATGTTGACTTGCCTTAATGCAAGCCCCCCACATTTTAAGTTAATTTAGAAAGCATTTTCTTTATACTTTTTTCTTCAAAAATCTTCCTGAATTAACTTGAAATACGCATCTTCCCCTAACTATCAATAACACTGATTGACTCATCTCAATATATCATAGTTTTTCGAGTATTTATTTTTGCAGTAAACCGCTTGGAAAATAATGCTATCCCCAAACCCCAAACCTTCACTAATCATCCTTTCTTATTTGTCCAAATGCTTCCTGCCCTCAAAACTCCCTACTCAACACCCTTAATATCATTTTAGGTGACTTTCCAATGTTGATTCGGAATTTGATTCTTGAAACACATGATGGTGGACTTTCAGAACTGGAAATCGTTTGCAGCAGCAATGCATAATGGGAGATATAGCTAATATGTTTTAAACTACTCGATGGATTTGTTCCAAACCAAGGAAGGATTTTATTCCAGTGCTTCGTGCCTGACTTTTTTCTTACTTGACGCAAATCAGTCCAGATCTTTGGGCTTTGTGCGTGAGCGAAAATTGGAAATTTTCCCTATGGGAAAAAGAATTGAAAAGTGAAACACACACACTTTTCTGACCCTTTATACCTTTTGAACCATGAAACAGATTTGCATGAAACCTGCTGAGCCTGGTGCACCCAAGCCCTAATATAGAAATCTCATACGATGTGCTGATCCGTCCCACCACTCAAAATGTATTAACCATAGTTATCTTCGTTTTTCCTATGGATGATAGGTTTCACCTTATCTCTAGGGCAGCTATTGTCACCCTATAATATGGTGTGTGTCCCATTTCAAGGACGGTCATGTGCTCATGCTATTGTCTTGAAATCTACAACACTATGGTGAACACTCTTTGGTTGCAGTCCCTTAATTAAGCTATTAGCGTGTTATGTGATCAATCTCTTGCTTGCACTGAAGAATCCAGGGCAGAATCATCTGATTTACAAAACATCCTCATTGAGACCCCTTCTCCCACTTTCCCACTTTCACTCTGGCTGGCCTCCCTTGGCCCTGTGCCCTCACCCACTATTGAGGCAAAACATCTAGGGGTCATCTTCGACACCACTCTCTCCTCTTACATTTCAGACATCTCTAAAAAGTCACACTACCAGCTGCACCTCCTCAGAGGTATTCTACCTTTTCTCACTTTCCCCCAGAGGTTTACCACATCCAGAGCCCTGGTTCTTTCTAGACTGGACTACTGCAACAGTCTCTTTCTCAATCTTCCTTCTTCTAATATCTGACCTCTACAACTCATCCAGAACAGAACCACAAGAATTATCCTTGTCCTCAAGCCCAGGGACCGCTTCTCTCCAGCGCTGAAATTCCTCCTCTGACTCCCTGTGGCTACAAGGGTCAAATTCAAGACCCTCTGCATATTCCACAAGGCTTTCTGGGGCCGGGGCCTGCACTATTTACAACTCTCTCTCCCTAAATACTCTCCTTCTAGAGCCCTCCACTTGTTCTCTTCCAACTCTCTGATGGTGAGCAGTTTTTCCAAACAGGGATTTGGGGGTAGATCTTTATCCTCTGCAGGTGCTTCTCTCTGGAAAAACCTCCTTGCCTCCCTCCATCGTAAGCCTGATCTCCTTAAATTCTGAGAAATCCTCAAGACATTCTTCTTCTCTTCCTCTCTCTCTCTCCCTCTCCCTTGCTAACCTCCTCTCTATTCTCGCCTACTTCCCACCTCCATCTCTTCCCTAACTCCACTGCGTTTTGCTGACTGGTTGCCTGGTGCACCTCCAAAGCAACACAGGTCTCAGGCTCCCCTAGCAAGTCCTCGCACTTGCCCCCAGGCCTCTGCACTCTGTTCACCATTACTGCACTTATGGAATTTGTTCCATGAGAAGGGTAACCTCTCTGCACTGAGCCCAGTGCCCTGCTGGACTGGGCACACTTGTTCCCTTCCACCTCCCTTTCACTTCCTGTCTGCGCACTTACATTACCTAGAATGCATTAGGCCTAGTTCACATAGTCAGTAGTTTTTTTTTGTTTCTGTATGTTCTTCCCCCCCCCACCCCTGGTTATCACCTCACTCCTTGTAATACACTTGCACTATCTGAAACGTCGTTGGCCTAGTACGGTAGTTTAATGATTATATGTTCTTCTCCCTCTCATCCTCTAATTATCACCTTTCTTCTTGTCATGCACTTGCCCTAATAGTAACGCTGTCAGGCCTAGTTTTCTAGTCCTTTTTGTTAGATCATTCGGAAACTTCAAGGCCTAAGAATGACTCAGTATTCCCTTGTTCCTTTCACGCCTTGAAGAGCTTCACTTGTGTATAAGCACTTACAAATAAACAATTATAATTACAATTACAATCTTCCCCCTGCTTTGTCCCTGGAAGAGAGGGAGCTTTATGTGGTTAGACTCTGTGTGTTAAGACTGTGTATTTATTCTTGAAGCAAGGAACAATTTACCAACTGTCCTCTGGTCTTGCTGGAGAAACTCATTGAAGATGGAGTGACTGACTTTTGAAAGCATGACAAGAACACAGTGAACTCTGAATATTGCCGCCAATATGTTAGTGCTGCGCATAGAGATCTTTTGAAATGTCTCAAATTAAGGATGAATGTGAGAGACTAGAGTCCAATTATTAGAACCCATCTTGGAACAGTGCACATGTATTATATTCCCATCGTGGCCATTGTACTCTAAGAATCTATCACTCACTTTTAGTAAGTGGAAAGGGAGACCAGGGAGCACCAATCCAACAGCTGCACTTGCAGCCCTTGCTCCTGTTTTTCTCCATTGATATCTTTTGTTTCTTTGAACCGCAGATTATGTTCAATAGATTCATGTTCAGGATGACCTCTTAGGATAGAACCTGATAGTACTTTGGATAGTCAAAGTCCCATGTCCCCAGACTTGAAAAATAGTGGCAGATAGGAAGTATAATAAGAAAGGATAACCAAAAAAGTGTGCAACTTTAGCCTTATGGTGTTTAAATGGTTTCACTACATATTATCCCCACCAAAAATATCGCCGTACATATGGTTGTTAGTCTCGCCATGGGCAATATTTTTTGGGGGGGGGGAATTTGTGGGAGAAGGGGTTGCGGGGCTGTCCCCTGCACATTCAAAAATAATGCAGGGGTTGCGGGGGTGTCCCTGCAGGGTCCATGGCTCAATATTGCCCCAAAAATATGGCGATATTTTTGTATCGCGATATTTTTGCGGGACTATTAACACATGGAACCGTTTAAATGGAATTGCAGGATACACCAACATGCTTGCCATAAAGAAGGAAACCTGGGCATCGTCTCGCGTGTTGTTTTTTTTTAATTATTATTATTTCCGATCTGTTCCATTCTTTCTGCAGGGTTTTATGCAGATGACTGGAGTTTGCATTGGGGAGTCAAATGTGCACAGTGAAAAAAATAGAATGCCTGTGAACCAATCATATTGTTGGATTTTTTGAATCTGCCATCTGTTATGATTTAGATAAATATGCCACGATAACATATTAGTAAAACGTATTGGTCATAATGGTGTATTGTGAAATCTTTAGTATGATTTGATGGTATGCTGGAATCAGTGGGGGCAGGGAACTTCCAAAATCCATGTTTAGAGTGGCAATAACTATCTAGGCCAATGT
The DNA here is from genome assembly GCF_040938575.1 of Ambystoma mexicanum. Taxonomy (NCBI): domain Eukaryota; kingdom Metazoa; phylum Chordata; class Amphibia; order Caudata; family Ambystomatidae; genus Ambystoma; species Ambystoma mexicanum. The sequence continues at coordinate 1,227,701,329 of NC_090937.1, forward strand.
ATAAGACGCTGAGACGCTGAGTATAATTCAGCAAATCCTGTTATGTACTGGCCATACCTTCGCCAACAACACAATCACACCAAGACGCGCGGTGTTGCCGCAGTCATTACAATTGCAGATTGCTATACCCGTATGACAGTGACATTCGACAAACAGGCAAAGTCATAGATGGACATCCTTGTCTTCACTTACATAACGGAGATTCACTTGCAGATTAGGAATACATGTATCACACAACTGATGTCGCTGAAAAGATGTTCTCAATATATCGCACACGCTGGTTAAATGATGATGTAATCATGTTCCAGTTTCTCGTTTGAATATTTATGAATTGGCTTTTTAAGCAGTTTATTTTGGTATTAGTATGCAACAGAAGGCAGTAAAAGTATCACGTTGCCGCAAGGAAGAGGTCGTTTTTAAAATTAATTAAAATTAAACGTTGTGAGCAAGCCATAAACACAAGACACCAAACAGAGAGAGTCAAAGGAATGAATGAGCATTTACCACGTAAATACCACAACCTTCGTTTAAAATAGGCAGACTAGCCAATGGCCCTTTATGACTCATCAATGCATCATGCTCACGCACAACACATACTCACTCAGACTCGTGCTTTTTCCTGAACAGAATGATGTGTTGTTCGTGGAAACCACAGGAAGGACCATCTGTTCGGAGATAAAAGAACTGTAACATTGGTCTCTTAGTAACAAATGAGGTATTCACCCCGCCATATTCACATACACTTATTCCATTGAGGCTTTTATTTTTTGTGGTTTAAAAATGCTTCGGTGATGTATCAAGTTTCCATGCATGAAAATATGCTCCAAAATGGTCTCGCACAAATCACTTGCATCAAAACAGTCTTGATTATGAACCTAAAGACCTCAAGGACTAAGGCATGTTTCGAACTGTTCTGTAGATCCTCAAATAAACGCATTTCAGTTGTAAATATAACATATTGTCGTATTTGAAATCCATTTGTTTCAATTCGCCTTCTCTTTCAAGCCCTCTATATTAGAATATATATATTTTTGAAATGGTGTGTGTTTCCCCATATCTGCATATAGACATTGATCTAGAGGGCGCCAAAGTGGAATATGAGCGGTAGATGTTCACGAGGAAACACACAATGGCACGGTGTAAAGTTGCAAACGGTTCAGAAAATCAAAACAAATGCTTATTTTGCTAAATTTAAAGTTGCTGACGTAATGCCCCTGAGGGATGAAATTAGAACTGATGATTATTTTGCATAACAAATGACCACAGCTATTTTGCTTAACAAACAACGATAACAAAAGCCAAGAATGTGCTCAAGAAACGTTCATAATAGAAGCTAAAAATATAACAAGCAATGGTACAAGTAATCTGGACAATTAATATAAGAAAACCCTGGACATTAGTCCTATAAACACACAAGAACGACACATCTTCAGTGGCAAAAAACGTGTAATTCTGTCGTCATTCCACCCAAGAGATGATCTACTTTTTGAAAGTCAGCTGATGATTGGCACAAAGACACAGCCAGTGCAGCAGAGACAGTTGAACTAAGCTATCAAAGGCTTCAAGCTCAAGCAAGGAGATAGGCAGCAGTGTCAACACAAGACATACTAGAACTATCATGTGAAAGAGGTTCAATTCACACCCCCTCCCTCGACACTGAAGCCCAATTGAGTATGACCCTTCCACCTTGGTTTGCACTGGTTCCTGGTTCTGGACAACAGGTAACCACGAGGCAGCCAATGGAGGAGAAAATGGTTAGCGAGAGGTTGTGAATGGCAATTGAGGTTTTAGAAAAGCCAGACAGAAGGTTGGGGTATGTGATTGGATAGGTAGGGAGGAACCCAGGAAAAATACACTGAACATCAATCCTAACTCCTGATCCTGAGCCTATTGCCTAATTCCTATACGTACAAGCCATGAATTGCATACACAAAACAATGATGGTGAATTCCACACACAAAGCAATGAATATAATGATGATGCAACACACATGAAGTAGATGGTTTGACCCACAATGCATGTATATGCCCAGCACGTGTAAAATAAATATGTAACAATATGCAATCAAAATGCTGTCATACAGCGTCCCTTTCTTGTTAGTTAATTGCTAAATGCTCAATTTGGGTTTCATTTCATTACAAGGTTTCACCCTTCCTTTTGTCTATCCACTCTAGCGAGTGCCACATGGCTCTTAACTTCTAAACCGATTGTTGTGAAGCACAGCGGTGTAACATGCGCAAAACACAATGAAAGATGTATGGGTGTTTTCAATTAGAATTTAAACTGCTTGTTGTGAAGCACAGTGGCATAACATGAAACATTTATGGTCGCTTTCAGTTAGAGTTCACTTATCTGATGTCCAGGTAGTCTCCTGCACCTTCTCCGAGCATTATGAAGTCCAGCGTTGAATGCAAGTGTTGGTCCCGGCTCAGTGTGTACATAAGAGCGGTCGGTCGCCGTAACACTCTCCTCAACATCCGCAGGGCACCGACCGGGTAGTAGTTCCTCTCCTGCTCTTGCATGTCCTATTTGCATCACATGCCTATTAATCCGTGTCCTCCCCATGCCGTACTGAACAATTACCAGCAATTAGGCACGGGCAGGGGCGGTCTGAAAGGTGCTCCGGTGGCGCATGCGCAATGCACGTTGCCGCCAGGCAACATGGGAAATGTAGTTTCCCCAGCACCTTTGGCCAGAGAGGCCCCAACCCCCTAGGGCTATTTAAAACAATATGCTGCATTTATTCTTTATAGCCCTCACAACGCTGGGTATATCTGCTTGTAGATTATACAGCAGCGATAGCCGCCCTATAGTTAAGGTGTGTCGCACTCCCATAGGAACCCCTCCAAATTTTATCATGAATAACTTTGACCGAAATTTCAAAAGTGTTATAGGACTTGCGGGGTCCCCCACACTGCAACGTTTTGTAAAAATTTGTTAAAAAATAAAAACGTTTTTAAGCGTAAAAAAAAGTGTGGCCTACTTTGCATTCATTTTCCCACAGTCAAACAAGGCTACTTCTATTGAAATATTGAAGCAAACAGTGGCATGGATGTACTGGTTGTCTAGTAAGACGTCTAGGCGAGTCTCATCAACCACATGAAACTGTCTTGCCAAACTGTGGAGCAAAAGGAATTATTTATTTTTGTATTTTGCAGTTGGTCTTCCCATGGCGTGCAGAGGGTGATTTGCTTTTGATTTTGAAACTTTTGAAGAATACGTTTTTGCTAAATAAATGCCTAATTGCATATCCAAAATGTGAGCAGTACTTGCAGTTACTGGAGAATGAACTATATCAAGAAGAACTTTTGGCCGCTGAATTGGCAAAAGAGACTCCTGAAGGAAGTCAATATTCTGCAGCAAAAAGTCAAAATGTACTTGGTGAGCTAATTATTCAAACCAATGTTGAGATTTTCATGGAAGAATTAGAAAATGCAATGCAGCAAACTAAAGTTGCAGATGCAATTTATGATGAATAGTTAGCAAATGTAATATTGAGCAAAAAGAAGTTTATTAAAAAATGAAAGATAGGTTTTCAGTGTGACAAGCATGAATGTTCTTGTGATCTGGATCGGAATCATACGTAGACATGCAGCCGCAGCACATGATATTTTTGGCTGTTGCATCATGCGTGACGATGCATAGCCATGTTAAAGATGCTTGATGTCCCATTGGGTGATTTCACACCTGTGTATTTCGTCAAACGGCATGGGTGTAGAAGCATCAATACTTTGCAACGTGTGATTTTGTCAATTTGTTGACACAGTCAGAAGTCATGAATCATATTGGAAGTTTCATGTAAAACAAAAAGGCCAAAGCATATGGAGCAAGTCATTGTTATCATATGTGCCACAGATTTCCTATAGAATTCCCAGCTATTTTCCACCTCTAACACCCAAACTCAGTCCATCATGCCTGCACCCAATCTTTCTAATTTTATTGTGATGTTGAAGATCTGTCAATGCTTGATCAAGGTGGGATGTGGTGCCTCTAGAGACTTCAGGAAAGGCTCTTTCAGAACATACGCCCAATTGTCAACGCTAGGTATATTTTGAAGAGTCAATTTTTTACCTCATTATTAGAAAAAATAACAGAAAAAATTAACAAAATATAAAATGCAAAAAAAAAAAAAAACGTTCCTTTTCAAGACCAACTGTTCAGTTATAAAAACAGACAATAAAAACACATATTGTATATTTAGATCACATACCCTAAATTGATCCTTTCAAAACAATGTGTTAAAAAAATCTAAATAGCCTTATGTATTTCATGATAGCTGTTGGTATCCCCATGCATCTTTGGTAGCTGCGGCTATAAAACTGTTTAAAAAAAAGTATATATATATGTGGGCAGTAGTCTTGTAAAGATTTATTTTAGGATATGTTGTGTGTACTCTATGTACACAGTTACTGCAAAACTTGAATTACTTACTGTTCATCAACAGTACATATACATGTAAATACTTTTAAAATTAAACAAATATGCAAACAATGTTTTTTTTTAAGAACAGGTTTATTTGAGGGCAATGGGACTTTGAAATTTCTTTTTATTTTACATTCTACAAATGATACATCATTTTCATTAGCCCAATTGTCTGTATTATTAATTTAAATTATTTATGGAATAACAAAACCCTTGAAATTCAAGGAAAAAATCTTTAGTTGTTGGGACGTACAGGTGAGAACTTAATGCACCAAAACACCTGAAATTTAGCGAAAGCCATCCTTACTTCACGCCCCTGTTGTGAAGCCCATGACCACAATGATGACATCACAGATCACATCACTGATGATATCACTAATTACATGATGTATGAGAATAATGATGACATTACAAATCACATCACTGATGCCATCACTAGTGACAACACTAATTACATTGTATATAACTGATTACATCAATAATGGAATTAGACATGATATAATTTATAATTTAGCTCATGAAAACTTTGATTACCTTAATAACAATTTTGGTGGACTAGGATGCCATGGCGAATGCTTTGGTCACTGGTTATCACCATACACCATAGCTAGTTGTCAGTTCGTGTTAATAATACTAATGTGCATGGTTAAAAGCCATGCCTAGTGGCCCGCCACTGTTTTAAAAAATACAGTGTGCAACACTGAAAACTGTAGTCAGTGTCCATAGTTAAAGGCCATAGCTAGTGCCCATTAATATGTTACAAAATACAGTCGGTATGTTAGAATATACAGTCGACAGGCCAAAGGCTGAAGCCAATGAATAGTATTGTGTTGAAGACCATGGCTATAGCTCATAGTGGGCACGTCCAAAGTCCCTCGCTTATGTCGTGTTAGTATTTTCAAATATACAGTTGACATGGCCAAACATTGTGCACACTGTTCATGGTCAAAATCCATGTCTAGTGAGGCCCATTTACATATTAGAATATATAGTGAGCACAGCCAAAGATTGTGGCCACTGCCAGTATTGTGCTAAAGCTCATGTGTAGTGTCTCATTAGTATATATAATATACAGTGGACACAACTGAAAGCTCTAGCCACTGGTGACGGCCAAAGTCTATGGTTGGTGGCCTATTAGTGTTTTAAAATATACAGTGCACATCGGTGTTGACTCTGGCCAGTGTACATGACTGAAGTCCATGATTAGTACCCTTTAATGTGTTTAAATATATTTTACCATGCACACTGACCATAGTTTAAGGCCATCCTTAGTGCCAGCTAGTGTTGTAATGTAATTAGTGATATCACCAATGGTGCAATCTGTGATGTCATCATTGTGGTCACAGGCTGGTCAACGGAGGCACAAAGTTAAAGTGGCTTTAGCTGAAATTCAGGGGTTTTGTTCTGTAAAATTCTCACATTAACACCCATGCAATTAAAGTTTTTTCCTTGAATATATATAAATATAAGCGGCCCAAAAAGTGCTCTTCCTATGGGTTGAGCAACTTAACCATAACTACTGGCTAGTACAGGCCCTCTAATATATATATACATATTACATGGCCTGCAGCAGTGGCTGTGTAGTTATGGTTAAGTTTCTCAACTAATAGGAAGAGAACTTTCTGAGCGACTTATAACTTTGCTCTCCCTGGATGAATCCTTACCAAATTTTTGCAAAAAAAGTATATGGCCCACTCTGATTTTGTTTGGCAAGAAATTTGCTCACGCCTACAGCCCAAACCACTGGAGGGATTTTCACCAGATTTGCATCAGGAGCGATGGCTTGGTCCCAAAAGCGTGCTTTTGTAAATTTGGTGTAAATACGTCCAGAGGTTTTTTAAAAAACATACAAAAAGTAGGTCCAAACAAATGAGTGATGTCTTACCCATTTCCATATTCGGTCCACGGACAGGCATCCGATTGGCCTAGAGGTTGCCTAGAGGGTGCAGTGATGTCTGCGGACATCGGGCACCCCCTCTGGTCGGATGGTGAAAAGCGTGAAGTCAGTAAGACTTTTGGAAATGCTAGCCATATTTGATTCGCGGACATCCGCCGGTGTCTGGGCACCGCGCTAGAAACATATAAAAAAACACAACATTAAACTTGTCAAACTTATCTAACAATCTCTGGGGAGAGGTGATTCGGATAGGATGGGATATGACCGTATGAAGCCAAAAAGCAGGTGTTGTTCACCCGCGAAGTCGGCAAACAGTCTGGATGTTTGGGGGCAAACCTGCAATGTTCACAAACACTTCAGATCCAAGCAGTTCCTGGATTGCTTATGACTGTGGCACCACTCAAAGAAACTGCATGAAATTTTTGAATTTTATTCTAGACTTGAGGTTTTGGAAAGTGTGGAGTTGTTTTGCCAAGAATGAACACATTTAGGGGCCAATTCATAGAATTCGGCGCACAAGTGGCGCACGCGGCTGGCGCACAGTGTGCGCGTGCGGTAGTCTGCGCCAGCCGCGTGCGCCGAAACACATTTCCGCGCACAGCGTATTCATGGATTCCAGCCACCAAAACCAGCCGTGGCGCACAGTGGCGCAGCGACCTTGCAGCAGCGCCAGTTACGCCCCCAAGAACGCCTTCCGCGCAGGGAAAAGCCATCAAAATCCCCAATCCAGCGCAAAGGGCTGCGCTAACCCTGTACCAGCACGGCAAGCGGGCTACGTGTATTACAGGGGTTCACGTGAAGTTTCACACGCGATTTCAGCAGGGTACATGTATTTCAGGGGTGCGCGGGAAGTACCACACGCGAATAGCCTGGGCGCGTGTATTTCAGGGGTGCCCGGGAAGTTCCACACGCGAATAGCCTGGGCGCGTGTATTTCAGGGGTGCGCGGGAATTTCCACACGCGAATAGCCTGCGCGCGTGTATTCCAGGGGTTCGCGGGAAGTTTCACACGCGATTTCAGCAGGGTACGTGTATTTCAGAGGTGCACGGGAAGTTCCACACGCGAATAGCCTGGGCGCGTGTATTTCAGGGGTGCGCGGGAAGTTCCACACGCGAATAGCCTGGGCGCGTGTATTTCAGGGGTGCGCGGGAAGTTCCACACGCGAATAGCCTGGGCGCGTGTATTTCAGGGGTTTGCGGGAATTTCCACACGCGAATAGCCTGGGCGCGTGTATTCCAGGGGTTCGCGGGAAGTTTCACACGCGATTTCAGCAGGGTACATGTATTTCAGGGGTGCGCGGGAAGTTCCACACGCGAATAGCCTGGGCGCGTGTATTTCAGGGGTGCGCGGGAAGTTCCACACGCGAATAGCCTGGGCGCGTGTATTTCAGGGGTGCGCGGGAAGTTCCACACGCGAATAGCCTGGGCGCGTGTATTCCAGGGGTTCGCGGGAAGTTTCACACGCGATTTCAGCAGGGTACGTGTATTTCAGGGGTGCGCGGGAAGTTCCTTACGCGAATAGCCTGGGCGCGTGTATTTCAGGGGTGCGCGGGAAGTTCCACACGCGAATAGCCTGGGCGCGTGTATTTCAGGGGTGCGCGAGAAGTTCCACACGCGAATAGCCTGGGCGCGTGTATTCCAGGGGTTCGCGGGAAGTTTCACACGCGATTTCAGCAGGGTACGTGTATTTCAGGGGTGCGCGGGAAGTTCCACACGCGAATAGCCTGGGCGCGTGTATTTCAGGGGTTCGCGGGAAGTTTCACACGCGATTTCAGCAGGGTACGTGTATTTCAGGGGTGCGCGGGAAGTTCCACACGCGAATAGCCTGGGCGCGTGTATTTCAGGGGTGCGCGGGAAGTTCCACACGCGAATAGCCTGGGCGCGTGTATTTCAGGGGTGCGCGGGAAGTTCCACACGCGAATAGCCTGGGCGCGTGTATTTCAGGGGTGCGCGGGAAGTTTTACACTCGATTTCAGCAGGGTACGTGTATTTCAGGGGTGCCGGGGAGTCCTACATGTGATTTGACAGTGTGGGTCCTCCCAGGTGTTCCCTGTACACCCTCCACGGCCCCTGCAGGCAGCCCACACCACAGGGGACTACCCTGCATCCCTGGTCATGTCCCGCAGGCAGCCCACCCAACATGGGCATGCCCCCCAGCAAAGGCACATGTCTCCTTGAACTAATGAACACCAACTCATGTCCCCCACCACCCCCACCCCCCAGCACTGTGGGGCACCTGCCAGCAGGCCCCCACCCATGTCCAACTCATGTCCCCCACCCCCCCCCACCCCCCAGCACTGTGGGGCACCTGCCACCAGGCCCCCACCCATGTCCAACTCATGTCCCCCACCACCCCCACCCCCCAGCACTGTGGGGCACCTGCCAGCAGGCCCCCACCCATGTCCAACTCATGTCCCCCACCCCCCCACCCCCCAGCACTGTGGGGCACCTGCCACCAGGCCCCCACCCATGTCCAACTCATGTCCCCCACCACCCCCACCCCCCAGCAGTGCAGGGGCACCCACCACCAGGCCCCCACCCATGTCTCCCACCACCCCCACCCCCCCAGTCACCAGGGGCAGCCTCCACCAGGCCCCCACCCATGTCTCCCACCACCCCCACCCCCCCCAGTCACCATGGCCAGCCTCCACCAGGTCCTCACAATCCCCAACACACATGCACGTCAGCGTGTAATACGAGGAAAGGGCCATGCGCGTAGTGGAAACTGCACGTCCGCGTGTAATACGAGGAAAGGGCCTATGCGCGTAAGTGACGTGACGCACGCAGGTGTTACCCTCATTGCACGTGATGACAGAACACACGTGGATTTCCACCAATCGCGTGTGAAAGTTCCCGGCACCCCGGAACACACGTACCCAGGCCACTTGCGTGTACGCACACTCCCCTCCAATCACACGCGATGACACTCGGACCGTATCCGAACACGGGAAACACGCGCACGGCAAAAGACGTGCACAGGCGTCAACGCGTCTGCCACACGAAGGCAGGCGGAAGCGTCCCCGCGCACAGCATAAAAGTGCGCGCAAACAACAAACGCGTATATACAGCTACGATGAATGCCCCATTTGTCGCTGCACTGATCGTGGGACACCGCAGGAGGAGGAGAATAGCCAGGGCACGCATTTTCGCAACACGGACAAGCCTTTTTGGGATGCCTGACGACCAGGTCTATGGCAGGTATAGGTTTCCACCCCATATCATCCTAGACCTGGTCAGGGAGTGGGAAGATGACCTCACATCCCCCACCCTTTGCTCCCAAGCATTGAGCCCCTTGGAGAAGGTGCTCAATGTCCTGCATTTTCTGGCCACTGGGTCATTTCAGCGGACCACTGCCATAGTGGGGGGGGTCTCACAGGCCACGCAGTCACGCTGCCTACACCAGGTACTGGCAATCATGACAGCGCGCCCCTCAGTCCGCAGGCACATATACATGCCCAGAACACCCGCAGAAAGGCAGGCCGTTGTCCTGGATTTTTTCAGGGTGGCACACTTCCCCAAAGTGCTTGGTGCCATAGATTGCACCCATGTGGCCCTACGTCCACCTAGGGCCATTGAGCACATCTACCGAAACCGCAAGCACTGGCATTCCATCAATGTACAGGTGGTATGTGAAGCAAAGGGAATCATCACCTCTGTCTATGCAAACTACCCTGGCTCCACCCATGACAGTTTCATATACAGAATGTCCGCCCTGAGCCGGGCCCTGGAAGCTGGGCAGCATGGCGACACATGGCTCCTAGGTCAGTACAAATGCCCTTGCACATGCATGCAAGTCACACACAGACAAATATCCATACCCTAATTATCTCAACTATTATCATCTCCCCAGGGGACAGTGCCTACCCTCTGAGCAACCACATGATGACGCCAATCCGGAACCCCACCACACCACCCCAGGTAAGATACAACGCCGCCCATATTGCACCCAGGGGCATAGTGGAGCGCACATTCGGAGTGCTCAAGTCACGTTTCCGCTCCCTTGACCGCTCTGGCGGGCAACTACTCTATGCACCACCAGTAGTGTGCAGGGTCATTGTGGCAGCATGTGTCCTGCACAATGTTGCAACACGGCAGGGCGTCCCGGTGGACATGGTGGTGCCCCCACATCCCCAACCACAGGCGCTGCCCATGGGAGGGGACAGGGCACGTGGCGAGGAAGCCCGGACCCAGCTTGTGGCCACATTTTTCACCTAAACTCCCACCCCTGCGGAGTGCACACAGGCCTGGCACATACCAGGTGACAATCGATGATGACAAAGAGACAGTCAACTGTCACAACCTTACCACCCTGAGATAGTTGCCATGGAAGTGCCACATCGTCTGCATCCCTAGCTACTTAAACACAAGCTATCCTGTGTGACCAAAAGGCACACATATGACATATGACATGATATGGGCCATACACAAGTATTCCAAGGCGCAATGAGGCAGGGAGGGGGGAACAAGGGAACACAGAGAACGGTACTACTAGGCCAGGTGTCATTGGGATCGTGCAAGTGCAGGGGTAGGGGGAATGGGAAAAGTGCAAGGGGAAGGGTGGGGGGGAGTCCAGTACAGGGGAAGTAGCCCGAAAAAATAATACATAGGTCACCTGGTGGCAACTACAAAGGTGAGTGCAGTCAAGTGCTGGGAAGGGAGGGCTGTAGGGATAGAGAGACAGTACTGCAGTGCAGGGGTTGCCAGGGAGGCAGTGCAAGTGGAGAGTGGCTGGGCCAGGGACCAAGGTCGGTGAGAGTGGCCCAGTTGCAGCTCCTGTGCAGTTCCAGTGGAGAATTCTACAAGGGAGAGGCAGAGAGTAAGCAGAAGCAAAGAGGAAGGACATGAGGTGCATCCAGAACTGGAGATGATTCCCCTCAAGTTCAAGCCAGGCCGGAAGTCTGTTCCAGGGGGAGGGCCCTGCTGCGGAGAGAAATCTACCCCCAGCTAGTTGCTCTGAGAAGCGGATGACACGGACATGCAAGGTGTGCATCACACACACCTGCACACCAGGCCATGGCCATCACTGTCATGTCACACAAACCCTCCCAAACATCAACATGTCATGGCACGCAATACCCATACACCAATGCAGTAACGATAAGGTACACATTGCCATGTCCTAAATGCACAGTGGCATCGGACACTGCTGCCTGACCCGGAATCAGATGAAATGACAGACCAACAACCTCCCACCCAAAATAAGTCATTTCAAAATGCATTACAACAGTCGTAGACGTAATATCACAATGAATGCCTGTCTACATGCACATCATGCATTGCAAAATCAACACTGCAGCTCATGTGTGCAGTGTCCTACTCCTGCATCACACTGCTCAGCGCACAGCACAGTGAACAGCCATTGTGTGTGATGCACACCCTGAGCATCAAATCTAAGTGACAGACCACGTCAAACATCAAATCAGGCATGTACTGGATCCATGATCGGTCACAGAACATGTGCTGCCGGGACACAGTGGGCACCAGAAGGCAAACAGTGTACATGTGTATATGCAAGGGTGGGAGTACATGTAGTGCATCAGAGTGCAAGTGTGTGGTTCTGCAAGGACATGCACTCCACATATGCATGTGCACTCAAGTGACCATCAGTGTTCCCTACACATCACATGTGAACATCCACCATGTGTACACCCCAGCATGTCAAACCTCAACTATCCCCTCGCACCTGAAAGGAAAACACAACACATGAACAGGCATTGATCAGCAGAACACAACATGTACATGGGATACCACCATTACTATGTCAGAGTTCCCATCACACTGCAGGGCAAGGCAACAATCAACAACAACCCCCCCCCTCCCTCACAAATGACCATGACCCACTGAACAACTGCACCTGGGTCATGGAGCCCCCAAACCTCAATTCCACCTGGCCACAGGATCACCTTTACCCTTCGTCATCATCTCCCACCTTGTGTGTAAAAAGATGCCTGAACCCCCTGAATACACACTCATTTCCGAAACACAAAATCCAAGGCATAAAAACGAACCCAAACACCCTCCAGTAGATGACTTGACGTAGCAGTACCTCACAAAGGCCAAGTACTACCACAATGATGCAACAACCAAGGTAGCACAGCAAAACAATGTCACGACAGGATGTGAGACATGTGTGGTACATGACATCGGATGATGCACCATGAATGGATGTGTACTGTCACAGGTCCCCTGTACAGGCGCGGGAGTGCCACGAAACAACCACCCCCACCATGTCCCGGGTGCCTGCAAGGTCAAACTCACACAGGCCCCTGAGACCCTGGTGGGGAAGGAGGTTCAGGGATATGCAGTCGGGACAGGTGTTGACACACTGGATGACTGGAATGAGCGGCAGGAGAGGGGAGGTGGAATGACACATGAAACTAGGGAATGCACGAAAATGTACAACCTGCATGAACACATACACAATCCAAACAGACTTGGACATCATTGTCATGGCCTTCTGTAGTCCAGGCTCAGGAGTGGTACGAACCCAACACCCCCTCTAGGGTTTTGGCGCCTGCAAGTTCGGGGCTTACACAGGCATCCGCAACCCCAGTGGGGAAAGAGGGTCAGGGAACGTTGCTTGGATAGGCACGGGAAGCAGGAACACCGGGTAGAGGGTACAGGTTTCAAAATTGCATAGGATCACGGGTGATTAGGGAGAAAATAACATACCAAATAGAACCACACATACATCCATGCATCAGTACACTCCCCAGCAAGCCTATGCAGAGCAGTTTGTAAGAAAAACAACAAGACACTTAGCTCTGGTTTTGAGTGCTGGCCTCCTGCCTGCGCACTCTCAGGTCCGGTTACAGGAGCACTGCAATGCTGCAAAGAGAGACACAGTCAACAACCTGTACGTGCCAATTCCACAAAAACACAACACCAAACATGCCCCATAGCAACAGACTACTCTACAAACAGACAATCTGTGGTTGATGCTTCGTACCCATATATAACATCACCCCTGTGACGGGTCATACACAGTCAATGCAGTAAGGCAGCCGCTGCTGGGTGCGTGGAAAATGGAACACCAATGTGTCACAATTCACACAACATGCAATGTTCCCTGGGTAAGCAGACAGACCCATATTGCAAGCCATGACTACAGAGCAAGTTGTGTACCACCATGACCGAAACAAAGTTGGCAGTGCATTTATCATGAAGTACGTGGAAAAGACATGCACTGCACCCGAGTATGTCCCTTGCTGCATGTCCCTGTGAGCTGCCCCTTTCCATGTCTCGGAAGGCTACATGGTTGATACAAGTGGCTCAATGGACCTTGGTGTACCGGAGGGTATGTGCCACTGCCCCTGCATGTGTCCCAGACAACCCTACTATCAGCAGCCATCAGTCCACAAACACATCTGAGCTGCATTGTGTGCTTCAACACCAATATTCGTCTAAGCTCACCCTCAGTGCTGTGACTAAGCCTGCATGTGCAACTCGCCTGGTGCAAGCTTTGCTGTGTCGTGGCCCCCCTGTGATGCTCACTGTCAGGACGAGGTGGGGGGGTCTGTACTTCCGCTCTCTATATGGCAGAGGAAAGGCACAGAGGACCCCAGCCGAGATTCTCTGATATGGTAACGCTGGTCGAGCAATCAAGGCCTAGCTTCTCAGGAGGTGATGCGGGCTGGTTCTTAAGTACAGTGTATCCCCAAACCCCCACAAAGGAATGTCCACACACTGTATTACTGAAAACATAATTAATATTCAAAGGTTATGTACACTTATCACAATAACGCACTTTGTGCTCCGGAAAATCAACAATGGTAAATATCTACAATTCTACAGTGGTACCACTAATATTCGATTAGAGTGCATTCAACAAGGCTGTGAAAATGCCACACGGATCAATAGCAATGAAACCAGCAATAGAGAGAAGAGAGAAAGCAGACGGATGAAACAATAGGCAGACGACTGGTCCTCGCTACTGGACACAGCTCTGAGTGGAGATCCCCCCACCTGGGCAACCTGTAAAATAACGATATATAAAACAAGCCCAGTCCATATATTGTTCAAGAGTCTCGTTCTCTCCCACAATGTTTTACCCCCCCAATGTACCTGGTGGAGTAGAGTTCGTCGGCGAGGCGTCGACCGATCCTTCTGGAGTGACTCCCTTTAAGGCAGGAGCCACGGATCGTCGAGAGGCGTCGCGGACTCGGGGTTCGGTGTCGGGGAATCGGCGGCCCTTCTTGAATGTCGCCCCTTTCAAGCGGGAGACACGGGGCGCCGAACGTCCGACCGTGAACCGGGTAGAACGACGTCGATGAGGCAGCAGGCTTTGATCCGAGCGGTGCTCGTCGACGACAGAGCGTTGGCGTCCTGCAAGGAAGAGGCGTGCGGGGCACCTCGGTGACGATAGTTCTGGACCGCAAAGAGATGAGGAAGAACTGTGGCCCAGCAAGGGCGTCGAGTCGTCGGCGTCTCTGCGGTCTTTGGGTGGCGGGAAACCCACCGGTGGATACTCCTCGGCGCGTCGACGGTCAGGCCTTCTCCCACAGGAGACGGCACGGCGATGCAGACGAGAGCGTCCGTTGATCAAGTTAAAGTTCTTAGGCAAACGGGAGCACGGCGGCTCCGGTCGGCGACGGCGGTCGTCGACAGTGGCGGACAACAGTCCGGGTGCTTCGCTTTGGGATTCCTCAGCAGTCCCCGTATCGGGTCGGCAGCCTGTCGTAGGTCTGTCTACCAGGGAGCGTTGGCAAAGGTCAGCTGTGCACGATGGTCCCTCGTAGCTCGGGAAGAGGGCGCCTTACCAGGTCCTCTCTGGGTCAGTCCTTGGAGACACAGCAGCCTTTAGATCGTGAAGGAGAGCCACGGCAATCCTTTTCTTCCAGCAGGGCCTCAAGGTCAAGCGTCAGTTACTCCAGTTACTCGTCGTAGTGGACTTCAGCTTCTGAACAATTTCCAGTGGTGAGAGGTCCCCAGATATACTATTTGGTCTCTCATCCACACTGCTGGCACACACTCAGCAGCCAATCGTACAGAAGGGCATTCATGCAGTCGGTCAGCCAATCAGGCACGCAGGGCATTCAGGCCACTCTTCTCCCGCTCAGACACTCACAACAAGGAATGTGGATTGAGACAAGTACTCAGCCATTCAACTCTACATACTGCATTCAGTCCAGTTTCGGGCAGGGCTGTCTCAGTCTTTGTCTCTCATGGCAGAAACCAGACAGCCACAACACGGAGTGCATATTGGTCACACTCCCCATTCACCCAGGTCCCACCCACAGGCGGTACCCACAACATACAGTCAGCGGGAAGGCTCCAGTAAGTCTAGCTGGGCCTTCACAACAACACCATATACGGAACTTCCACCCAACAGCCAGTCAGGGGGAAGGGACAGAGTCAGGGCTTCCCAGGACTTTGGGAAAACAAGGTATCAGGCGATAGAAGGCAAGAGGCCACCGGGGCCATCTTGTTTCCTATCAGGAATCAACTGATTCCAATGGCAGGGCCGGGGTACCCCAAAATGGCGGATACCCAGCGCACCTGTCAAATTCAGCATGTAGCTGCCACCAGCCCATACCCAGCTCTGTGGGCCACCCACGGGTGCCCAAAAACATACACTAGGGGCACAGGGTTGCACCCCTACCCATGGGTGCCATAAGGGTATCCCATGGGTCTGTTCACCAAACCAAAAGAGAGAGCTGCACCGCCAGGAGTCCCGCATGGACTTCTGCGCGGAAAACACGACAGAACACACGATAAGCACAGAAAAAGGACAAGGATACGGAGGCCCTGTCCCTCCGATGCATTTCCAGCATCACACTCACCTTGCCTGGAGTTCCTTGGAACATGTCAGCAGTACTAGGATGTGGGTCTGCAATCACTGTGCCTCTGCTCCTGCACACATGTGCATGTGGGCACCAACAAACGGGTCCAGAATTCCGTCGTCCAATGGGACATGTCTGCTGGCAAAGGTGCTCTGGAGGCTCATCCCCCTGCAGAAAGGGCATGTAACACATGATTAATGCTTCAAAGTAATCTGTGTGTGTCTCATCAGGCATCTCATTACTTGACCATGTCAGAGAGTCACATCACAAATCACACCATCAGTCCGTCTTTCACCTACAAAGTGTGGAACACTATCTACAGCATGAATAGCAACACGCACATGTACAGGAAAGAAATGAAACATACTACACAATGCATAGCAATCAATGTCCACATTAATCATGATACACCCCATCTAGCAAAAGCTGAACAGTGGACAATGACACCTAAATCATCCCCACTAGGGGTGTCAACACAAGTCACACAGCACCAGACATGCCACAGATATGACAGTCCAATGCCCTTGTGTAAAATGCTGTAACACCGAACCATCCTTGCGAGCCCATAGATAAGGGAGGCAGGAGTGGCATATGTGAGTCAAGGAACCCAAGCAGCAAACACATACACAAGACAACCATGAAGGGCCCAGCTGGAACAGACAGTGGATGCCTTCAAAAGCCACAAAGCACCGCACCGTCACATGAAAGCACAATAGACTAGCAATTTTAAACTAACTCAACTATTAACTAATTACACTAACTATGGAAAACCTACATTACCTATTTAAACTAACTATCAAACAGAAACTTAACTAACTAAACTAGAAGAAAAATCAAAAATGGCCACATACGACCCGGGGGGGAGGGGAGGCACCCAGGAGGGGGGAGGTACAGGGTGCTGCTCAACATCCACATGCGATGATGCTGAGCCAAAAAAAAATACCTCCATGGGCTCAACGCCTGCACAGCACGACCTATGTGGGAGATAGATGGTCGTCCGAGTCTGGCTCATCCTGGAAAGGAGGACGTGGCACAGTAGCCTGGCCACGCCTAGCCGCAGCTTGCCCCTCGTCGGCAGCAAGTCTGCCGGACGGGTGAGCCTGGTTCTGTGTGGCGATGTGACGTAGGTCTGCATGCAGAACCTCCCGTGATACACGTGCTTCCTCTTGCAAGGTAGCACGTGTAACACGGAGTTCCTCCTGCAAGGCCTGGCTTGACAACCGCTGCACCTCCCGGCAAGCCTTTAGCTCAGCCGAGATGGTACACTCAAGCTGTGCAAACCGCTCCTCTGCCCGCTGCCTCTGGGACATCATAAGGACACCCAGAGTGGATCTGAGGGAAGCATACTCCTCCCTCAAGGCATCCATGTGCGCCTCTGCGTGAGCAGCAATTGCTTGACGCAGAGACGACATTTCAGCCTGGCGTGCCCTGTCTGAGGCCGCCATGCCCAGCCTGAGCGAGCGGGCCGTGGACCGTGCCGCCTGCTGCTGGAGAAGCACCTGCCTAGCAGGGGGGAGCACAGATCGGGCCACACGCTCCATGCTCTCAGCGATGTTCTCCATTGCTGCCCCCTGCCGTTCGGAATTGGCAGTCATGTCTTGCTCCCACTCAGTATACAGCGGTTGCGCGCGGCGACCGCGTTGCCGGGCTTGACCCCTGCGGGACCCAAGGACCGGGGGTCCTCGCTGTGTTGGCACCGCCTGCGGCTGCACGACTACATGCCCCCGTCGACGTGATGTCCCAGGCACATCAGTGACTGGTGTGGAGGGTGACCCTGCGTCCCGATCCACCACGGGCGGAGGAACCAAGACTGTCTGATCCCTCAGTGCAGGTGTCGCAGACAGAGGAGTGTCCACATCAGAATCACTCACCCCTGACACATGGACTTGATGGTCATCCAACTCAACATGGACGTCAGAGTCGTCATCAAGGCTGGACTCATAGGCAGCCAGAGACAAGATGGACTGCAGCACTTGGGGGTTTTCGTGGCCTACCACCCCACGACCCACACTAGTGCCGGGTTGTTGTGGCGTTACCAACCCTGTGTCTGGCATGACAACACCATCCTCTGCCTCCATTGCGTCATCACCTGAAAAATAGAGGGGAAAAGGTCAATACACATGTCAGAAGCACACGACACACACACACACCGACAGCAAAGGCATCAGGCAGACATGTGACACACAACATATGACCTGGCATGCATGCTGGGTCTACTTTGAATAGCTTCTGTGATCAGACCTGTTGAAAGGTGGCAGTTTCCATGGAAGTGGGTCTATGCAGTGCAGAAAATGTGTACGCCACTCACTACCTACATGTACAAGCACTACATGGTGTGTGCCAGGAAATGTGAAGGCAGTGCAATGTCAAAATCAGACATCACGTGCATTGTGCATTCAATGTGTACCATGTCCAGTAGCCAAGCACCCCTCCACCCCAGTACCAAAGCAGGGATGCCTATCATGGTATCAAAAGGCTGACCATACACCTGTGTATTGACAGGCAGTGTTGACTGGCATCAACAGCTTCATGTGATTCAAATGACTACACTGCAAATGATGCTGGGACAGTGGGCAGGACACATGATGGAAACTCCGGAGGCCGCCCACGTGTGAAGAAGACACAACAAGAGTTGGACAGAGTCATTGGCCATTGAACAGGCTGAGGCCTGTGAGCCACACAGATTGTCAGAGCCTAAACATGTGTGCAACGCAAGACTGAGGCACAGTTGACATGGGAAGGCTGATGAGATGGCAGGCAATGTATGTAACCAAGGACTGATATTACAGTGATCATCCAGTCAAGGACACATAGGGGCATGCGTGCAATTCACATGGAGCATGAATGGGCACTCATGTCCCTGCGGGACATCTGACCCATGCACAGTACAAGTGAGATACCCTGCATCGAGTACTAAGGCTGTACGACATGGCATATGTCTGGCAGATTCTACGCTGGAAGTTAGCATCTACACAGGACACATGGACAAGAAACTACACATTGGCAAGATTGGATCAGACCAGTGCAAAGGTGGAACTGGGGTGCAGAGTGGCGGAGGAGGGGCAAGGGAGCATGCCTACATGGAGTCCCGCATGCAGGCAGAGGTGACATGCATGACGTTAGCATTGCATTAATTACACATCAGAACCATGTACACGTCACATGTAGCAGCAATCATGCACAACACATCCCACAAGTGAACCACACACGTCCTCAACAAACACGCATCAACACTCACTGGACTGGGCATCGAAGTCCAGCTTCTCTCCCACTCCTTCGACCAATTCAGGTGGTATGAACTCCGCAACGAGAGCCTCATGCGGAGTGAGTTCTTCCTCCTCTGGTGCAGGCCCACCGCCAGTCACCAGAGTCAAGTTGTAATTTGAGGCACGCTTGGCCTTAGTGCTGCGCTTGATGTCATTCCAACGCTTTTTGCACTCCTGCGCCGTGCGCACCTCATGGCCGAATGAACTGACATGTTCCGCAACATGCTTCCAGTGGGTGTCACGTTGGGCAGCCGTGGTCTGACTATTGGCACCCACTAGCATGTCACGGCTGTGTCCCCGCACGTAGTCCACGAGGAAGTCCAGTTCCTGCTTACAGAAAGGCTTCTTCCTCGACGTGCAGGAGGTCGTGGCTGTGTGTGGGGTCGCAGCCTGTGCTGCAGGTGCAACCTTCCTCCTCTTGGACTGTGGCGCAGACCCTGGCTGGCTAATGCCGCCCTGACCAGCATGGCCAGTGGGTTCGGTGGATTGAGCCAAGGGAGTGGCAGGTGGAGGGATGACCAGAGGCCTGACTTGTGTCAGTGGCAGCTGGGTGCCCACTAATGGACCCTGCGCAGCAACATCAGCTGTGGCAGGGTGCTTGGCCGCAACGGTCCTGGTTGGCAGGCTCACAACCGGGGTGCTGTTGGGTGCATCTGCCCCTGCACTTGCCAACACCCGGCTGTTCGGGGCAGCAGATGACATGACTGCCCCAGGGACACGTGTCTTGGTCTGAGCAGCCCAGCGTGCCCCTATGGTTTCCCCCCTGGCCTGTTGGAGATCTACCAAGGGCTCTTCAAGTGCCAACGCAGCCTGCGCTGGCAGACCCTGAGCCTGGGTGGCGGTGTCCACAGCTGCACCTGCAGCTACCACCACCCTTGGGCCCGTGGCAGTCGATGGAACGGACTGCCGGGTCATATGGGTGCCAGTGCCAGATGCAGGAGCTGCATCCCCCGGAACCACAGGAGGTGGTGGCATGGCTGCACCGACACATGGCACAACATTGTGCTCAAGTGGCGCACCCCTGCCTCTTCCCCCTCTGTGGCTGCCCTGGACACCCTGGAGTCCCCCTACTCCCTGGTCACCACGGCCACGTCCCCGACCACGCCCGCCACGAGGAGTACGCCCAGCTGAGGCGCCCCTCACCTTTGGTGGCCTCCCAACCATGGCACAGATGTAGTAGTGCTGGCACAGATGGAGTGGTGCCAATGGGAGGTGTACACCACAATTGACCTGGGCAATTGGGGTGGAGGGGTGGGAAGCAAGATGTTAACAGCCCCCCTGCACCTGCAAGGCTGTATGTGACCCCGGTGATGTGGTGACGGGTCACGCAATGCTCAGGCACCCCAAAACTGCAGTAAAACCGTGCACGCAACCCTGCAGCCTACGTGCGTGGATTGGACCTCCCGCAGTACGCGGTGGCACCCAGTAACACGAATAACGCGTACGCGTGGGACACGCAGGCTACTATGACATCAAAAATGGGTGCGATACACAGGGGCACCCGCAGTGGGAAAAAGAGCGTGTGTGACTCACCGTCTGACTATCGCGATGCAGAAAAACACGCGTAGCCAATACCCCCGCCAAAAGAAGAGATACGTCCTTGAGAGCTGTGAAGTTGTGATGGCGCGCGAAACAACAGGAAGCAGCAACACACGTCGGTCTCCACGAAAGGCACGTACAGCGAACTGCTGGGCCCGCTCACCTTTAACCCGTGCTGAGGGAAACGCACGCGCGCGTCACGTCACTTACGCGCATAGGCTCTTTCCTCGTATTACACGCGGACGTGCAGTTTCCATGCGCGCTTACGCACATGGGCTTTCCTCGTATGCGCGCTTACGCGCATGGCCCTTTCCTCGTATTACACGCTGAAGTGCATGTGTGTTGGGGATTGTGAGGACCTGGTGGAGGCTGCCCCTGGTGGCTGGGGGTGCAGGGTCACATGCAGTGGGGGGGAGTAGTGCAAGTTGACATGTGGGTTGGCTGGTGGGCATGGGCATGGTGGGTGGGGTGCCTGCATGACATGTGCTGGGTAGGCCCCTGTGGTGTGAGCCACCTGCAGGGGCCGTGGAGGGTGTAGAGGGTACACCTGGGAGGACCCACACGTGCAATTCAAGTGTGCTGCTCCCCGCGCACCCCTGTAATACACGTACCCTGTTGATATGCACACACCTGTAATACACGTACCCTGATGGAATTGCGTGTGTAACTTCCCGCGCACCCCCGAGATACACGTACCCCGCTCAATCGCGTGTGTCACTTCCCGCGCTCCCCAGAAATAAGCGTAGCCCGCTCCCCCAGGCCCGATTGCGTGAGGAACTTCACGCGCACCCCTGAAATACACGTAGCCCGCTCCCCCAGGCCCGATCGCGTGAGAAAGTTCACGTGAACCCCTGAAATACACGTAGCCCGCTCCCCCAGGCCCGATCGCGTGAGAAAGTTCACGCGAACCCCTGAAATACACGTAGCCCGCTCCCCCAGGCCCGATCGCGTGAGAAAGTTCACGCGAACCCCTGAAATACACGTAGCCCGCTCCCCCAGGCCCGATCGCGTGAGAAAGTTCACGCGAACCCCTGAAATACACGTAGCCCGCTCCCCCAGGCCCGATCGCGTGAGAAAGTTCACGCGAACCCCTGAAATACACATAGCCCGCTCCCCCAGGCCCGATCGCGTGAGAAAGTTCACGCGAACCGCTGAAATACACGTAGCCCGCTCCCCCAGGCCCGATCGCGTGAGAAAGTTCACGCGAACCCCTGAAATACACGTAGCCCGCTCCCCCAGGCCCGATCGCGTGAGAAAGTTCACGCGAACCCCTGAAATACACGTAGCCCGCTCCCCCAGGCCCGATCGCGTGAGAAAGTTCACGCGAACCCCTGAAATACACGTAGCCCGCTCCCCCAGGCCCAATCGCGTGAGGAAGTTCACGCGAACCCCTGAAATACACGTATCCCGCTCAATCGCGTGTGTAACTTCCCGCGCAACCCCAAAATACACGTGCCCCGTTCGCACAATTGCTGTATGTTGCCACTTTTGTAATGC
The DNA here is from genome assembly GCF_040938575.1 of Ambystoma mexicanum. Taxonomy (NCBI): domain Eukaryota; kingdom Metazoa; phylum Chordata; class Amphibia; order Caudata; family Ambystomatidae; genus Ambystoma; species Ambystoma mexicanum. The sequence goes on from NC_090937.1 coordinate 1,227,723,731, forward strand.
GCAGGGACGCTACCGCCTGCCTTCGTGTGGCGGACGTGTATCGGCTTGTGCGTGTCTTTCACTGTGCGTGGCTTTGCCCTATTCGGTTCCATGAATACGTGTGGTTCGGGTGCGTGTGGGCGTTCCCTCTGCTTCCCTGCAGTACATCCCCAGTTACGCCCTTGTTTTCGCAAGTTGTTCCCCATTCCGCGCGTTACGCCCTGTGTTCCGCCCACTTTCTAGTGTATGCGCAGAGGTTGTGCGCTTTCACTGTGCGCGTCGCGCACGTCTTTCGGGATGTTGCAGTGACGTGTGCGCCATGCACGGGTTTGGCGCACATCCCGAGGAAGACACGCGCCTGCTTGCGCCTCCTTGCGCCTGCTTGCGCGTAGATTTTCGGCGCACGTTTGTTCCATGAATCGGCCCCTTAGAGTGGGGGTGCCAAAATATTGTAAAGGCTTATAAATGTGGTTCAATTTGACAAATCTGCACAAAAGTTTGCAAAACAATTTTAAATCTAGATATACATGTTTGTAAAGTTTGGTGGTATTTTCTCAAGAGGGTGAAAAACATTTTTGATTGCTTATAACTTTCTTGCCGTTTAACGAATGTGGACAAATATTTTCAGAAATATTATAGACCCAACCTTCAATGTTTGTGTAAAGACTGAATGGATTTTGTGAAGTGCAGTCTACGTTAAATGACTATTGTATGTTCGTACATTTTGACACTTTAACAAAAGAAAATGTGGGCGGATTTCAAGCAAACACTGGTTATACTGAGAGTAAGGTGCGGTGATGGCGCACAATAGTTCCTAGCCATTTGTACATACTGTCATTTGGCATTTTGGGGGGGCCCAGCCTGCCATAATTTGACTCAGGAGGGGCCCAGGTCAAAAATGCTTGAAGACCACTGCACCATAGTAATTTGTGTATAGTAATTATAGGTACTTTAGGGGGAATGTACAGTATTTGTAATATGGTGGTGGAATGATATAACTGAAGTGCTTATGGAATCTATATTTGTTTCTTTGAAAAGAAAAAAAAATAGGTTACTAATGGTATGGTTACTTAGTTGCATATTGTAATAAAGCTAGAATCTCTGGTTCTTTTTCTGTAAAATAAACTGTACACTTTGTTAAACAAGTTAGTTTAACACCTTTAGTTGCATACACTGGTACATGTAGATTTACCTTTTTGACCCTTATAAATAGTACATTCCATGTATTATGTTTGGTACAACTTTAGTGTGTAGTATACTGTTGTTGTATTAACATGAAATAATCATTGGGTCATTGGGAAGAAAATCCATAGTAGATAAAGAAAACCGACTGTATTTGCATTCTATTTATGGCATTTTAAAGAATACACATGTTTCAGAATACATGTTTGTGGTAGCAAGGATATATTATGATATATTATGAGAGTGTAAGTGTGATAGGATGTTTGTTTGAAGTGTGTTGTAATTAAGGGTATCTTTAACGTATTTAGATACCCATTGGCATATTCTAACTATATTGGTCTTTACAAGAAGAAATGCAGTAACAAGAACTGTTATGGCATATTTGAACTGTATTGCAATGAAGGGTGTTTTTGAAGTAGTTAGATACCTGTTGACGTATTCTAACTATCCTATCTTGGCTTTTAAAAGTACTATTGTAGTGGATGTAGGATAATCATTGCTATATTCAACTGTTTATTGTGCTACAGTTTAGTGTTTACATTTGGGATGAAGGAATATTAAGTATGAATTTGATAGATTTGCTGGTTACGGAGGCGTTGTTACATTCAAACCAACCACTTATTTTTTCACATATGCAGTATAGTGGCCTGAAGTGGTTGCGGTATAAGTGTGGTAGATTATCCTTGCTGTTGTGAAGATTTTCTTGGCACAAAATACTTGTCTAAAGCTAGTCAGCTTACAGTGAAGTGTGGCATACACGCAGTCATTGGCAGTCAGCATCTGGATTTTGGTTGAGGAGCCTTAGTTCTACCCAGGAATTGTGCTACTGAAGTGAAGAGACAATGGATAACTGTGCATTTGCCTCAACAAAAGTGGGCCAGTTGCTACAGGCACCAGACCGTAGAAGTAGAGCCTGTGTATTTAGGGTTTAGCGTTGAGACTGCGGCTCTGCCTCCCTACTGGTCAAAACCTCAGGGGATCCACGGAGCAGCCGCGAAGTGCGGCGTAAGTGCAGTCATTGGCAGTCAGAGTCTGGATTTTGGTTGAGGAGCCTTAGTTCTTCCCAGGAATCGTGCTACTGATGTGAAGAGACAGTGGAAGACTGTGCATTTGCCTCAACAAAAGCGGGCCAGTTGTTCCGGCACCAGACAGTGGGAGCAGGGCCTGTGGCTTTAAGGGTTAAGCATTGAGCATGCGGCTCTGCCTCCCTACTGGTCAAAACTTTGCGGGATCTGCAAAGAGGCCTCAATGTGCATCGTAAGTGCAGTCATTGGCAATCTGTGGCATCAAGGCAGTCAATGTAAACAAACTTTGTCCAAAATATTGACTTAAAACTTTTAAAACCAAACAGTGCATGCACTTTTTGTGCACAAATATTTGCACAAAGACTTGCCGTTTGTTAAAACCAACGGCTGCAATCCAGGTCGCATGGGTGGTTGGGGTGCCTTTGGTTTGACTTCGATTTTGCCGGCGCGCCAGGTGAAGTGTAGTGGGGGGCGCCTAAGCAACGTTCTGAAATTGCGACGCAGGAATGAGACGTCTTTCCACGAGAACCTTCTACAACAGCCTTCAGATGTTTTAGTTGCTCTCGCATCTAATCCCATGTCAAAAACTGTGCTGGAAGGTCTGGAACACATGGGCCCAGTGAACCAACCTACGGTCTGCGGCACTCCTGCTTTGAGCGGTCCCACTACTGGGGATAAACAAATGGCGGACATTCAGTCGCCGAAGAGTGAGGGTGGGTCAAGCCAAATGCAACCTCAAAGCCAGCAGACAAGCTGTCTCCTAAAAACAAAGGATTCACCACTTGTGAAGTCTAGTGGGCCTTTGTCGGGTTCGCAAGTTCGGCAAGGGGTGGAGGAGGTTCTCAAGAAAGTAGACAACTCTCCCTCATCTGACCCATTCATATTTGGCTCTGTTCCCTCGCACAAACACCAAGACCCTTACATATATAAAGTAGATAAGGGCTACAAGCCGCCAGGCATCACGCCTACCTTAAGATGTAGCTCACAAAACATTTGTTACAATACACAAACATAAAATATAAAGGAAGCGACCACTGACAATCCTACCACAGGGGTCAATAATCAACACACTCCCCCCTTCCCACGTCAACATCTAATGGAGTGAGTCATGAATCGACCTTAAATTGTGCGGGAAGGTCCCTATATCCAAAGTCCCAACCTCAATGTTACGGTGTGCCCTCAAGTAGGGCCACCTCAGCAGGAAGTCAACAACAGGCAACTTTCCCGAGTAAAACGTCAACGAAGGATATCACCACTGACTGATGAAGATCTTTTAATGGACTTGATGGCATCACAGGTTGAGGAACAGTCCATATTGGAGCCAGCCATCAGCGCAAGAATGATCTCAGCATTTGCAATTACAATGTCCCCCCGTATGAAATTAATAGAGACCCAGAAAGACCAATTACGTGATCAGACAACAGTCATCGCCATCTTACACTCCAAAACTAATTTAAATGGAAGGCTTCATTACAGCCTTACAGACCAACTTGGACAAAAACATGGATCAAATCACACAAATTCTGAAGAGTATACTGGATCCAATTATCCTGGAAAAATAACAAAGGAGAGCCAACAGGTTAAGCTGTCATTCCCTGTCGGTCGGAGCCCAAGTGGATCTCCTTCGCAACGAGGATACAGCTTCACCTGTTGTCCCAAAATCACTACTTTCTACTGTCCCCACAGCAGATAAAGTCAAAGTCTCCAAAACAAAAGACTCATCAATGTCAACTGAGAAACTCCCCGGGGATGAACTCAATGTGGGTATTGTGGACTCTGAGTCTAGTAAAACGAAAGGAGGCAGGGATCATCTGCGGGTTGATAAACCATCGAAAAATTTTGGAACGACCAAGGTGTTAGGGCATGGCCCTTCAAATCATTTGACCAAAATATATGACATGTTTAGATCACAACAAGGTGGACTTAAGAAGACTCAAAGTGAAAACCTGGTGGCGAAAAAAAAGTGGTCCTTGCACCTACTCAAAGACAAGAGTATCCTCCCCCGGACATAACAATATAGAAGGCAAACCCTGCCAAAATAACACCGAAAAGGGCGCGAGTCTTAAGCACAAAGAAAGCAATTTTGGCTTACCTTGAAACATACAAAGACCAGAAAAGCCAGTTGTTTTCAGAAGACAAACGTCCTATCTAAGTGTTCCGTCAACACCCTCAAGGATTGACCTAGCAGCAGTGAGTGAAGAGGAATCGGACAGTGATCCATCCTATGAAGGTACAGAAAACTCCTTAATGAACCTGTCCACCTACTCTGATGACAACGACCCAGAGGGGTTTGAGGGTGAAAAACACCCCTAAGACGAACACAGCAGACCTGATCTAGAGGCCCCCTAAAATACACCTGGCCAACAAGGGAAGTCAACAAAATCATCAAGTCAAATGAGGGGACTGTACCTAAGGATCAGGGCACAAAATGGCACGCATCTGCCTCGAAAAGAAATCAACAGGGGCCCAACTTGGAAATCAAGATACCATAGAAACACGAAAATCTCAATTCCATAGAAACACGAAAATCTCAGAGTCCGACAAACAAAACTCCCTGTCCCATTCAGAGCAAGACTTCACAAAAATGGAACAAAGGAGGGGAGTTTTAAAATCGAGGAAAGTTGCTCCAATGCCCTGATTTGACGCACAGATGTGCTTCATACTGGGACTCTAGAAGATCAGTCACATGGACTGAAAACAGCCCCATGGCCAGCAGAGACTCAGTAGGAAAACCTGTTAATACGCAGCAGCCCAAAATGGTGCCGTCCAAGGACAAGTTTAGATTATCCCTTGAAAGAACATTGGGATTTGTGGATAATCTTGTGATGAACAGAGCACATTTAATGGGGCTGCTGCCTTGTGTTCCTACTCTCAACCAAGTGAACTCCATGGACATAGACCTAATCAAATTTCCCAGTTATGTAAGCTTCGATAGTGTGATGCTGCATATCATTGGGTGGAACATCAAGAATCTTCTTATGAAAGAAGGGACCAAGCTGAACATGGGGTTCACCTTGAAGGACCTGGACATTGAATTAAAGAGCTTGGGTATACCTCCACGTTGGGGAGAGGGGAAAGGTGAAAGGGGGTCATCCCGGGCCTGTACAGGTGATTCCAGTGCTTATGATACCATAGCAAAAGAGGGCAAAGAAGACTTCACAATTGGTATCCACAGTGGAACAAGATCTGTCCACATGAAGAAAAGTGAAGAATCTGCAGTGGGCTGCTGTGAAGATTGGAGCTGGCTGGCAGGATCACTTGCAGCAAGATCATAATACCAACAGAGGGGTCAAACTGACTCATTAAAAGGGAGGCTTATCACAAATTGGAACACGAGAGGGTTCTCGCATCTGTTCAGTAGAAGTGACCTAAATTTGATGAAGTACGATCTTATTTGCTTCCAGGAGACTTGGTTGAGAGAACTACCACTCCTGGAGGGATACAAACTCCACATAAACCCTACATTGAGGGGTGTCAAAGGTCGACCTATGTCAGGTCTCTTGATGGGTATTAAATGCTCGAGCGGTCTAATTGTCATCTCTTCCACACATCCAAACCCTTGGATTCAACTTACAACAGTATCTACGAACACGGCCTCAAGGGAAATGGACCATTTAAAGATGCTGATTTGCAATCTTTACTGGAGGACCAGCTCTAGGCTTGAGCTCAATATTAAAAACACCCTATTAAGCGCCATTGATGACGCAATGACAGCTCGGCCAAATCTGGATGTCCTACTTTGTGGGGACCTGAATATGTAATGTTTTAATAAACAAGGCTTAGGAATCGAAGTATTGCCAGTGACAGGAACATACACATGGAAAATGGTAGTCTGTATGGTGACCAACCCCCAGCCAGAACTTGAAAACATGGGTTGCAAGCCAGCACACTCGACTACATTTTTGCCACTGAAGGGTTATTCGTGAAATGTACTTCTTTAGAAGTGAAATCTACTGACTTGAGTAATCACAACCCCCTGGAGCTCGAATGTGAAGACTGGCCGACGAATGACCCTTCCATAGATTACCAACAGCAAGATTACCACTACGAGGTGACTCAGGGTGGAAACCGCCTACGAATCAGAAAAAGAGATACAGTGTCTATAACAACTTCTCTGACGGCGCTAAATTCAGAAAAACCATGTACCAGAGGGGTTATACTGAACTACCCAGAGTTCCTATTGGCATTCAGTGAAAGGGCCCAGAAATCCAAACAGGCCGTCCTTAGACCAAGGCATGCCTTCGATGAACAAATTGCCATAAAAAGCGATTTGTGAAAAAAGATTTGTGAAAAAACATAACACGCCACACAACTTAGCCTTACTTAAAAAAAACTAAAATAACTTTAAGAACTGGCTAACTCAGCACAGGTATCAAGTTTAACAACAAGACAGCGAAAGAATGTTGCAACTCGCAATTAAGAAAAATACAGCGGGTGTGTGGAAATTAATAAATGATCTAAATACCCCGGAGGACTCTAAAATTGTAAATCCAGTATCATCACATGCGTGGGAGGCACACTTCATAAGATTGTATGAGGCTAGAAAGGAGGGCCCTCTTGGGTTTTACAATCCCTCAGAAGCTCCATAGGAGTTCAAGTTCGATAGACAAGACATAATCAAGCTCATAATAAAATCCAACACATCAAGGGCGGCGGGCCCGATGGCCTCACTAACGAAATTCTGAAAAAAGACCCAGTCAGATGGGAAACATACATGTTAAAATTGTTTGAGACCAGGGTGAGGGTGAAAAAGGTTCCAGCCTCCTGGACCAAATCTATTGCCGTCCCTATCTTCAAGATGGGTGATAGGTCCAATCCTAGCAATTACTGGCCCATCGCTCTTCTTGATGTGGTGGGAAAGATATTTGTGGAAATAATTTTGAGGCACTTGAATGCCTGAAGTCTGGCGTCTCACCATCAGGACCCGTTCTAGGTGGGAATCCGAAAGGGGATCGGCATTGCCCTTAAAGTTTTCATTATCAACTTACTAAAGTGTGTGGTAAAGCAGGAAAAGATGAGAACCATATACATTGCTTTGATTGACCTAGAACAGGCTTTTGAGTCGGTGGATTGGAGAATCTTGTGGGACAAATTGAAAAGGTGGGGTGCCCAGTGGACTTGAGGGAAACCATGGACAGTGAAACTACACTGAAAATCCGAATGGATAGAAGGGGTACACTGTCAAACATATAAACTCAGAAAACGGGCTGAAGCAGGGATGTAGTCTTGCACCAGCTGTCTTTTGTTTATTTATATCAGACATGGTAGAGGCATTTGAAACAACAAGATGTTTCCTGCCTAAGATCACGGGGAAGCCGGTGGGCCATCTACTTGTTGCAGACAACCTGCTCCTGCTGGACCAAACTGAAATATGGCTGCAGAGACAGCTGGTTGCTCTGAACACATACGTTTATAACAATGCTCTAAAGATCAATGCAAAGAAATCTAAAATTCTCATCTTGGGGGGCGGTCGAAGGGCAAGAAAGCTGAAAAAATGTCACTGGTCCTTGAACCGGGAATTAATACCAGTAGTTACATAGATAGTGTACCTGGGGATAACCCTAAATGACAGTGTGAACGATGTTCCAGTACTCCAGGAGTGAATCATCTGAGAAGTAAAGCGAAACATTTGGCGTCCCAAGCACTGCTGATTAAACATTGCTATTACAAATTCTCTTTGTCGCCACTATTAGACTTCTACAAGTTGAAAGTCTCACCTATACTGACATACGCTGCCGAAGCAAATGTTTTCATCAGTCCAAAGGTATGGCCTAGCTTGGAAGGTCTTATTTGGAAGAGGGTTTTGTTGCTCCCTAATTCCTTGCCAATAGAACTTATACAGAGAGAATTGGGCCTAACGTCCTTGTACGCTTTAATAGTATGGAAATCACTTTCCCTTTACAGGAAATGCCTCGACCCACCAAGAAGAAGTGGGTTTATGATCATTAGGCAGCGATAGTAGGGAAAGGAGTCCCAGCCTTAAATGTTTGGCAAGAGACGTGCCTTTCCATACTGACGAACATAGCTCAATCCGAAAAACTATTAATTGAAAATCCAACTGGGGTAAAGATAAAGCTGTTAGACTTGGACTGTATTTTGACCAAGGAAAAACTGAGGTCCTACAAGCCGATCGCAGAAGGATTGGATGAACATTACAGAAGAGGAACATTTCTACCGTTCCTAGAGAGGGTTCCATCCCAGGTGGAAAGGCAGAACTTCCTAAAAATATGATCTCGTTCTCACATCTCAGACAATCTACAACCCTGATTATTATTGTGCTTTGGATGACATGCTTTCAAATTTCATCTGAACTAATACCCCACGAGGGAGGTCACTGAAAGAAGAAAAAAGGCCGGGGGAGATAGAGTCTCATCTTGTCGTATCTGTGGCGACGGTACTGAAACTCTTAAGCATCTAGTACTATTTTGTGAGCCCCTATCAGATATGAGAGACAGACTCCTGGGAAAATTCATTAGAGAATCCAACATAAAACAACTGGAGGACAGGTGGGTAACATTAAGATGGGGGGGTTATCAATGACTTTGGCATTGTTGAATCTTGTGAGGGATATTTTTGACACCTTGGAGCATATGGAAAAATCCCAAATTTAGGTGTATTCTCACAAGCCCGGGACTTTGTGTTGAGAGTGTTTTAGTGGGAACCTTGTTTTGTGTGGGTAAAAGTGTAATTTTGTTTTGAGTGACTATATGGATCTTGTATTAAGAAATTGTGCATTTAAGGTTTAAATGTAAATAATTGAATGCTAATAAATAAAAAAAACTGTTATTTTGGGTACCATCTGTATTGTACCTTAGAAGCATTAGAATGAGACATTGGCCATGTGAGTTTATTTGTATGCTGGATTGAATATCTGAATTGCAAACAGGACATAATGTGCCATGATGCACATTCTGCAGAAGCTAGGGAAATGGAATTGATTCATAATTTGGTATGGATACATACAGAAATCATTCATTCGGGATGTTCTCTTGTGAAACATGGTTGCAGAGAGTGCCTGTATGTTTCCATGTCTATGAAGTCTGGAAGAGTTCATTCATAGGGATGTTTTTGGCTTCTAATACTTGTAGTACATTAGGAATTCTAGTGGATCTTCCTGTGTGTTTATGGTGAATTTTACATTCATATACAGTAGCCCACCCTTGCCTTATACCTGAGACACTGCATTTGTTGCATTTATATGAAGGATGAGCATTGTCAAGCACAACTGGTCTAAGGTTTTTAAGTACATGTTGTGAACAATTGGTGGCAATTGGAAGAGATTGGTTGCTACATTTGCATATCAATTTACTCCAGTTGTGTTGTTGAATTTAAATGGACTAGAGAATTGTGCTTCTGTATCCTTTGATGGGCCTGTAGTTGTTTCTTGAGAACAGACATGTGTCTATTTTTCTTCTGATGGACCTACAGTTGTTTTTGAACTAGAAAGTTTGGTGGTTGTATTATTTGATGGATCAGTAGTTGTTATTTGCTTTTTTATTGGTATTGCATGGAGATCTGCTATTTATTTTGTTTGTATACATTTTCTTTGTATAGGTTTTTTATGTACAAGGTACATATCTAGATGGGGTGTACAGTGCATGTAGTCTATAGTATTCTAGGATGCAGGGAATATCTAACTAGTAATAGATCATTGAGAGTACAGATATGTGAAAGTGCTACATAACTCATACCTTCTTTGAAGACTGTGCTGCCATGTCAATCAATTCATGATCGAGGGTTAGACCTTAGAATTGTTTGTGAATAGTGACAGCATATGCAAGAGATAGAGAGATTTGTTCTCTTTATACTGTAAAGAAGGCATGGCATCAAACATTGACACAGACACAAGTTATCATACTTCAAGTGTGTTTGTTGAAATTCAATGGGTTGGTAAAATGCCTATCTAAACCTAAATCTAAGGATGGGAGCAAGCTACGACCATCAAATAATAATAACACAGTCCTAGTGGAGTCTGCCAAGATAAAAGGGCCTACACTAATAAATCTATTGCTAATCCTCTCTTCTAAATATAAAATGGTTTTGGATAACAATGTATGCAAAACAAGTGTTCAAGAAATGATATGTTGGGATATGCTCCCACGTTTTCAGCACGGTGCAAGGCGGTGCATGCGGGCTTCACACATATTATACCTTCTTGGCCACAAGGTAAACAGTTCAACACATAGGCATCAGGGCCTTCCACCAAAGTCTCTCTTGCAATTACAGTCTCTTAATGCAGAGGGTTTGATACAGAAAACAAAAAATAAATAAAAAAAATGTTCCATTCCTTTACCAAGGTTTCACAAGTTCAAGACTGGTATCTGTCCTTCGGGCTTGAACATGGGTCCACCTCATCTGGGCTACAACCCCTTTTCTACAATGTTCACAGTTTTGTCTTCCTCTATTGGGCTCGGACCATGGATCCCCCTTGTTCGGGCTCAGATCCCTTTTTGATACCAGAATCGTAGACCATCGAATGTGCAATGGATATTGCTTAAACCGTTGCATGATCACTTCGATTCATTACACATTGATTTACACTTCACATCGATCTTCTGCTTTTGTTTCCTTTCATCAAGATAACGTACAGAGACATTTGATTGAGCACATTCACTATGCCGGACCACTCTGTCAACGGTATTGTATCTTTTCTTCTTGTATTGAAGTGACTTCCAGGCCTACTCACGTTACAACTTAGGGTTAATTAACAAGTACTTAAGATACAGTTACAGAAGGTAAGGACAGGACATAACACTAGCTCCCATCACCCAGGCTGTGGAACTCTAACTGCCTGAGCGTGGAACCTTTCGGTAAACATTCTAACATTCACAAAGCAACAATCCACATGACATCACCAGCTCAACACATACACAGGGAGGCACTATATAACACATCTCCTTCCTTTAGTGATGCACAACACACACACACACACACAGCGACATTGTGGAGCACAACACAACACAACACATCTCCCTTCTTTACAAATTTCACCACACATGGGTGAATCACGTCACACACAGTGCTCATTCACATACACAACTGATATCTGCCGCACACCGACAACACTAAATATTAATTGATAGAGATGGAGCAGCGCAAACTTCTCTGCAGAGAACTAGTGTAAGTGGATCCATATGTCCTCATACTCACACAAAGAGCGATAACACCTTCCACCAACTAACACTCCTTTTCAACGAACATCGTATGATGCTGATTGTTCCAGACCTCACAAGGAATGACATTCAAGATAGAGATTTCATGTTACACCCATATAGTCACATTGGAACAATGAGGAAAAAAAGGTGCATATTTTTATGGAGATATACAAACTCACATAAAACCTCTATCCCATACTTGGAGGCGCTACCTCCAAAAACCACTATGGTGTTCCTAACCACACTTACAACTCTGATATTCCCAAATGGTCACACAGGATGCACTACCATCCCGAAACCATGCGGTACCTTAAACTCCTCTCACCTTCATGGTCACCCACTCTCCACATTCACCTTACACTACTGGGGGCACTACTAACCAGACCGCTGTGGCACACTCTACCACACTCATACACACAACTGGGGGCACTACCACCTAGCAAGCTGTGGAACACCCTACCACAATCAATGCACTAATACTAGATACTGGAGGCACAACCTCACACCAACACAACTCACACTGAGTTACTTACTTTTACAACATAACACAGATTGAGAACGTAAAGACATTTCCCAGAACTTTTTCCAAACATCTTAAACTGTATGTGACCTTAACTACACTTTCACAAAATTAGGCTTAATGCATTTCACACATTACTTAAACTTTATACCTGTCTTCCTACAAGTCCATGGCCATTTTGTGACCTCTAAGCCTTACACTAGCTCTAAAAAGTCCATATTGCTTCTTGCAATGTACCCCAAAAATCCTTAAATGATTATGGAAGACCATTCACACATATATACGTGTATAGGCTCTTGCTTCATGCCATTGCAAACCCACTTCAAGCACTTCACTTTTCACATTAAAAGCAATATCCATATTCTTATGTTGTCCATATGAGTCCAATAACAACTGTAATTCCTCAATAAGGGTTAACCCTAACTTCTAATATAACATCAGCCCTTTAATATATTTGCTGCTCACTCATACTCATCTATATCACAGCGGAACTTCTTGCCACTGCTATATTTCTAAAACACTATTCTTCTATTCCCTTTCAAACATACTTTAGCACAAAGGATACATGTAATAATTTCTTCATTTCTTCTTCTCTTCTTCTTCTCTCGCACTGAACATTAAAACCATTGTCACCGCTCCCCACCGTATCATTCTTGAGTGATCATTCTTGGGTGCACGGCTCTTTGTATTTCCTTTTAGATCTGTGCACTAGCTGCGCGATATTCTGCTCCCCGACACCTTCTCCCCTTTGGCTCTCAGGACACATAAAGCTTCCTCAGTCCATTGGGATCGCCGCACAGCATAGTCCTGCCATGCCACCCAATCAGCGGCTCCTTAAGTCACCATGTCTCACACAGAAATTTTCTTCCATTGAGGAAACGACTCTGTGGCATTTCCTGACTTCCTGATCACACCGGTGCGTTGCAAGGTTCTTTTCTCAAACCTCTGCACACTTAGCTGCCGCTCCAACCTGCCGGGCTCTAACAGCTATGGAGCCGTACTGGAGCACTCCTCCCATTTATGGCAACGTTCCATCACCACATGGCCTGCTTGTGTCGTAATCACTTGTATCTGACTGCCGCACTATACAGAGCTCTGTATTTCCAACCACCAAATGCCCCTGACCCACAGCAATGCTGTCTACAATAATAACCAGTAGGATACACTGTACATCATCTACAGCACTGCTTTTCTTCTGTATAGACCCTTATCACATCACTTATGAGCTTGCATTGCCTCCACCTTGTAAGATCTTTGAAACACTTTTAACCCCTTGGGACGCCTAAATACGTTTTTTTTCGAGAGGCTTCTTCCTTCTCTGCTCATGTGCTGCCTTTACTGCACTATTGCTCTTCATAACTTACACTGGGAATTTCTTCACCAGCATCCCCCTGGGTACAGTTTTAGGGTTCCTCTTCTACACTGGCTTCGCCACCGGGCTGCGTTGGTTTTCCCTTTGTGCTATGCCCCTGCTTCAAACTTCTTCCTTGTTCCTTTCTGTCATTTGTGTGGCTTTCCTCAACTTAAGTAGCGTCACTTAACTTTTCAGCTCCCTCTAGCCCACTTGGGTAGCTACTCCCTCCATCTGTGGGGCTTTCTTCCTCTCCATTTTAACTTCTGAACACTGCTACCCTTCTTTATCGCCCAGCTTCTTGCTTCACCCCTTTTTGCTTAACGGGCACAGTTTCTCTTTTCTCCTTATGGGCCACCTTATTTCCCTTCTTAGCTCTTCAGCCCCTGGGACCCAGCTCTCCCTCCAGCTTATGGGCTACTGTTCCCGCCTGCTATGGAGCTCTCTTCCTCACCCTTTGGCGCCCTGGGTGATGGGTCTTACTTGTCTTGGGGGCAGTGTTGTCCTTCTTCTTGTCTTTTTCTTTCCTGCACCCCCTTAGTAGGTTTCTTCATCTTTCTTTTATTCCTTGCATGCACAGGTTCTTCTTCCTGAGACCAACTCACCGCCAATTTAGTGAAGTGACTTCCAGGCTTACTAAGGTTACAACTTAGGGTTTATTAACAAGTACTTTCGTTACAGTTACAGAAGGTAAGGACAGGACCTAACACTGGCTCCCATCACCCAGGCTGGGGAGCTCTAACTGCCTGAGTGTGGAACCCTTGGGTAAACATTCTAACATTCACAAGGCAACACTCAACATGACATCACCAGCTCAACACATACACAGGGGTGCACTGTATAACATTTCTAATGTTCAAATATTCACCAGCAATTAAGCTTCACTCGCGTCTTTCATCACACATGTTTAACAATGTTCCTTCCAGCACTCACTTCCCAATTTTGCTGCTTGCAACTTGACTTTAACACAGACCGGTCTCCCAAACTCACCGGCTGTGTTGTTCTCCGTCGCTTCTTTGTTCTTGGAGCCAAGGACGATACCATGGCATCTGTGGCTCCTCTCCTCCTTGGTCAGTTACGCAGGAGGACCCTCAATATCTCTGACACACAATGTAGGATTCTTTAACCTTGTTTCCTGGTCTTATGATTTTTTGCTGTGAAGGAGGTCAAGGGTGTTGCCCCTCGCACAAACCTCTCTTGCCTGGCCATCTTTCTCGCCTCGTTCAACTGCCAACTTGAAACTGCTGTACCTTTGTGTGCTTTGCCTTGAGCAGTGTGTGCTCTCAGTCTCAGCCTTTTATCTGTGTGGGGAAGTGTAATCGAATTCGGGTGTCAGTGATTGTCGATGATTGTCTGACCTCGCCTGACCATAGTATTGGGACAGGTCATGTATACAGCTCGGGTGTGTGTCTGTTTTCTCCCAGAGTGGGCAGTCCATGAGGAAGTGTTTGTGCAGGGAAAGGGGGGGGGTGTTCAGTTTCTAAATATCTCATTGGGGATAAAAGTGTTACAGGGAAGAGAGGAATACCGCATCTCATCATTCAGTGCCCCACTCCCAGAGGACCCCTCACCCAGGTGACCCTCCTGCACTGGTCCACCCTAGGGTCTGGATCCAAAGGTGATGGTCATTCCCTGGCCACCTGAGAGAGAGATCCATGCGGTCTAGCGGGTGAGAAACCTTCTGGTTTCATACTACATACATGTCTTTGAAAAGAACGAAATGTGCTATTGTGTGGTCTATTTTTTTAACTTCTGCAAGTTTGCCAAAGTGTATGTTGACAAACTGAATGTCATGTGGATATGTTTGGAGGCCAACAACTGTACCAATTGCTGCATGGACTAATCCTTCGTCTACGTAAAGGTTACATGTATTTTCTAATACAGTTGTTTTGGAGATACATTTTTCTGAGCTATTTAGTTGTGCTGTTGCTTGTTCACACATATGGAGTGTCATGCTGTGCACGTCTAGTTTGTCTGTGGAGCTGGTATGCACTATGTGTTGCATTTCTTTTTTCAACATTGTTTTGTTGAATTGACTACTGCTTGCAAGGGTTGGCATTAAGGACATGCATTTCATACTTTGTTAAGTTAATTGTTGCATGACATCAGAGGCAGATGTGTTTTCCCCATATAGCTCATGGATAAATCTAGTTTCTAAATGGATATTGCATCTTTAGTGAACCGATTCAGCTTTTAATTATTTTTTAAAATGTTAGCATACGTGAGATCTGCAGACTGACACATGTTTTGAGTTAGTTCTCTGTAGCAAAAATGTTGCCAGAGATTTAAGTTTCCAATGCTGGTGAGTGTGTTACAGCATTGTTTGTATCCTAATGTTTTTAGGATTACCTTTTACTGGTGTTAAGTTTAGGAGGTCTCCAAAAGAAATAATGTGTTTTCCTCCAAGCAGTTCTTTGTAGTCCGCTTTAGGACTTCTTGCATTCTGAGATCAATTAAAGATAACTTGAGGTTAGAAACCATGCTTACTTCATCTATCTGGAGCACTTTCATTTGTTTCAGAATTCTACGTACTTATATTGCGGCTCCTGCTTATAATTTGTAGTATTCTAATTTATTTTAGTGTTCTACTGGTAGGAGCAGTAGTTGGTGTAAAGTTACACATACTATGTTGTAGGCAACTAGACATGGGACTGTTCCAACAGCTGAACAGTTGTTGTTTGTTAAATCCTGTTGAAATTTGCTGATTATTTTAATTAAGAATATTTTGCCAGAACCGGCTACATCATGTACATACAGGAGCAGAGGTTTATCATTTTTACAGCTACACGTTTTAGTTTCATGTGTAAAATCATGTTCCGTCTCTTCAGTGATTTGAGCACTGACAAGTCTTCTTCAGATTGTTTAGATTGATACATGGTATTTTCTACCACAGTCATGGCTAGTTCTGCTTTCTTCAGAATAAGTGGTTTTCTACGTGGTTCTTGGCACTTTGTAAGAGAAGATTGACTGCCTTCAGGGGTGTCTTTATCTAGTAGAGCTTCAATTTCTTCCTCTTGTTGGCATTCATTTTCCAACATTTGTTTATATTGTTTAAAATTGACATTTGTTGTACTGACTTCACTTGCATCAAATGCAGTTTAAAATGAGTCATGGTCACCTAATATTTCTTCTTCTTTTCTCCAAGGTTTAACAAGTTGTAGTCTGACCATGTAATAAAGTTATATGTATTGTGGAGATTTAAATGATAACTTTACATGATTAGTTAGCGTGGGTTTGCTAAGTTTTACTAGGATTCCTTCACAAGTTGAGACATCATATTTGCCAAGTGTCTCATCTGGTGTGACATGGCTTTTGTAGGAGTAGTTTTTGAAAATGCTGTACATGCACATGTTTTCCAAAGCAGTACTTCTGTTTGATTAGTATGTATCAATTACAATGGTAGGATTATGGTACCCTTTTTCGTGATGAAGCTGTCCAAGATTAAGCCAGTCAATCTTTTCAGATTTACCGTATAAGGGTACCTGTTAAACGGTCTGCAGTGTCGTAGCACACACATTCTCTATAGGAGAGTATCTTTATACCAAAGCTGGATAATGTTTGTAAACCTGTTTTATCCACAAAAGCATATGGATTTGTGTTGCTCCTCTAGATTGACATTCTTTTCTCCAAAAGAAGTGATACATTTCTGTAAGTGGAGGGGTAGTTGTATTGCTGATGAAGTGCAGCATGGTAATGCAGCAATGGTGAAAGTTCCATGATACACTGATGACTGCGACAAGAGTTCTGGTGTTTTGTATCTATTCCTTCTTTATTTTGGTTTGCAGTACGTAAGAATTCATGGAAGTCATCCATTCAAATTCTGCACAATTTAAAGTAACCAACCAGTAGGGTTGGCCTAGGTTCCTTAGCCTACAACGCACATCCGCGTGATATTAGAGCCTGTATTATTTTGTACCACGCAAGTTTGCCAAGAGATTTATGAAACTCGATTGCAAAACGTCATCTTTGTTTTTTATCTTTTGAAGAGGTTGGTTAGCGGACATGTTTAAAGAATTAGAGCCTGTGTTTGATGTGTGTGTGCAACTCCATAACATAGATTTGCTAGTTCAGTTTCAAACAGGAAGAGGAAAATGTATTCTACATGTTGTCTGAATAAGGGGTCTTCAGAATACATTTGTAAAGAGCGATATTCTGATGCACTAATATGTGTGGATCTTTCATCATTTCTTCCTCTTTTTCCTGTAGGAATGATTAAAGGAAAAGAACGTACTTCTAAACTTTTCTCCCATATGCTCATTGGGGAGCCTTTGGCTTGATGCATGTTTCTAATGCATTCTAATTCTATTTCCACTTGATTTCATGTCTACCAATGTTGGTGTGTGCTTTGAACATCCATGGATCAGATATCTGTCTCTTTCTGGAAACCATGCAGTCTATTTATCCTCCTTTGGCATGTTGGCTGGGATAGTCGTGTACAAAGCAGGGGTGGGTGGCTTGGTCTTTTAGGCATATTCAGCCACCAGAATCAAGACTTGCAAGGCCTTTTAGTAAGAGGTAAGGCTCCAGGACATTCACAGGTTGGTGCACTGGTCAAATGCAGGGTTTTTTCACATGTTTTGTTGTAAAGTTTTTGTTCAGGCTTTTGGGGTTTTGCTCATTCAGCACTGAACTTGCATAGCATGAAACCTCTGGGCATTGCCATAGAATTTCAATTTCTCCTAGTTTTATGATGTGAAATTGGGAGTCTGTTAACGGCACGAGGTGAGTTTTTCCTTTGGCAATTAACCTGTCTTATGGTATATTATTTCTTGTATCCAACAACAGGTGTAGAAGACTTGTTCTCCTGAAGATGATGACTTTTCTTCAGCCTGGTCTCTTTGAACAACATGGATGGCTTTGAGGCAGCCATTCTGATGTTCGTTTCAACAGTGGCTTCATCTCATCATTGAAGTTTGCATGGGAAATTATTACTTGCTGCAGGGTCACATGGTATTTAGTGGACTTGTGTGCTTTAGAATTGAGGATGACATCTGTGTGGGTTTATGGGAAATGTAGTTGATTTTTTATTACTGCTAGTAATAAAACAGAAACTGGTGTTGCATAATACTCACCAACGTGTTGTTAATAGAATCATTAATGTCCATGATAAATCTTGGAGCTATCCAATTTGCACATGCTCAAGCAACGTTTGAGCTGCGCAAATGTAATATAATAATATCCTGAGAACATCAGAATCTACTGAGAAACAGTCCTTAATTGGGGAAGAGGCAAGTAGGTGATATGATTAGCAGAGCTCTTGATCACAGAACGTTGTAAGTGATCCTCATCCCAAGTATATGTCATACCCTGATGGTTAACACCTTTTCGGCAAAGGCAAGATGCATGCCTCAAAATGTTCAATGTGCATAACTTTCAAAAGGATCAGAAACAGTGCACAAATACTTATGAGTTTGGCAGATTTTGGAGGGACATCGAGGTCAGGGTATCTACACAGTTATGTGCTTTCAAAGCTAAGATGGAAATCGAATTTGAAATCTACAGATTTGTTGAAATACCTCATTCAATATTTCAAAAAAAGCTCCACTTTTGGAGAATGGAAATGGTTTCTGTAGGCAATCTGATCATGCTTAGTCTCTAGCATAAGACATAATGTAGAGAAGTGGCAGTACTTTATTAATTTGCGAAGGGAGAGACCTGCAATGCATCTCTAATGCCTACATTTTTATTCTCTTGTGCTTCCCCCAACTATTCTCAGATTGGCTTATAAAGCAATAGGGCAATGCCCAAAGTACAAGCTCAACATGCTAGCGTGGCCCAGTTTTTATAGCCAAGGTGGGCCAGTTTTAACTAAAGCCAGCCAGTTTGATGAGCTGCTTCCATCTACGTTGGTCCTTAAGTTGAAGAGATCTGCTAGTGTATCTGCTGCTTGATTGGGCTGTTACTCCTTTGAGGGAGCACTATAAAGCCATCTCTACTGTACTCATGCAGATATGTTGTAGTAATACCTTAGATCCTAGAGTTTGCAATGACACAATCCCCAGTTGCTGGTTTCTTAGGAAATCCCACCCAGAATACTCGTCACTTAAATCTGATGTCGGCTGATCAGCGTTCTCATTGACCAACACATTTTAAATAGTTGGGTAAAACAGTACTCTTGTTTAGACTTATGAAAGCTAATCAAACAGTGGGTAACAATCGACTGACTAAAGCTTTCAAGATAGGGTAACGCCTTACTGTTCTTGTGGTATTCTCGGTCACTGTTAGTGGAGTGGGAATGGATTGGCTGTATTTTATCTGAAACATAGGGCCAGATTCATGGAATTATTTGCACTTAATATCAGGAACTTGCGCGTCAAGCTGCATGTGAAACATTGCTCGTCAATTCATGGAACTGACTGTGTGGGACTTCTCTGTGACTTACGTGGTGTTTGCGCAGGCTCTTAACGGCTCTACGAGCGTCCAAGCGCCTTGCGCGAGACTCCACGCAGGGGGGTGGGCATGCCCTGCGTAGGTGCCCGAATAGGGGCGTAAAATGCGAAATGGGGAAGAACAAGCCAGAAAGTAGGCGTTATGAGGGACCATCCGCAGGCAGTCATTAGCAAGCCCACAAAAGCGCACAACAAAGCATATTCATGGAAGTGACCGTGCAACCTTTCGCCTGCGAAAAGCCCATGCAGTGCCCTCTAAATCTTCACCACCTGGAAGTGGGCTTATGGACTTGCACGGATGAATCGCTACTCTGGAGGTGAGTTTGCATGTCTGATTTAGGGGTGCGTGCACGCAGTGTTCCGATTGTACGCAGGGGTGTGCGTATGCTGCATAGCTGGGTGCAGGAACTGTTTACGGTGGTTTGCACGCAGTTTGACAGGAATATAAATGGTTTCCCTGAAACTGTATGCATGCCATAGGGGTGCCGGTTAGAGTTAAGGAGTACCCGGCACAGGGTCCCCAAGATGTATGACTGCTTGCAGGGGACCCCACGCACTGTTTGAAGGGTGTGCATTATGAACCCGGCGGTGCTTGCAAAAGTAGCTGTTCTGACTATTTTTGATTTGCGTTGGGGCGTGTTGGGGCGTTCAAGGTGCATTTTGCATATAGGGTTACTTTGCACAGACAATTCCATAAATATGCGTGGCGCACATTTTTTATTCTGCTCTGCAGGCTCACACAGTGTCATTCTCGGTGCGCTGCAATTGCAGGAGAAATGTGCACTTTTCCTAACAGTCTTTATTCAGTGTAGTTGGTTACTTTAATCTCATTGGTGTGATGAACACTCAGGGCCTGGTCCTGCTGATGTTGCAGTATCAGCGGTTACTATCACGATGCCCTTTGCCATTGCATGGTGTCCAGGTACACTCCATATTTTGAAGTGCTATATGTTTTCGGGGCACACCATTCGAACATGCACCGACATTTTCTGAAGTTGTGGCAGTATTTTCACAATTTAATGCCAAATTCTACAAATGTTGAGAACTTATGAGAAAACTGAAAAAGGAGGAAGAGCATTGGGGAGTTGTTTAGGATCAAGGGCATGAAGGGTATTTTTCTGTGCTGTAAAATTATCCTGCCACTTTGGGAGAGGCCAGAGTGGACTCCGACAGGCGTGATATCAGTATCACATTGACAGGGGGAATATCACATAGGAATGTGTACTTACACAGGACATTTTGTGCCACATCAATAACCGCCACTAATGGTGATTCTGAGATTCTCATCCATTTCTTGTGTTCCGTTAATTTGTCAGTACAAGGAGTGGCATTTTCAGGAAGTGACCTGCCGTGGCACCTGCTACCCCCGGAATCTGATTAACCACGCCAGGTTCCACCCCATTATCCTAATCTATGACCATTATGTGTGTGTGTACTAGTACTTCATGCCACCCCTGCATAAGTCAGATCCCCACTTGGGCCACCCCAGTCAAAAGAGTCTGGAAACGCCACTGAGTACAACATAAGAGTTCACGAGGTTCTTACAGATTTCCGAAGTTGGCGATTGTCATGTCGATTTTGCTTGTCGTTATTTAATGAAACCGTATGACCTCCTGTTCTGAGGAGTTTGAATAATTGATACGATTATCAGATCGGACCATCAGCACTGGCTCAACGTGTTCCTTGCTTCCATTTATTTCCTTTTATTGCTATCATGTTGCGAATAGCACAATGTGTTTCACTAACACTATTGTGATCTGATCGTGCCTCTGCCTGGTATCTTCTTGTTTTCCTTCTGGTGGTGGGACTGCCATCTGCTCAGGGAGAGAACTATTAAGTGGGGGATGGGACAGCTGGAATGGTGTTGCAGTTCACATACATTGCACAGTAGTGTTACAAAGGTCAGCGTTTGCCTGTAGTTGTTCTATAGTTGGAGCATTAGTGGTGCTATGTAATATTGTTGTTATATCTCAGAATATAGCGCTACTCTTTATTTATTCATGTATGTATGTATTTATTTACAGGTGGATGGATTTTCGCTTATGGGACTCTACACCCTCGTCATTGCTAATAATTCCTTGGTGTATCGAATACTTGTGTGCGTCTGTTATTATGCAGGCTAATGGAGAGAATTCATATCACAGCAAGGATTTCAGTGAAACATGTACATGCCCGCCTTTTCTTCTCCGCAACGCCTGTATGACGTTTGCGATATGTGCTCCATCTTGCAGGAAATCGTTAGTTGCCTAGCAAGTCTTTGCTTGCGCACATTTACCAATGTGCATGTCCTCAATTGTATTTTCTAAGTGTTTGTGATGTCATTTCCTGCCGCAGTAGGAAAGTCTCAAACATGTTAAGCTTACCATGGTAAGCATGATTCTATGTAGCATTACGATGAATTGTATCAGGTACCGACACTATGTGCCAATCAAAGTCTGCCAGCGACTCCAGTGACTGGATTTAATTTCGGTTTATTGACGGAGGAACTCAACAGCAGGACAGTGTCCTCGCTGGATTGTCACTCGCCTGAGGAGAGGAGAATGATGCTTTCATTTCGTTCTACGCTCACTTGATGGCAACAGGAGCTGGTGTATTGGTCCTTGCTGAAAGCCGGAGACTGCTGGCCAGTTGTGGAGCTGCCTTTAGGCACTGTTCATAGGAAAGAAGGGCTTCATTCAGAGCAGTGGCGAACAACTCGCACGAAGGCACAGACTACAAAGGAACTAGAGATCGTTTTTTGTGCATAAAAAATGTGCAATATAAATGCCATGCATCCTCAACACAGGAAAGCATTTAGCAGCTGCATTCATCTACTGCCAAACATTATAAGCACGAGCAAGCACAAAGCAACGGGAGAAACGTGCGTCTTTATGGATGTTAACAATGTGTGCCCCTGGTGACGTTTGGTGGCGGGGGGGGAGGGGAGAAGATGCTAACTAGTATTATTCCCATTTCCAGCAGTTGTTTAAAATGCATATATAGTGCAGTTTGAATTTTGAAATGCAAATTCAGAGTTAAGTTAAAAGCGCAGATTTGCATTAACGACTCATAAAACTGTGCCATTCAACTTGACAAAGAAGAAGTGACATAGAACGTTTTTAAGATATATATTTACGGAATTAAGAGGCACTCATATTGCACTCTGCTATAATATATAGGCTATACATGCGTACATAATTTTATGCAATTTTGAACCTGAAAAGTGCAAGCTGCAGGGTGCCTCCATCTCAAAATGGTATTCTTTTGGACACGTTCTTATCTGTTTCATTCTTGGGCTGTACAATCTTGAGACGATCTACAGTTAAAGGAAATGATGACTGGATATATTAGCAAATAAGGAGGGTGATAATGGTTGAACTCAGTAATTTATGAAGTCCGCTTTTGAGAAATATGTTCCCGCCCAACTGCTGTTATCTGCAATAAACTATGATTATTACTGGAACCGTTTGAAAGGCAATCTCTTTAATGTTTACATTTGTCCCAAAAGGATCAGGTTATAATTCCGAACTCTAACCCAATAGCAAACGAAAAACAGGTAGCTTTGTGTAGGGCATTCTCTCTATTGTTATTTTGCCAGTGTGACCTGATCAATTATATGTATAACTACAACTTTACAATGCTCTATTTAGTAGGGCAATCTCATAGGATACATTTTAAAACGACATTGAAACATATATTGAGTTACTTTAAGACCCACATCCACTGGCCATTCTGAGTTGGTTCAATCGAAGGATGACAGCATGTGTGGGTTACATGTCCCAGATGTGGCAGGTTGTCAACAGACTTAAGGTCAGTTAATGACAGTTCATATCAGACAGTCTGGAGATGAGTACAAATACTACAAATGCTTAATTCGGGTATGCATCCTTGACTGGCACCTAGTGGTGCATTTTAGTGTCGATCATATTGAAGACAGTGAGCCTGGACCATTACAACTCCCTTCTCATCGCTAGCTGATACAATCATGTAATGTGCTGTTTTCAGGTGCTTAGAAAATGCTTTGTTTCATAAAGGTGACTTAACATGCACATATCACTAAATAAAGAAACTTGGCAAATATAAAACCTATTTCAAGCAAAAAGAGCGATTATAGGTTTATGTCCGTCACCCTGAATGGAACACTATAAAAACTATTTACCAGGATTTCAAGTAATGCCGGCCTAGACAACCCCCCTAACTGTCAAAACGTAGACGCACAACAACAAAACTGCACAAACACTTCAGCTATTTGTAGCAGATGTTGAATGCAAACTTGGTTTGAAGGGTTGGTTATTGTGCACAGCTTCTAGTGGGTTAAATTATAAGGGTGCTATCCTTAGCCTTTCACCAGGCACACATGTGAGCAACTGGTAGCACCCATATGGCCTAGATGGTGGGATACTGAGGACAAAACCTAAAAGGTTGGTGTGGCAGGTGGGACACCTCACGTCTGGACAAGCATTCCCCTTCCCAAAGACCAATGTGATCACCCACTGTCTCATTCACAAGCTGGGTAGATGGTGGAGACCCTATGGCTGCTGCCCTTAGCCTGTGGAGAGTAACATTAAATGCCCTGGCAGGTTCCTTGCCCATGCAAACGTTCTTTCCACCAAGCAGTGTAGCACATCATCTATGTAATTGTTAGGTTGGGACAGAAATATGTTTCATAAGTGTCAAAGAAATGAACAAGATATGGTGTTCACATTAAATATTGTACACGTTTTTATTATCTTTGACATGTGTGGCTTTTGGTGAATTGCATTTTTAACAGAATATCTTCTAAGTGATCCCAATGTTGGCAGCCAAAGCAAATGTAACCCTTTTCAGTAAAGTGATTTGGCCAGGAATGCATAGATTGATCACGTGTGGACGCCAGCAGGGCCATATTAAGCACTTTTGGAGCCCTGGGCACGGACATCTTTGGGACCCCCCTCCACCCAACCAAAGGAATTAAGCGATCAAGAATACTGTTCGCGCCCCCGCCTTCCACGGGGGCCTTTCATGCTCACAACCTATAGGTTGATATGCTGTCTTGCAGCATAATAAGCACATTTACTTCCTTTAAGACCCCTTACCCTCTTCATTCTGGCTCGAAACAGAATGATAAAAAAGTAGCATTTGAAGACCAACATTAGCAGTCAACAAAGAGGTTACTATTCCAGCACATTTAGGATAATGTGTATCCCTAGCATCCAGGAAGGTATGCAGCCTGTAGTATTAATGCAGGTCCGTATGTAAAAGGTACATGTAACCCATCATAGTCAAGAGAACTCACATTAGCTGCCTGACAGAATGCAAAAGTGCTCATGCATGAATAGAGGAGACCAATTGGAAGGAAAAGAAAGCTAAACATACCGCAGCATGGATAGTGGATGCAGATTAGAAGCTACAAGGAAGGTGTCTTTATCCAGACAGACTGTGATTAGAAGCGGATATGGTTTTCAAATAGTGTTGCCATTAGATATCAAATGAACAAATGCCTCTGGTGTGTGATATATATATGCTCACTATTAAAGTGGAAACAACCCATTAGCCAGTGAAACCATGAATAAGGCTTTTATGAAGATCATACCATGAGAAGGAAATGACTCTGAAGGGCTGACAATTTTGAAAGGTTTAGGGAGTGGCAATATTGAGAAGTTAGGCAATACAAGATTAAATGAGATGCCCAGGATCACACATTGGTTAAGGGGTGAAGGGGTGAAGCTGGGATTTGTGCCAACTCGGCAATTTCTGCATTTGAATGCTTTCTTTTCCTGTTCTTATGATGAACTAAAACAATCTCATTTTATAAAAACAGACTTGGAAAGTACACAAATGACATTACCAAACATAACAATTTTTAAACAAAATATTATAGAAGAGTGTTATGCAAAATGGGAATGGTTGTAGCTTCATTCTCTCCATCATCAAGGGAAGTATGTGAGAAGCAGCATACCAATCGATGTGATGTAACACATTTAATCTTGGTCTGCCTTTTGTATTTTAAAGCTTTAAATATTTCAAAAACAATGGCTTGTGACATTTTCATTTATAAACATGCATAAAACCTTCGACTTTTACCAAAAAGCAAACCCTTTTTTTGTGTCAAACAAGCAGACCTTAAAATATGGCTGCCTGAGGCCTGCAACATATGGTAGCTCTCTTCTGTCTACCAACCCTTCCACCCAAATGGCCTACATAAGAAGAATGATCAAGTAATGTGCTAAACGATACCAGCAGCATGCAAGAAGGCAAACCTCACAAAAGACAGCACAGTAATGTAAGATATAGTAGATGATTTGACCAGGATCACTGTATCGACTGCTGGAAAATCCAGGATACAAGCATGAACGCTTTTGTTCCATAGTCTTGAATTTGGATACTTATTCACCTCTTGGACTAACAGTTTATGCCATTGTTGGAGGCCATTGCCTAGGTTTTACAACACCCCATCTGAACAAACCAATTTCTAGACCTTCACCATACAGATTATATGTTCATTTTTATAGCAACCCCTATCTGGTGCAGGTACGTTGCTGATAATAGCAGATGTTGTTCTGCAAAAGCAAGTACATATGCAGGCAGGTTTATGAACTTCAGACATAGGAAAGGCTCAGCCAGCCTTGCTGGAATGTGTTATTCCAATTTTGTATATGAACACATATCTCTGCAATGGGTGCTCACACACCGAGCTAACTTCTGAACCATTGTGGCACTCAATTTATCAATGTGCATTTCACTGTTGCCTATTGCACATGATCAACATAATTCCCACAGGAAGGAAAGAATGCTACAGAGGAACACACAAACTATGTAAACACAGAAAGCAATACATGATGAATTGATCAAGGCAGAATGTACTTGTGAAAACAGAAAGGCAATGGGTTTAGACCCTCAACAACACCCTATAAAATATCCTGACGTGTGCTATTTAGGACTGGTGAACAATGGTATCTTACTTCTTCAGATCAGGCAGCTTTGTGGAGCCCCCTCCAAGGTGGCGGCCCTGGGCAAGTGCCTCTTTTGCCCTCCCATAAAAACGTCTCTGGACGCCAGATGTTCTGGTCTCACAGTTTGCAATTTTGCTGTATTCAGACGACACAAGCTTCTATTGTGTCTTTAGCTTTACACCAAGGTGCCTGAGAAAGCCAGAGCAATGTATTTTCTCTCTAACCTGGCTTGATTCAGCTCTGATTCCCTCACATCTATTGACTGCCTGCTGTCTAACAACATTATTAAATCCAAATATTGTATACATGAATGGAATTGTGTCACCAAATTGGGCTTTTGTATCTTGTTTATTAGTGGTTCTAGTGTCCTGTTCATTTGAAAATGGTCTGGTTCTCCTTTCAGAATTCTTAGCAATCATTTAATTTCTACCATTTGATTGTCATATCTCAACTGGTCAAACATTAGTTCTCTTGCTCAGGGAAATTGTCATGCCCAGTGTATAGAATTGACCAAATCTCCTGGCCACGAACATCGCTGATATGATATGAAACTGATTCTCCTAAACCACATCCCCAAGATTGTTAACTACACAATATACCTCTCAGATAAAAGATTTACATCCGATTAAAACTAGAATCTGCTGATTGTGTTAAACCACAGCCATATGTGATATAGTTTCCCATTTTGTCTTGATGACAGATCACTGTGAGGGAGGTGCTCTGATTACTTGATGATGTTGACTGACCAAGTGGAGGGTTTGTGCCCTACAAGTTCCTGTCTATGGATGTATCTGTTATCCATGGTCAGGTCATGTACACACCCTAGTCGCAAAGGGACCTCGGTTTGACACTGCCTCCAAGATTTCCAGAAGGTGAAGGCATTGAACAGTATCCTGGTGAGACATGCATTCATTGACGGTGAATAGGTGTACAGAAAGAGAGTGTAAAGGAAAAAGTGCAATGCTTTGATAGTCTAATTTTAATACCACACAAGATGCAGGTTTTGATACTTTTATTGGACTAAATGAAAACGGTATGTCGAGATGGAACAAAGCATGTGCTTTTGAAGTCCCAAAGACTTCTTCGTCAGATGGTGCAGTGCAAAATGATTCGTAAAGAGAAATCCAAAGCCAGTGTGTTCTCGTAACTAAAAATAAAACATTTCATACTTCATTGGCTGAAGGAACAGTGTGCCTAAAATGTGGCTCTCAAACTGATTACCTAAAAGTCCATAAAACTCGTTGAAGCAGGGACGTCATAATGGTTTGGAAAGAGTACACATTTCCACCTGAAAATTGCATTTAGCTTAAAAAACGTAACATAATTATTTTTCACATGTAAAAGTTAGGTTAGGCCCAAGAAGTGCCAAGGTGGGACCGAGTAGTCTTCCAAAATTACTGATTTTATTTTAAAAGGTGTAGTGAAATGAGAGCTTTGAAAACACATCATTGAGAAAAGGGGCCAATATTGCATTTTCGTCACACTGAATCTCAAAATGTGTTCTTCAGCCTCAATGGTGTGTCAGGACATTGTAGTGATTTCAATGTAGTTGCTATGGTTTCCTGTCTGGTATACAAGGTGACACTATAAAATCCGCTCTCAAGGTTTAACTGGTGTAATCTCTACTGTTAACTTAGTGTGCCTCAAGCTTCACAATGGTTTCAAAGCTTGCCTACTGTGTAGCAAATGTGAAATATGTTACCCATTTGTCAACAGTGCAGTGTCCGAAGTTATTTCAGAGTGTCCCATGTTCAGTAATGGATGCCTCCCATTTCAGCCTAGTCGTCCAAGATTTCAGTTGTTTGTGTCCTGCGACCCTCACCCATTAGGAGTCATTAGCAGTAGGGTCCAATAGCTGAAGCTGAGAAATGGTACTAGAGGGTTGTCTTCTAACACTGTTGATGTGTTGGCATTGTATCTACGTATTCATTTATTTTATTTGTATAGGGCTAGGCAAAAAAGCATGCAAGCATAATAGCACTTTACAAGACACACAATGGAAAACAAGCAACTACAATTCAACCATGAGAAATGTCAGGGGTGCAGAATATAAGAGAATCAATATAACAGAGCTGTTTTCAGTCCACGTTTGAATTTAGAAAAGGACTGACATGCTGGACACGGGATCAAAGTTAGCCATAGCGTGTCATAAAACCTATATCTATGTCCAAAACACTGGCCCTCATTACGACCCTGGCGGATTTTTTCCGCCATCGACGGACTTTTCCGCCATGGCGTAAAGTCCGTTTACGCCATGGCGGATGGCGGACTTACCGCCCCATTCCGAGGTTGGCGGGGCGGTAAGTCCCCATTGACCCATTTACCCTTCCCCATTCCCATTTCGGCCCCATAGGGCTCAATGGGAGTGGGGAAGGCGTTAATTACGCCACCGTACATTACGGTGGCGTAATTAACACCAAGGTCCCATAGCGCCATGGATTTTTACGCCCGCAAAAAGCGGGCGTAAAAGTGACCATGGCGCTTTGGGAACTCGTAGTTGGCGGTAAGGGGTCGGCGCAGCTAACGCTGGCGTAAACCCCTTACCGCCAGGGTCCTAATGAGGGCCACTGTCTTTTAGGACAAGTAACTTCAGGTACTTGAGCTCCCACATCTTTCTGTTTGTTGTTTTCGAGAGGTCCTCCTTTAAAACCACCAGCGATAGATCCTTGAATGTGTCTCCATCCTGAGTGACGTGCCGACTCACTGGTGTTTCTGTTTTGTGGTTCAAGATGATGTATATGTGTAGGTTCATCCTTTCATGCATCTCCTTGCAGGTCTCACCTATATAACTCCCTTGTGTGCATGTCTTGCATTGGATGTGGTACACAACATTTGATGACTGCAGTTGCATGCCCTTTGTATCTGTGTTATTCAGTTCTGCTTGGTTGTTATGGCAGAACAGTTGCACATGTGTTGGCATGTTTTTCATCTCCTGTTGTTCCAGGTATTCGTTGTTCTTGATATAGAGTAAATGTGTGCCTGGTCAGAGACTGTTGGATGTATATCCTTAATAATTCTCTTCAGTTGTGTTAATGTTGTATGGTAGGTGACAACCAAAGGGATTTGTTCTTTGTCTCTGCTGTGACTGTATCTACCGGGGCCCACTTCAACACTGCCTAGGCCTAATTTACCAGTTACATGTGCAAAGGATGCGTTTTGCCTTTTTGTGTTAAATGTAATTATCAGATTGAAATGGGCACTTTTCCAAAATGTTATGTGATCACTGCTTCCTGGAGTTATCTGTTATTTTAGATAAGGTGCTTCAGAATTGCAAAGTATTTAACAAACTAATAAACACAGACCTTCTAAGCTAGCAAATGTACATGGCCCTCACTTTAAAATGACATAGCTATTGAAGTATCTGGAAGATTTAAATCAATAAATACACTGCTTGCTGCTGTACTAGAAAACATGGGAGTTTTGCCATATGAATCTGAATATCCCACTGTTCGCTGAGTTGGCATATTAGCTCAGATAGAACACACATGCTCTAAAGTACTTTGCACCAGATGCAACAAACAGTGGGCCTCATTCCGAGTACGGCGCTAACCAATGGCGCTATTAACGCCTTGGTTGACGCCATACCCGGACCAGCAGCGCCTTGGTGGATAGCGGAATCACCGCCCCATTCCAAGGTTGGCGGGGCGGTGATTCCCCATTCACCAAGGCTCTTCCCCATTCCCAAATGAGCCCCCATAGGTGCTCAATGGTAATGGGGAAGATGCAAATAACGGTGACCAGGCCCCTTTGCCCAAAGCAGGCGTTAAGGGCGAGGGCGCAGAGGGAACTCGGAGTATGGCGGTAAGGGAATACCGCCACCGGTCTCGTTACCGGTGGCCGCTATCCCTTACCGCCATACTCGGAATGAGGCCCAGTATCTGTTTATAACACCTTTGGGAGATGCTACTTCTTGTCCCATAGGTTTACACTATGGTTTTGTCAATGAAGCGCTATATACAATAAAATGTTTGCAGCTATATAAAGGAAGGGTTCACACTATCTGGCACTGAGCCACTGAAGTAAGAGAGAGAAAACAAGCAGGTCTGGCCCTGTCTTTCCAGATTAGTTTTTCAAATGGATAGCTTCCTGTTAGAGGAGTAATTTATACTGAAACAGTTGGGGGACTTGATAGGTGAAGGAAGGTTTTGAGTCAAGTGAAAAAGGGGCAGAATGAATAAAAGGGGTGGGGTAAACAAGGGTAGTCCGGCAGCACAGTATTCTGGGGTTAAGGTATTTCTAGTGGTAACATTGTGTATAGCAGACACTAATGCACTGAATGATGGTGCACGAAGATGGCACTGAGGGACAACGTGTTTTGCCTGCACTGGTGGACAATGTGAGGATCTGGTTTGGTGGAGGGTGATGGTACAATTTGTGGAGATGCAGTTCAGCATGAGGAGCGGCAACTGGATTTAGCAATTCCATATGGAGTACACAGAAGATAACAACATTTCCACTAAAGTTAACATTTTCATAGCACAAAGACAAACAAATGAGAAAAATTGTGTCATACTCTTTAAGATGTAAGATTACTTAAATGATACTGAAAATATAAAATAGACCCTGTTAGTAGTATGGCTTCATGCTGAGACTAGCATGCCTGACTAGTATGTGGCAAGAGGTCCATCAATAGACGAATCTCCCTCACCAGACTTCACTCAATCTGCAGCAAAGAGCCTGGGGGCAGCAAGCAGTCTGGTATCCTGCCTCCAATTTCTCCTGTCCTGTAGATGGCTGACATTCCAGTCTGCAACTTTTTTTGACCAGGAGGATAAAGCTCTGTTCCAGTGGAAAAACTAAAGCACAGTACCCTCATGTAGTTGTTATAACAGAGCACTGAAATGTTGACAAAGGAGTACAGAACAGTTTATTTGATCCCTTTTAATTCTTTTCAATGTAAAGGAGCCTGCCAAAAGCTCCAGGTAGTTGACATGGAGAGTTGGCATTCTTGTGACAATTTCCCCACATGGACATGGACCCCCTCTTGCTTCCCAACCCAAATTTCTGCCATATGGCTCTAACACTCTGTTAGGAGAGGGGCCTAAAGTGTCCTCGCATACCAGGCTTCCCTGAGCTTCAGTCACCAAATAAGGGCTTCTTTTGCATCTGAAGTGAGACACAGCAACTGGGAGTAGGATAGGCTCCTGTATAGGTGTCTGGCTTCGAGCTGGGGGAGAACTCAACAATGGGGGCCGAGGAGGCCGAATGGATGCCAACTAACATCCACACTTCCTTTTCCAACTGTCTGATGGAGAACAGCTCTTTCTTTATAATAATAGGAATCTCTTGACTGATTGTGTCCATCCTTTTCACCGGCAGAGGCAGTATATACATCTGTGAATCTATACAGAAGCCCAAAAACTATAAGCTTATCAAGGAAGGAAGCCAGTGTGTTAATGGGGTTCCATTCATCATTGCCCATATTCTGAGGGCAACTATAGATGAAGAGGCGGGGTCTGAGGAAGGACAGCTAACGCTGCTCCCTGAGGCAAGCCCCTAGCCACATGCCATATAATAGCAGATTTCTTGGAATCCAAAGCAGCCCCTTTGCTAGCATTAGGCATGTTCCCTTCCAAACCCCCAGAGTATGACATCTTTCTGAACAACTTGCTCGAAAGCCCTACAATGCATTGGCGCCACTGTAACCCATTAAGTACTTAACGCACATGGAGCGCAAGATTACAATCCACAATCTATTAATAACACAGCCCAATCTAACTGAAGGTAGAACATTGGAAACCGGTGCATGGCGTGAGGGACAGTCTCCACAATGCTCTGCTCACATCCAGGAGGTCCCTGGAAGCTGCACAGGGCATCAACAAATGGACTAAAAAGTTCCCTGCATGAGCGCTTCAAAGGCAGTGAAACATCGCATGTAGCCTGAGCTTCAGTGTCACACCAATAAGCAGGCTTGCACAAAGCTTACGGGAACCGTGCTGCTGCAGTGAAACACAAAACCAAAAAATACTGGTATAGGCAACAGTTTAACCAAGTATTTTGCAACAATCCTGCTCCACAAAACTTTAGTGCATACAAAGGTTGAGTACTTAACTTGATGGCATCAGCAGCAAAGAAGAGAGGATGAAGTGAAACATCAAGACTCATATAAGGTTGAATGCAACCTCATTGTATTGTATGGTCACGTTTATTTGTAAAGCGCCTATACACAAAAAAAGTGTTTCAAAGCGCTCAAGGCTGGAGGGAACAAGGGGAACCAACAACAGTCATTCAGATCCCTTGAATTTCTGAATGATACTAATCAGTGCAGGCAGAATAATTGCACATTATACAATTAACAGGGTAGATAATAGTTAATAGGTCTGACGACTATTCTGCAGCTTTTTCAAGTGCATTGAGGCGCCATCATGCAAGGAGGGGAGACAGGGCGATAGGTGATCTTCAAGGCATTGTACTTTCAGGTCGTGCAAGCGCGCAGACAGTACAAGAAGAGGGGAGAGGGGACAAGTGCAGGGGCATGAGGGAAATCCAAGTGCACCCCGTCAGTCAGAGAACTGAGTAAGTGCTAAGAGATGCCATTCTCATGGGTCACTGACCAAGTGCGGTAGCCATGTGGCAAGTGCAGGCCTGGAGGCACAGGTGAGTGGACTGGCGAGGGTGCCAGGGACCTGTGAGGCTCTGAGGTACACCCGGTGGCCAGTCGGACAAGCTGTGTGGAAAAGGAGTGAGAAAGTGGTAGAGAGGAGAGAGAGGTTGGCGGGGTAGAGGGAGAGAGAAGGAAGAGGAGAAGAGGAATGTCTTAAGGAGTTTTCAGAACTTACAGAGATCAGGCTCAAGACAGAGGGCGACAGGGAGGCTATTCCAAAGTGAGGCCCCAGCTGAGGATAAAGATCTCCCTCCAAATCTCTGCTTGGAGAATCGGCTCACTCGCAGAAGGTTGGAGATAGATGAGCAGATGGCTCGGGAGGGACAGTATTTGGGTAGGAATTGTTGCAGATAGGTGGATCCCAGGCCCCAGAAAGCCTTGTGGACAATGCAGAGGGTCTTCAACTTGATCATTGCAGCCTGTAGGGTATTTTGTATAGATTTGGGGCCTAGCGGTATTTTCTTACCGCCAAAATGAAAATAATTCAGTAATAATCACTCTTTGCATTCATATTAGATTTGGTATATAGTACTACAGTATACATACATTATTTCAGCACACTGATACATCTAGTGGTATACAATATGTTGGTATGCGTTATTGGTGGTATTTCTGGTGAGCATAATTCCTTTGTTTTACATGTGGCCCCAATATCTAGAACCCCTTATTTTTGCTTAGTTTGTTCGTGTGATCACTAGAGAGGCCTCAGGCTTACATTTCAGGAACACCACATTTTCAATTGGAATGCCACCATGGGCTGTCCTCGCTGTTTTATCTATGGCAGTGAGCTAACGTGCGGTATTTATCACCAACTTATGTACATCGGTGAACTATGTCCAGGGCCTCTCTTTCTGCTGACTCATGTATCTCCAGCAGCAGTCTATTTCATTATATTATTATTATATTCCATTTAGAAACATACACTTATATACTAAATGGAATCATGCACACAGCTACCGCTAAGTCTTATTTTTGGCTAGCTTAAAAATGACATTTGCACTGTCTAAACCTCTCCCCATATTATCAGTACTGTAATGGTAGATGCACAAATAAAAGAGAAAAATAAAACACACTATCCGTCTGCTTTCAGATATTTTTTGTGCATTATAAAAATTGCATTTCAACACGATCTTACTCTTTTTACAGAAATAAATGGAAATTGCACAGTAACAACCTTATCTGTAACAAAATGAGAATAGAGCGTTGAGAACATACTCAATTCGCAACATTAAACCTGTTGATAAAACACTGGAGTTCCCTCTTCCGAGCTGACTGAATAGTTTTGCACACATACACACTGCCACCACACTCTGTAATATAATTACCAGGCCTGTCCAGCATGTGAAGTTTGTCGGCTGGTCGACTTCTGGAAGTGGTTCAATGAATTCTTCTTAAATCACCCCATCAAGGACGAGCATCTGCCGTCACTCAAACCGGGGCTTATTGAATGGAATTCCCAATCTCTGCAGCAGTGCACTGGGATCTGCTTTTTCAATCAGGAAAATCCCCAGCCACCAGCCAGGTCTTTCTCCCAGCTGTGTAAAAAGTCTTCTCCTCCCTTCTTCCCCGAAATTCATTAACAAAGCTCTGTTACAGCCTGCCAAACAAGTTCAACCAATGAAATTCTATCATGTCCTACCCTCCTTTTTTTGAACAATGGCTTGGCTTATACAGTTGCGCTGGATGCGCGTTTAAAATGACTTTCAGAGCAAGTCATTTTCCATCCCATTTTGCACTGGAGAACACATTATATTATTAATGAGTTAGAATCATTAGTATTGTTAATAAGGTTAGTTCATTAATCCTCAAATGTGTCTCCTGCAACAGAGGAATTTCAGGTGGAGAAGAAAAAAAAATATGCTTTTAACTATGAAAAAAATTATTTGCATTTTAAATGTAGAAAACGTTTTTGATTGAATAGCCTGTTTTTCATTTACATGTCCATGTCACACTGGCAACACATGCCTTGCTGTACCGCATTATAGCAATGCACCAAACCCAGGCAGTAATGCTGCATAAAAAAAATGCAAAATACTCTTACATATTCCCTCCTTTTTTCTGAGAATTTGGCAGTCCAAGCCATAATTAGAGGAAAATCAACTTGCTCCCTTTCTTCTTTTAAAATGTATGCGTATTGGGATATCTTTCTCTTCCTGACGTGGTTACTAAGATTAGCAACATTTTCATTTTTACTGATAGCACAACCTACCATCCACCCATGATTAGCACCAGGACAGCTAAACCCACTATTGAACATTCCCCCCATGTTCCCCAATTAAATCTTTCCACCTCCATTATACCCAGGTTACTAACTGTAATGTTGTTTTTTTTCAGATTCATTTTCATTACATGTCTTTCTTTATGATTCAATAAAAACTCCACATCCGGATCTATTGGAAATGTGTCCTTTTGAAAAAAATCGATATTTTCTACTTGGCTTTCCCAAATATCATTTGTTACATGAAACAATGTTAACCCTCCAATTGATACAATTGTATCCTTTGGAACCGGTAAGTAAAAAACATTATATTTCATCTGTTTAACCACATATGTTCCATGATTCAAATGTACTATTGTCATGTTCTTTAAATAGGTGCTGACCAACCATTTACCTCTGACCATTTTTTGCCTGTGCCAGTTCTTCACTCCCCATATTGCTAATGATCACTTCACATCCTTCTGATATACTTGGGTCAGATTTCAAACCACAAATAGCATCTGTGGCGTCAGGAACAAATGGTTTACCTGGACACATATCATTTTGTTCTTTAAATTTGACACACGTTTACAAGTTTGGTATTAAGTAAATTTCAGGCTCCCGTGACTGAAATGCCACTACTTCTGGAGTCTTAATCTTAATAAATTTGTGCTCTTGCCAAAACCCCACGTTGTGTACCTGTAAAGGACCGGTAGGGGGTGTCTGTACTTCTGCTCTCTATATGGTAGAAGAGAGGTACAGAAGACCCCAGCCAAGATTCTCTATTACGGTAGCAATGGACGAGCAATCAAGGCCTAGCTTCTCAGGAGGTGATGCAGGCTGGTTCTTAAGTACAGTGTAGTCCCCAAGCCCCCACAAAGGAATGTCCACACACTGTATTGGTTAGAACACAGTCTTTATATAATCAATATTCAAGGTTATGTACACTTATCATAATAACTCACTTTGTACTTAGGAAAATCAACAATGGCAAATATATACAATTCTAAAGTGGTACCACCCTTTGTATTAGATTTCATTAAAGTGCATCAACAATACTGTAACAATGTCACACAGATCAATAGAGTGAAACCAGCAATAGAGAGAGGAGAGAAAATAAGATGGTTGAGCAATAGGCAGAATACTGGCCCCTACCACTAGACACAGTTCTGTGTGGAGATCCCCCCACCTGGGCAACCTGTAAAATAAAGATATAGCACAAGCCCAGTCCATATATTGTTCTGCAAGTCTTATTCCCTCCTATAATGTTTTTACCCCCCCAATGTACCTGGTGGAGTCGAGTTCTTCAAAGAGGCGTCGACAGATCCTTCTTGAGCGACCCCCTTTCAAGTGGGAGTCACGGATCGTAGAGAGGCGTTGAGAAGCGTCGAGGAACTCGGCGTTCGGCGGCAGGGAATCGACGGCCCTTCTTGAATGCCTTCCCTTTCAAGCGGGAGACACGGGGTGTCGAACGTCCGTCGACAAACAGGGTAGAACGGCGTTGATGAGGCGGCAGCTTCGTCCGAGCAGTGCTCGTCAGCGTCGGGGCGTCGGCGTCCTGCAAGGCAGAGGCGTGCGGGGCACCTCGGTGACAATAGTTCTGGACCGCAAAGATTGTGGAGACGGAGGCCCAGCAAGGGCGTCGAGTCGTTCGAGTCTTTGTGGTCTTCGGGTGGCGGGAAACCCACCGGCAGGTGTCTCCTGGGCACGTTGGTCGTCCTCGACTTTCTCTGGCAGGAAAAAGCGGTCGACGGTGCGGATGAGGGAGTCCTTCGATTCGAATGTTCATAGGCAAAGGAGCGGGCGGCTCCGGTCGTCGGCGGCACGGCGTCAAGTGGTTCCCACGGCTGGGTAACACAACTTCGACGGGCCTCCAGCGGTTACACAAACCTGCGAACCCTGGTCGACGGCAATGGACTTTGACGGCGGCGATGTCCGGGTGCTTCACTTCGATCTCCTCGGCGGTCCCGTCTCGGGTCGGCAGCCTTTTGATGGTCTGTCTTCCAGGGCGCTTCGGGGAAGATGGAGCGGTGCTCGATGGTCCCTCGGAGCACGGGAAGAGGGCGCCTTACCAGGTCCTCTCTCGGGTCAGTCTTCGACGATTTCGGCAGCCATCGGATCGGTCGAAGCAAATGCAGCAGCAAGTCTTCTTCTTCCAGCTGGGCGTCGAGGATCAGCAGTTCCAGTTACTCTTAGAGTGAAGACTCAGCTTCTGAACGTTTCTGAACAATTACCAGTGGTGAGAGGTCCCCAGATATACTATTCTGTTTCTCATCCACACTGCTGGCACACACTCAGCAGCCAATCATACAGAAGGGCATTCATGCAGTCAGTCAGCCAATCAGGTACACAGTGCATTCAGGCCACACTCCTCCCTTTCAGACATTCACAACAAGGAATGTGGATTGGGACAAGTACCCAGCCATTCAACACTACACACTGCATTCAGGCCAGTTTCGGGCAGGGCTGTCTCAGTCTTTGTCTCTCATGCCAGAAACCAGACAACCACAACAAGGAGTGTATATTTGTCACACACTCCATTCACCCAGGTCCCACCCACAGGAGGTACCCACAACATACAGTCACTGGGAAGGCTCCAGTCAGTCTAGCTGGGACTTCACAACAACACCATATATGGAACTTCCACCCAACAGCCAGTCAGGGGGAAGGGACAGAGTCAGGGCTTCCCAGGACTTTGGGAAACAAGGTAACAGGCAGCAAGAGGCCACACGGGCCATCTTGTTTCCTATCAGGAATCAACTTATCCCAATGGCAGGGCCTGGGTATCCCAAAATGGAGGACACCCAGAGCACCTGTCAAATTCAGCATGGAGCTGCCACCAGCCCATACCCTGCTCTGTGGGCCACCCACAGGTGCCCAAAAACATACACTAGGGGCACAGGGTTGTACCCCTACCCATGGGTGCCATAAGGGTATCCCATGGGTCTGTTCACCAAACCAAAAGAGAGAGCTGCACTGCCAGGAGTCCCACATGGACTCCTGGGCAGAAAACATGACAGAACACACGATAAAAAGCAGTAAAGGACAAGTATTCAGAGGCCCTGTCCCTCTGATGCATTTCCAGCATCACAGTCGCCCCCCCCAGACTGAGGTGGAGGGTGTCTAATCTTCCACGGGATAGACACCCTCATACAGACGGTCAACATACCTTCTGGAAAGGCCATCTGCATTATCGTGACTCTCCCTGGTCTGTGCTCTATGGTGAAGTCTAGCCCTTGCAGGCTAATGGACCACCTGAGCAATTTCGGATTCTCACCCTTCATCTGCATAAGCCACTTCAGGGGCTTATGATCTGTTTGGACCTTGAAGGTAGACCCCGTAAGGTAGGGCCTAAAACGCCTAAGGCTCCAAACTATGCTAAAACACTCCTTTTCAACAGTAGCCAACCTAAGTTCTCTACCCTTGAGTTGTCTACTGATGAATATGATAGGATGTTCTCTCCCTTTGTCATCTAACTGGGACAAGACAGCTCCAATTCCGGTGTCGCAGGCAGCCTTCTGGACGATAAAGGGTCGGCTGTAGTCAGGCGCACACAACACAGGTGCCCTACACAGACTTTCTTTCAAGCCATCAAAGGCCCTCTGACAGTCTTCGGTCCAATTAACCTTCCTAGGCTGTTTGGGTGAAGTTAGAGCTGTCAGGGTGCAGCTATGGTTCCATAGTCTGCCATGAAATTGCGATAGTACCCAGTGAGGCCCAAAAAGGCTCTCACCTGGGTTTGAGTAGTGGGAGTCTCCCAGTTCTGTACATCCTGTACTTTACTGGAGAGAGGTTGGATTTGACCCCCTCCTACCTCATGACCAAGATAGGTAACTTTCCCCTGAGCTATCTGGCACTTGGTGGCCTTGATAGTGAGGTTAGCCCTTTTCAAGGCCTGCAACACCTTATCCAGATGTGTCAAATACTCTTCCCAGGTGGAACTGTAGACGGCAATGTCGTCTAAGTAAGCCACACAAAAGGCTTCCAGCCCACTGAGCGCATGGTTGACCAATCTCTGGAAGGTGGCAGGG
The DNA here is from genome assembly GCF_040938575.1 of Ambystoma mexicanum. Lineage (NCBI taxonomy): Eukaryota > Metazoa > Chordata > Amphibia > Caudata > Ambystomatidae > Ambystoma > Ambystoma mexicanum. The sequence goes on from NC_090937.1 coordinate 1,227,763,075, forward strand.
ACATTCTTCAACCCAAAAGGCATGACCCTAAACTGGTAGAGTCCCTCAGGTGTTGAGAAGGCCGTCTTTTCCTTGGCATGGTCCGTCAGAGCTATTTGCCAATAGCCTGAGGTAAGGTCAAAGGTGCTCACAAATTTGGCAGCACCTATGGTGTCCACGAGCTCATCAGCCCTGGGCAATGGGTGCGCGTCAGTTTTGGTGACGGCATTGACTCCTCGGTAGTCCACACAGAACCTCCAATCCTTGGTACCCGCCTGGGAACTTGCCTTGGGGACAAGGACCACTGGACTGGACCAGGGACTGGTTGAGGGTTCAATAACACCCAGATCCAACATCTTGGCGACCTCAGCCTGGATGTGGTTCTTGACGGTATCTGACATACGGTAGCACCTGCTTTTGACAGGCACACTGTCACCAGTGTGAATTTCATGCCTACACCACGGTGTAAGGCCTGGCGTCAGTGAAAACAGAGAGGCATACTGTTGGAGTAAAGCCCTGCAGGCCCTCTGTTGCTCTGTTGTCAAATCCGGAGAGAGATGTACTCCCTCCACTGAGCCATCCTGAGGGTTGCTATGCAGCAAATCAGGAAGGGGCTCACTCTCATCCTCTTCTTGCCCTGAAGCTAGCAAGAGACATGAGACTTCTGCTCGCCGGTGGAAAGGCTTGAGCCTGTTGACATGGAATATCTGAGGGGCTACCCCAGAGGCTCCCATGTCAACCAGATAATTGACTTTGCCCATCTTGGAGAGGATCCTGAAGGGTCCAGTCCACTTGTCTGCCAAAGCTCTAGGCTTGGTAGGCTCCATCACAAGGATTTCCTGTCCCGGAGTCCAATCCACTTGCGAGGCTTTGAGGTCATGCCAGTACTTATTCAATTCCTGGCTGGCCTTGAGATTTGCTGTTGCCTGACCCATCATCTGTGTCATCCTCCGTCTGAGGCCTAACACATAGTCCCCCACTTGCTTGGCGGGACCTGGAGGGGTGGCTTCCAAGCCTTCTCTGATCAAGGCGAGGGGCCCTGTGATGCTGGAAATGCATCGGAGGGACAGGGCCTCCGTATCCTTGTCCTTTTTCTGTTCTTATCGTGTGTTCTGTCGTGTTTTCCGCGCAGAAGTCCATGCGGGACTCCTGGCGGTGCAGCTCTCTCTTTTGGTTTGGTGAACAGACCCATGGGATACCCTTATGGCACCCATGGGTAGGGGTGCAACCCTGTGCCCCTAGTGTATGTTTTTGGGCACCCGTGGGTGGCCCACAGAGCTGGGTATGGGCTGGTGGCAGCTACATGCTGAATGTGACAGGTGCGCTGGGTATCCGCCATTTTGGGGTACCCCGGCCCTGCCATTGGAATCAGTTGATTCCTGATGGGAAACAAGATGGCCCCGGTGGCCTCTTGCTTTCTATCGCCTGATACCTTGTTTTCCCAAAGTCCTGGGAAGCCCTGACTCTGTCCCTTCCCCCTGACTGGCTGTTGGGTGGAAGTTCCGTATATGGTGTTGTTGTGAAGGCCCAGCTAGACTTACTGGAGCCTTCCCGCTGACTGTATGTTGTGGGTACCGCCTGTGGGTGGGACCTGGGTGAATGGGGAGTGTGACCAATATGCACTCCATGTTGTGGCTGTCTGGTTTCTGCCATGAGAGACAAAGACTGAGACAGCCCTGCCCGAAACTGGACTGAATGCAGTATGTAGAGTTGAATGGCTGAGTACTTGTCTCAATCCACATTCCTTGTTGTGAGTGTCTGAGCGGGAGAAGAGTGGCCTGAATGCCCTGCGTGCCTGATTGGCTGACCGACTGCATGAATGCCCTTCTGTACGATTGGCTGCTGAGTGTGTGCCAGGAGTGTGGATGAGAGACCAAATAGTATATCTGGGGACCTCTCACCACTGGAAATTGTTCAGAAGCTGAAGTCCACTACGACGAGTAACTGGAGTAACTGACGCTTGACCTTGAGGCCCTGCTGGAGGAGAAGGATTGCCGTGGCTCTCCTTCACGATCTAAAGGCTGCTGTGTCTCCAAGGACTGACCCAGAGAGGACCTGGTAAGGCGCCCTCTTCCCGAGCTACGAGGGACCATCGTGCACAGCTGACCTTTGCCAACGCTCCCTGGTAGACAGACCTACGACAGGCTGCCGACCCGATACGGGGACTGCTGAGGAATCCCAAAGCGAAGCACCCGGACTGTTGTCCGCCACTGTCGACGACCGCCGTCGCCGACCGGAGCCGCCGTGCTCCCGTTTGCCTAAGAACTTTAACTTGATCAACGGACGCTCTCGTCTGCATCGCCGTGCCGTCTCCTGTGGGAGAAGGCCTGACCGTCGACGCGCCGAGGAGTATCCACCGGTGGGTTTCCCGCCACCCAAAGACCGCAGAGACGCCGACGACTCGACGCCCTTGCTGGGCCACAGTTCTTCCTCATCTCTTTGCGGTCCAGAACTATCGTCACTGAGGTGCCCCGCACGCCTCTTCCTTGCAGGACGCCAACGCTCTGTCGTCGACGAGCAGCGCTCGGATCAAAGCCTGCTGCCTCATCGACGTCGTTCTACCCGGTTCACGGTCGGACGTTCGGCGCCCCGTGTCTCCCGCTTGAAAGGGGCGACATTCAAGAAGGGCCGCCGATTCCCCGACACCGAACCCCGAGTCCGCGACGCCTCTCGATGATCCGTGGCTCCTGCCTTAAAGGGAGTCACTCCAGAAGGATCGGTCGACGCCTCGCCGACGAACTCTACTCCACCAGGTACATTGGGGGGGTAAAACATTGTGGGAGAGAACGAGACTCTTGAACAATATATGGACTGGGCTTGTTTTATATATCGTTATTTTACAGGTTGCCCAGGTGGGGGGATCTCCACTCAGAGCTGTGTCCAGTAGCGAGGACCAGTCGTCTGCCTATTGTTTCATCCGTCTGCTTTCTCTCTTCTCTCTATTGCTGGTTTCATTGCTATTGATCCGTGTGGCATTTTCACAGCCTTGTTGAATGCACTCTAATCGAATATTAGTGGTACCACTGTAGAATTGTAGATATTTACCATTGTTGATTTTCCGGAGCACAAAGTGCGTTATTGTGATAAGTGTACATAACCTTTGAATATTAATTATATAAAGACTGTGTTTTCAGTAATACAGTGTGTGGACATTCCTTTGTGGGGGCTTGGGGATACACTGTACTTAAGAACCAGCCCGCATCACCTCCTGAGAAGCTAGGCCTTGATTGCTCGACCAGCGTTACCATATCAGAGAATCTCGGCTGGGGTCCTCTGTGCCTTTCCTCTGCCATATAGAGAGCGGAAGTACAGACCCCCCCCACCTCGTCCTGACAAGCTTGGTGGCAGCGGTGGGATGCTTATGGTTTTAAGAATCAGTGTATAACCGTGCCACTTACAAAATATCTGCACTTTATTGAATTAAGGTTTAGGTGTGTTCCAAATAACTGCATTACAAGCAATGGAGACCATTGCGAATGGTAAATTGACTCGGATGAGCTTAGAGGCTCTCCAGAGTGCTTGTGAAGCCAGGGAGTTAGACTTTGTGGATAAGTCTAGGGCTGAGCTGATAGCTGCCCTGGTGGACTACCAGACTGATGGTGAAACTCTTGATGAAGGGGGGGATGCAACCAGTGAGGACTCTGCCCCTGGGGTTGTCGCTGAATCTGTTTCTGGGAATGCCGCCATTCCTGCTGCCTCTGTTCCGAACCCCAGCAATTCCATGGAACTTGAGTTATTAAGGATGAAGTTAGCCTTTGAATATCGCAAGTTGGAAATCGATGCTGAACTTAAGAAAGAGGAGCTGGCACAGCAAGTGGAACTCAAGAATAGGGATCTTGCGCTCAAAGATAAGGACACTGAATGTCAGAGAATCCAGTTAGAGAAAGCTCGAGTGGAGACTTCAGCTAGACCAATTGAGAGTGGCAGGTCCCCAGCCACCAAGTTTATGAAAGATTTGGTTGGTGTGTTTTTGGAGGGTTCAGATATCCTCCAATGGATTGAAGCGTTTGAAATGGCTTGTGCGATTCATGATGTTGATAAAAGAGATTGGGCTAAGTGTTTGTTAAGTAGAGTACCTCAAACTGGATATGACTGTATTCTGAAGCTGAGTGTGGAAGAAAGGGGTCAGTATGAGTGTATGAAGTCTGCTTTAATTGCCAAGTTTGGCAAGACACCTACCCAATATCTTAAAAGGTTCAGGGATTTTAAGAAGCGAGAGAATGTGTCTTGGGTTGACTGGGTGAGTGCTGCGCACATGAACATGATGGGGTGGATTGATGGGTACAAGGTGAAAACTTTTGCTGAATTATCCCACCTGTTGTTTTTTGAGCATTTTTCTGAAGCCTGTTCGCCAGAGCTGCGTCAGTATGTTGCTGACCAGAACATTTTGGATCCCTTTAAGCTGGCTAGGTTGGCTGACAAGTGGGTCTCCCACCGGGTGTCCCCTAAGGACTCCAGTGGGAAGGACAAGGATAAAGAGAAGGGGGCCTCTCAGAAAGCCGAGGAGTCCCCCAAGCAGTCACAGTCGAATAAAACAAAACCTTCCTCTCCTAAGAACCAAAAATCTAGTGGGGATAAGTCCTCTGTGGGTGGGAATAAGAGTAGTGGTCCACCTGCTGCAAAGCAGGCTCCCAGTGGTTCCAGTACCGTACCTCGCACTCCTAGCACTTGTTGGGATTGTGGGGCTCTGGATCACCGAAGGGGTGACTCCAAGTGTAAAGGTAAGGCACTTGGAGTACAGGCTGTCAGCCTGACCTACCCTTACCCCGTGTCTGAGGTGGAGGCCACCGTCCTCCCCTCCTCTACCGGAATCACATTTGGTGCTCCAGTAGAGATTTCCTTAGTGTCCCTTGGGGCCTGGGACCAGTACGCAGAAGTACTGGCGACTATCCCGCAGAACACCCGTAGGTTTTTGAGAAGTGTCCTCTTGAATGGCCAGCCTTCTACTGGTTTGAGAGACACTGGGGCAAGCATGACAGTGGTGGACAGGACCCTGCTCAAGCCAGAGGACTATGTAAGTGCTCCTCTGAGAACCACCAGGTTAGCTGGTGGGCCTCCCAAATTATCGCCTGTAGCCTTAGTCACACTCATGATTGGAGACAAGACAGCAAAGCTTCCTGTCCTGGTTCAGGACAATGTCCCTGCTAACATTCTGTTAGGTAATGATCTAGTAGAGTTGGGGTTGATCTCGGATGGTCTTCCCATGACTGCTGCTGCGGTCACTAGGTCACAGGTGACACCGGGTCTGGCTGTGAGTCAGGTACCCGAGCCAAAGGCGAGGCCTAAGGCAAGAAGGCGGAAGACCAAGAAGGCCACCTCTGTGGAGGGAGCACCTTCTCTTCCTGCTGCACCCATTGGGATCCATGCTCCGGACGGGCTGGGTCCAGTGGAAAACCCAAACTCAACTCCTTTGGGAGAAGAGGCAGAAGACTCTCCTGTGGGAGAGGTTCTCAACCCGGAGGATCATCCCGACCTTCAATGCTTGTTAGCTGAAGGGGGACCCTCCCGAGCAGACTTCTGTAAGGGACAGAGAGAGTGCCACTCTCTCGAGGGTCTGAGGAAACAGGCCCTGTCCCAGGCACAAGGTGAAGTGCCTAGGACCTTCAAGATTTATTGGGAGGGTGAGCTCCTTGTTAGCGAGCCCACTAAGCCTGAACCTGGTGCCCGCAAGAGGTTGGTGGTACCCCAGGTTTACAGGCCCTTCCTTCTGCAGTTGGCGCATGAGGTGCCCTTGGCTGGTCATCTTGGGACCAAGAAGACTAAGCAGAGGCTCTCTGCCCATTTCTACTGGCCACGGATGGGAGTAGAGGTGGAGTCCCACTGCAGGACCTGCCCCACTTGTCAGTTGTCTGGCAAGACTGGAGGCAGGGTCATTGCCCCACTGCAGCCATTGCCAGTGGTTGGCACACCATTTGAGAGGGTGGGCATCGACATCGTCGGTCCCCTTGACCCTCCCACTTCAGGTGGACATCGGTTCATCCTGGTCTTGGTTGATCATGCCACCAGGTACCCTGAGGCTATACCCCTTCGGACTATTACTGCCAAGGTGGTGGCCCGGGCTCTCCTGGGCATTTTCACCCGTGTTGGATTCCCCAAGGAGGTTGTCTCTGACCGAGGATCCAACTTCATGTCGAGTTACATGAAAACCATGTGGAAAGAGTGCGGGGTAACCTACAAGTTCTCCACCTCTTACCACCCCCAGACCAATGGTCTGGTTGAGAGGTTTAACAAAACTCTCAAGGGCATGCTAGGTGCTTTGGAAGAGCCCCTACGGAGGAAATGGGATCTCCTCCTGCCATGCCTGCTGTTTGCTTACAGAGAGGTACCTCAAGAGGGTGTTGGTTTCAGCCCCTTTGAGTTACTCTTTGGACATCCCGTGAGGGGGCCCCTCGCCTTGATCCGAGAAGGCTTGGAAGCCACACCTCCAGGTCCCGCCAAGCAAGTGGGGGACTATGTGTTAGGCCTCAGACGGAGGATGACACAGATGATGGGTCAGGCAACAGCAAATCTCAAGGCCAGCCAGGAATTGAATAAGTATTGGCATGACCTTAAAGCGTCGCAAGTGGATTGGACTCCGGGACAGGAAATCCTTGTGATGGAGCCTACCAAGCCTAGAGCTTTGGCAGACAAGTGGACTGGACCCTTCAGGATCATCTCCAAGATGGGCGAAGTCAATTATCTGGTTGACATGGGAGCCTCTGGGGTAGCCCCCCAGGTATTCCATGTCAACAGGCTCAAGCCTTTCCACAGGCGAGCAGAGGTCTCATGTCTCTTGCTAGCTTCAGGGCAAGAAGAGGATGAGAGTGAGCCCCTTCCCGATTTGCTGCATAGCAACCCTCAGGACGGCTCAGTGGAGGGAGTACAGCTCTCTCCCAATTTGACAACAGAGCAGCAGAGGGCCTGCAGGGCTTTGCTCCAGCAGTATGCCTCTCTGTTTTCACTGACACCGGGCCTTACACCGTGGTGTAAGCACGAAATTGACACTGGTGACAGTGTACCTGTCAAAAGCAGGTGCTACCGTATGTCAGATACCGTTAAGAACCACATCCAGGCTGAGGTCGCCAAGATGTTGGATCTGGGTGTAATTGAACCCTCAACCAGTCCCTGGTCCAGTCCAGTGGTCCTTGTCCCCAAGGCAAGTTCCCAGGCGGGTACCAAAGATTGGAGGTTCTGTGTGGACTACCGAGGAGTCAATGCCGTCACCAAAACTGACGCGCACCCATTGCCCAGGGCTGATGAGCTCGTGGACACCATAGGTGCTGCCAAGTTTGTGAGCACCTTTGACCTCACCTCAGGCTATTGGCAAATAGCTCTGACGGACCATGCCAAGGAAAAGACGGCATTCTCCACACCAGAGGGACTCTACCAGTTTAGGGTCATGCCTTTTGGATTGAAGAATGCCCCTGCCACTTTCCAGAGGTTGGTCAATCATGCGCTCAGTGGGCTGGAGGCCTTTTGTGTGGCCTATCTAGACGACATTGCCGTCTACAGTTCCACCTGGGAAGCGCATTTGACACACCTGGATAAAGTGTTGCAGGCCTTGAAAAGGGCTAACCTCACTATCAAGGCTACCAAGTGCCAGATAGCGCAGGGGAAAGTTACCTATCTTGGTCATGAGGTAGGAGGGGGTCAAATCCAGCCTCTTTCCAGTAAGGTACAGGACGTACAGAGCTGGGAGACTCCCACTACTCAAACCCAGGTGAGAGCCTTTTTGGGCCTCACTGGGTATTATCGCAATTTCATGGCGGACTATGGGACCATAGCCGCACCACTGACAGCTCTGACTTCACCCAAACAGCCTAGGAAGGTTAATTGGACTGAAGACTGTCAGAGGGCCTTTGATGGCTTGAAAGAAAGTCTGTGCAGGGCACCCGTGTTGTGTGCACCTGATTACAGCCGACCCTTTATCGTCCAGACGGATGCCTGCGACACCGGAATTGGAGCTGTCTTGTCCCAGTTAGATGACAAAGGGAGAGAACATCCTATCATATTCATCAGTAGACAACTCAAGGGTAGAGAACTTAGGTGGGCTACTGTTGAAAAGGAATGTTTTAGTATAGTTTGGAGCCTTAGGCGTTTTAGGCCCTACCTTACGGGGTCCACCTTCAAGGTCCAAACAGATCATAAGCCCCTGAATTGGCTTATGCAGATGAAGGGTGAAAATCCGAAACTGCTCAGGTGGTCCATTAGCCTGCAAGGGCTAGACTTCACCATAGAGCACAGACCAGGGAAGAGTCACGATAATGCAGATGGCCTTTCCAGAAGGTATGTTGACCGTCTGGATGAGGGTGTCTATCCCGTGGGAGATCAGGCACCCTAACCTCAGTCTGGGGGGGGCGACTGTGATGCTGGAAATGCATCGGAGGGACAGGGCCTCCGTATCCTTGTCCTTTTTCTGTTCTTATCGTGTGTTCTGTCGTGTTTTCCGCGCAGAAGTCCATGCGGGACTCCTGGCGGTGCAGCTCTCTCTTTTGGTTTGGTGAACAGACCCATGGGATACCCTTATGGCACCCATGGGTAGGGGTGCAACCCTGTGCCCCTAGTGTATGTTTTTGGGCACCCGTGGGTGGCCCACAGAGCTGGGTATGGGCTGGTGGCAGCTACACGCTGAATGTGACAGGTGCGCTGGGTATCCGCCATTTTGGGGTACCCCGGCCCTGCCATTGGAATCAGTTGATTCCTGATGGGAAACAAGATGGCCCCGGTGGCCTCTTGCTTTCTATCGCCTGATACCTTGTTTTCCCAAAGTCCTGGGAAGCCCTGACTCTGTCCCTTCCCCCTGACTGGCTGTTGGGTGTAAGTTCCGTATATGGTGTTGTTGTGAAGGCCCAGCTAGACTTACTGGAGCCTTCCCGCTGACTGTATGTTGTGGGTACCGCCTGTGGGTGGGACCTGGGTGAATGGGGAGTGTGACCAATATGCACTCCGTGTTGTGGCTGTCTGGTTTCTGCCATGAGAGACAAAGACTGAGACAGCCCTGCCCGAAACTGGACTGAATGCAGTATGTAGAGTTGAATGGCTGAGTACTTGTCTCAATCCACATTCCTTGTTGTGAGTGTCTGAGCGGGAGAAGAGTGGCCTGAATGCCCTGCGTGCCTGATTGGCTGACCGACTGCATGAATGCCCTTCTGTACGATTGGCTGCTGAGTGTGTGCCAGCAGTGTGGATGAGAGACCAAATAGTATATCTGGGGACCTCTCACCACTGGAAATTGTTCAGAAGCTGAAGTCCACTACGACGAGTAACTGGAGTAACTGACGCTTGACCTTGAGGCCCTGCTGGAGGAGAAGGATTGCCGTGGCTCTCCTTCACGATCTAAAGGCTGCTGTGTCTCCAAGGACTGACCCAGAGAGGACCTGGTAAGGCGCCCTCTTCCCGAGCTACGAGGGACCATCGTGCACAGCTGACCTTTGCCAACGCTCCCTGGTAGACAGACCTACGACAGGCTGCCGACCCGATACGGGGACTGCTGAGGAATCCCAAAGCGAAGCACCCGGACTGTTGTCCGCCACTGTCGACGACCGCCGTCGCCGACCGGAGCCGCCGTGCTCCCGTTTGACTAGGAACTTTAACTTGATCAACGGACGCTCTCGTCTGCATCGCCGTGCCGTCTCCTGTGGGAGAAGGCCTGACCGTCGACGCGCCGAGGAGTATCCACCGGTGGGTTTCCCGCCACCCAAAGACCGCAGAGACGCCGACGACTCGACGCCCTTGCTGGGCCACAGTTCTTCCTCATCTCTTTGCGGTCCAGAACTATCGTCACTGAGGTGCCCCGCACGCCTCTTCCTTGCAGGACGCCAACGCTCTGTCGTCGACGAGCACCGCTCGGATCAAAGCCTGCTGCCTCATCGACGTCGTTCTACCCGGTTCACGGTCGGACGTTCGGCGCCCCGTGTCTCCCGCTTGAAAGGGGCGACATTCAAGAAGGGCCGCCGATTCCCCGACACCGAACCCCGAGTCCGCGACGCCTCTCGACGATCCGTGGCTCCTGCCTTAAAGGGAGTCACTCCAGAAGGATCGGTCGACGCCTCGCCGACGAACTCTACTCCACCAGGTACATTGGGGGGGTAAAACATTGTGGGAGAGAACGAGACTCTTGAACAATATATGGACTGGGCTTGTTTTATATATCGTTATTTTACAGGTTGCCCAGGTGGGGGGATCTCCACTCAGAGCTGTGTCCAGTAGCGAGGACCAGTCGTCTGCCTATTGTTTCATCCATCTGCTTTCTCTCTTCTCTCTATTGCTGGTTTCATTGCTATTGATCCGTGTGGCATTTTCACAGCCTTGTTGAATGCACTCTAATCGAATATTAGTGGTACCACTGTAGAATTGTAGATATTTACCATTGTTGATTTTCCGGAGCACAAAGTGCGTTATTGTGATAAGTGTACATAACCTTTGAATATTAATTATATAAAGACTGTGTTTTCAGTAATACAGTGTGTGGACATTCCTTTGTGGGGGCTTGGGGATACACTGTACTTAAGAACCAGCCCGCATCACCTCCTGAGAAGCTAGGCCTTGATTGCTCGACCAGCGTTACCATATCAGAGAATCTCGGCTGGGGTCCTCTGTGCCTTTCCTCTGCCATATAGAGAGCGGAAGTACAGACCCCCCCACCTCGTCCTGACAGGCCCCCTCACGGGATGTCCAAAGAGTAACTCAAAGGGGATGAAACCAACACCCTCTTGAGGTACCTCTCTGTAAGCAACAGCAGGCATGGCAGGAGGAGATCCCATTTCCTCCTTAGGGGTTCTTCCAAAGCTGCTAGCATGCCCTTGAGAGTTTTATTAAATCTCTCAACCAGACCATTGGTCTGGGGGTGGTAAGAGGTGGAGAACTTGTAGGTTACCCCGCACTCTTTCCACATGGTTTTCATGTAACTAGACATGAAGTTGGATCCTCTGTCAGAGACAACCTCCTTGGGGAATCCAACACGGGTGAAAATGCCCAGGAGAGCCCTGGCAACCACCTTGGCAGTAACAGTCCGAAAGGGTATTGCCTCAGGGTACCTGGTGGCATGATCTACCAAGACCAGGATGAACCGATGTCCACCTGAAGTGGGAGGGTCAAGGGGACCGACGATGTCGATGCCCACCCTCTCAAATGGTGTGCCAACCACTGGCAAAGGCTGCAGTGGGGCAATGACACTACCTCCAGTCTTGCCAGACAACTGACAAGTTGGGCAGGTCCTGCAGTGGGACTCCACCTCTACTCCCATCCGTGGCCAGTAGAAATGGGCAGAGAGCCTCTGCTTAGTCTTCTTGGTCCCAAGATGACCAGCCAAGGGCACCTCATGAGCCAACTACAGTAGGAAGGGCCTGTAAACCTGGGGTACCACCAACCTCTTGAGGGCACCAGGTTCAGGCTTAGTGGGCTCACTAACAAGGAGCTCACCCTACCAATAAATCCGGAATGTCAGAGGCACTTCTCCTTGTACCTGGGACAGTGCCTGTTTCCTCAGTCCCTCGAGAGAGTGGCACTCTCTCTGTCCCTTACAGAAGTCTGCCCGGGAGGGTCCCCCTTCCGCTAACAAGCATTGAAGGTCGGGATGATCCTCCGGGTTGAGAACCTCTCCCACAGGAGAGTCTTCTGTCTCTTCTCCCACAGGAGTTGAGTTTGGGTTTTCCACTGGACCCAGCCCGTCCAGAGCATGGATCCCAATGGGTGCTGTCGGAACAGCAGGAAGAGAAGGTGTTCCCTCCACAGAGGTGGCCTTCTTGGTCTTCCTTCTTCTTGCCTCCGGCCTCGCCTTTGGCTCGGGTACCTGACCCACAGCCAGACCCGGTGTCACCTGTGACCTAGTGACTGCAGCAGCAGTCATGGGAAGACCATCCGAGATCAACCCCAACTCTACTAGATAATTTCCTAACAGAATGTTAGCAGGGACATTGTCCTGAACCAGGACAGGAAGCTTTGCTGTCTTGTCTCCAATCATGAGTGTGACTAAGGCTACAGGTGATAATTTGGGAGGCCCACCAGCTAACCTGGTGGTTCTCAGAGGAGCACCTACATAGTCCTCTGGCTTGAGCAGGGTCCTGTCCACCACTGTCATGCTTGCCCCAGTGTCTCTCAAAACAGTAGAAGGCTGGCCATTCAAGAGGACACTTCTCAAAAACCTACGGGTGTTCTGTGGGTTAGTCGCCAGTACTTCTGCATACTGGTCCCAGGCCCCAAGGGACACTAAGGAAATCTCTACCGGAGCACCAAATGTGATCCCGGTAGAGGAGGGGAGGACAGTGGCCTCCACCTCAGACACGGGGTAAGGGTAGGTCAGGCTGACAGCCTGTACTCCAAGTGCCTTACCTTTACACTTGGAGACACCCCTTTTGTGATCCAGAGCCCCACAGTCCCAACAAGTGCCAGGAGTGCGGGGTACGGTGCTGGAACCACTGGGAGCCTGCTTTGCAGCAGGTGGACCACCACTCTTATTCCCACCCACAGATGACTTATCCCCACTAGATTGTTGGGTCTTGGGAGAGGAAGGTTTAGGTTTACCCGACTGTGACTGCTTGTGGGACTCCTCAGCTTTCTGAGAGTCCCCCTTTTCTTTGTCCTTGTCCTTCCCACTGGAGTCCTTAGGGGACACCCGGTGGGAGACCCACTTGTCAGCCAACCTAGCCAGCTTAAAGGGGTCCAAAATGTTCTGGTCAGCTACATACTGACGCAGCTCTGGTGAACAGGCTTCAGAAAAATGCTCAAAAAACAAGAGGTGGGACAATTCAACAAAAGTCTTAACCTTGTATCCATCGATCCACCCCATCCTGTTCATGTGCGCAGCACTCACCCAGTCAACCCAAGACACATTCTCTCTTTTCTTAAAATCCCTGAACCTTCTAAGGTATTGGGTAGGTGTCTTGCCAAACTTGGCAATCAAAGCAGACTTCATACACTCATACTGACCCCTTTCTTCCACACTCAGCTTCAGAATACAGTCATATCCAGTTTGAGGCACTCTGCTTAACAAACACTTAGCCCAATCTCTTTTATCAACATCATGAATCGCACAAGCCATTTCAAACGCTTCAATCCATTGGAGGATATCTGAACCCTCCACAAATACACCAACCAAATCTTTCATAAACTTGGTGGCTGGGGACCTGACACTCTCACTGGTTTTAGCTGAAGTCTCCACTCTAGCTTTCTCTAGCTGGATTCTCTGACATTCAGTGTCCTGGCTCTTGAGTTCATGGTCCTTATTTCTGAGTTCAAGATCCCTATTCTTGAGCTGCACTTGTTGAGCCAACTCCTCTTTCTTAAGTTCAGCATCTATTTCCATCTTGCGGTATTCAAAGGCCAATTTCATCCTTAATAACTCAAGCTCCAAGGAATTGCTGGGGTTTGGAACAGAGGCAGCAGGAATGGCGGCATTCCCAGAAACAGATTCAGCAGAAACCCCAGGGGCAGAGTCCTCATTGGTTGCATTCCCCCCCTCATCAAGAGTTTCACCATCAGTCTGGTAGTCCACCAGGGCAGCTATCAGCTCAGCCCTAGACTTATCCACAAAGTCTAACTCCCTGGCTTCACAAGCACTCTGGAGAGCCTCCAAGCTCATCCGAGTCAATTTGCCATTTGCAATAGACTCCATTGTTCGTAATGCAGTTATCTTGTACACAACTAAACCTTAATTTAATAAAGTGCAGATATCTTTTGTAAGTGGCACGGTTATACACTGATTCTTAAAACCATAAGCATCCCACCGCTGCCACCAGTGAAAAGGACCGGTAGGGGGTGTCTGTACTTCTGCTCTCTATATGGTAGAAGAGAGGCACAGAAGACCCCAGCCAAGATTCTCTATTACGGTAGCAATGGACGAGCTATCAAGGCCTAGCTTCTCAGGAGATGATGCAGGCTGGTTCTTAAGTACAGTGTAGTCCCCAAGCCCCCACAAAGGAATGTCCACACACTGTATTGGTTATAACACAGTCTTTATATAATCAATATTCAAGGTTATGTACACTTATCATAATAACTCACTTTGTACTTAGGAAAATCAACAATGGCAAATATATACAATTCTAAAGTGGTACCACCCTTTGTATTAGATCTCATTAAAGTGCATCAACAATACTGTAACAATGTCACACAGATCAATAGAGTGAAACCAGCAATAGAGAGAGGAGAGAAAATAAGATGGTTGAGCAATAGGCAGAATACTGGCCCCTACCACTAGACACAGTTCTGTGTGGAGATCCCCCCACCTGGGCAACCTGTAAAATAAAGATATAGCACAAGCCCAGTCCATATATTGTTCTGCAAGTCTTATTCCCTCCTATAATGTTTTTACCCCCCCAATGTACCTGGTGGAGTCGAGTTCTTCGAAGAGGCGTCGACAGATCCTTCTTGAGCGACCCCCTTTCAAGCGGGAGTCACGGATCGTCGAGAGGCGTCGAGAAGCGTCGAGGAACTCGGCGTTCGGCGTCGGGGAATCGACGGCCCTTCTTGAATGCCTTCCCTTTCAAGCGGGAGACACGGGGTGTCGAACGTCCGTCGACAAACAGGGTAGAACGGCGTTGATGAGGCGGCAGCTTCGTCCGAGCGGTGCTCGTCTGCATCGGGGCATCGGCGTCCTGCAAGGCAGAGGCGTGCGGGGCACCTTGGTGACAATAGTTCTGGACCGCAAAGATTGTGGAGACGGAGGCCCAGCAAGGGCGTCGAGTCGTTCGAGTCTTTGTGGTCTTCGGGTGGCGGGAAACCCACCGGCAGGTTTCTCCTCGGCACGTTGGTCGTCCTCGACTTTCTCCGGCAGGAAAAAGCGGTCGACGGTGCTGACGAGGGAGTCCTTCGATTCGAATGTTCATAGGCAAAGGAGCGGGCGGCTTCGGTCGTCGGCGGCACAGCGTCAAGTGGTACCCACGGCTGGGTAACACAACTTCGACGGGCCTCCAGCGGTTACACAAACCTGCGAACCCTGGTCGACGGCAATGGACTTCGACAGCGGCGATGTCCGGGTGCTTCACTTCGATCTCCTCGGCGGTCCCGTCTCGGGTCGGCAGCCTTTCGATGGTCTGTCTTCCAGGGCGCTTCGGCGAAGATGGAGCGGTGCTCGATGGTCCCTCGGAGCACGGGAAGAGGGCGCCTTACCAGGTCCTCTCTCGGGTCAGTCTTCGACGATTTAGGCAGCCATCGGATCGGTCGAAGCAAATGCAGCAGCAAGTCTTCTTCTTCCAGCTGGGCGTCGAGGATCATCAGTTCCAGTTACTCTTAGAGTGAAGACTCAGCTTCTGAACGTTTCTGAACAATTACCAGTGGTGAGAGGTCCCCAGATATACTATTCTGTCTCTCATCCACACTGCTGGCACACACTCAGCAGCCAATCATGCAGAAGGGCATTCATGCAGTCAGTCAGCCAATCAGGTACACAGTGCATTCAGGCCACACTCCTCCCTTTCAGACACTCACAACAAGGAATGTGGATTGGGACAAGTACCCAGCCATTCAACACTACACACTGCATTCAGGCCAGTTTCGGGCAGGGCTGTCTCAGTTTTTGTCTCTCATGCCAGAAACCAGACAACCACAACAAGGAGTGTATATTGGTCACACACTCCATTCACCCAGGTCCCACCCACAGGAGGTACCCACAACATACAGTCACTGGGAAGGCTCCAGTCAGTCTAGCTGGGCCTTCACAACAACACCATATATGGAACTTCCACCCAACAGCCAGTCAGGGGGAAGGGACAGAGTCAGGGCTTCCCAGGACTTTGGGAAACAAGGTAACAGGCAATAGAAAGCAAGAGGACACAGGGGCCATCTTGTTTCCTATCAGGAATCAACTGATCCCAATGGCAGGGCCTGTGTATCCCAAAATGGAGGACACCCAGAGCACCTGTCAAATTCAGCATGGAGCTGCCACCAGCCCATACCCTGCTCTGTGGGCCACCCACAGGTGCCCGAAAACATACACTAGGGGCACAGGGTTGTACCCCTACCCATGGGTGCCATAAGGGTATCCCATGGGTCTGTTCACCAAACCAAAAGAGAGAGCTGCACTGCCAGGAGTCCCACATGGACTCCTGGGCAGAAAACATGACAGAACACACGTTAAAAAGCAGTAAAGGACAAGGATTCAGAGGCCCTGTCCCTCTGATGCATTTTCAGCATCACAGTACCCACTTGGTTTGATAAATAAGTTCAGGAGCTACATATGGGATGCATAATAACAAATCAATCTCCAACCTTTCCTGGTCCACATATAATGGCATTGCATTACCCATTTCAAATGCAATTTTTACCTGTACCACATCAATTTCCCTCCTGGTCAATCTTTCTATCATTTGATGAATAATATCCTGCAAAAAAAAATACAAGGGGATATGTCCTTGAATCAACTGTGAAACTGCAGTTTGAACTTCTCTCATATAATTCGTTAATAGTCTATCAACAGGACTCATTATATTCAATATTTTATGTAAAGTTCTGTCATGCTTAAGAATTAGCTTAGTCGCCCGTTGCATCACATCCGCTTGTTCATTTATAATGATTGCAGTTTCATTTATGAATCTTACTTGTTCATCCAATCCCACTCTAATCCCATCTAATGTTTTTGTATTATTTCTAGATCAACACTCAGTTGTTGTGCTTTAGTACTCAGCGTTCCTACCGAAATGGCATTGGCTGTTGATATTGTGGTACCTATTATGGCTCCAACTATAGACATTACCTAAAACACAAGTAACCCCAAGTACAGATATGCACATCGCCCCTGAATTTATTTCCCAGGCAGCCCTGCAAAGTCCGAAATGTGGGGAAAAAAACGCTTTTTCCGTACATTTTGCTTGACGCACCCATCGAAACACGCCCCCAACAACACATGGCCTACCGTCACGCGTTCCCACAGGTGTCCCGATGAAAATGGTACCTCACATGTGTGGGTGCACCTACCTGGCTGCCAAGGGGAAAGCCTAAAACACGAGTAACCCCAAGTCTGTTTTCAGAGGGAAATCTCAGACATTCTGCCGACCGGCACAACATACAGATATGGGCCTCGGGTGTCCAAGCCACCGAGGAAAACAGGGAACCCCATGCATTTCCAAAAAGAGGACACCCGTGGGAATCCGCAGAGGTATGATTTGCGCACATCGCCCCAGATTTTATTACCCAGACAGCCCCGCAAAGTCTGAAATGTGGGGAAAAAAACGCTTTTTCCGCACATTTCGCTCGACGCACCCATCGAAACACGCCCCCAACAACACATGGCCTACCGTCACGCGTTCCCACAGGTGTCCAGATGAAAACGGTACCTCACATGTGTGGGTGCACCTACCTGGCCGCGAAGGGAAAAGCCTAAAACACAAACAACCCCAAGTCTGTTTTCAGGGGGAAATCTCAGACATTCTGCCGACCGGCACAACGTACAGATATGGGCCTCGGGTGTCCAAGCCACCGAGGAAAACAGGGAACCCCATGCATTTCCGAAAAGAGGACACCTGTGGGAATACGCAGAGGTATGATTTGCGCACATCGCCCCAGAATTTATTACCCAGGCAGCCCTGCAATGTCCGAAATGTCGGGAAAAAAATGCTTTTTACGCACATTTCGCTCTACGCACCCATCGAAACACGCCCCCAACAACACATGGCCTACCGTCACGCGTTCCCACAGGTGTCCCGATGAAAACGGTATC
Organism: Ambystoma mexicanum; assembly: GCF_040938575.1. Lineage (NCBI taxonomy): Eukaryota > Metazoa > Chordata > Amphibia > Caudata > Ambystomatidae > Ambystoma > Ambystoma mexicanum. The sequence continues at coordinate 1,227,780,686 of NC_090937.1, forward strand.
TCACATGTGTGGGTCCACCTACCTGGCCGCCAAGGGGAAAGCCTAAAACACAAGTAACCCCAAGTCTATTTTCAGAGCGAAATCTCAGACATTCTGCCAACCGGCACAACGTACAGATATGGGCCTCGGGTGTCCAAGCCACCGAGGAAAACAGGGAACCCCATGCATTTCCGAAAAGAGGACACCCGTGGGAATCCGCAGAGGTATGATTTGCGCACATCGCCCCAGAATTTTTTAGCCAGACAGCCCCGCAAAGTCCGAAATGTGGGGAAAAAAACGCTTTTTCTGCACATTTTGCTCGACGCACCCATCAAAACACGCCCCCTACAACACATGGCCTACCGTCACGCGTTCCCACAGGTGTCCCGATGAAAACGGTACCTCACATGTGTGGGTGCACCTACCTGGCCGCCAAGGGGAAAGCCTAAAACACAAGTAACCCCAAGTCTGTTTTCAGAGGGAAATCTCAGACATTCTGCCGACCGGCACAATGTACAGATATGGGCCTCGGGTGTCCAAGCCACCGAGGAAAACAGGGAACCCCATGCATTTCCGAAAAGAGGACACCCGTGGGAATCCGCAGAGGTATAATTTGCCCACATCGCCCCAGAATTTATTACCCAGACCCCCCCGCAAAGTCCGAAATGTGGGGGAAAAAACGCATTTTCCAGACATTTCGCTCGGTGCACCCATCGAAACACGCCCCCAACAACACATGGCCTACCGTCCCGCGTTCCCACAGGTGTCCCGATGAAAACGGTACGTCACATGCGTGGGTGCACCTACCTGGCTGGCAAGGGGCAAGCCAAAAACGTAAGCAACCCCAAGTCTGTTTTCAGAGCGAAATCTCAGACATTCTGCCGACCGGCACAACGTACAGATATGGGCCTCGGGTGTCCAAGCCACTGAGGAAAACAGGGAACCCCATGAATTTTCCGAAAAGAGGACACCCGTGGGAATCCGCAGAGGTATGATTTGCGTACATCGCCCCAGAATTTATTACCCAGACAACCCTGCAAAGTCCAAAATGTGGGGAAAAAATGCTTTTTCCGCACATTTCGCTCGACGCACCCATCGAAACACGCCCCCAACAACACATGGCCTACCGTCACGCGTTCCCACAGGTGTCCCGATGAAAACGGTATCTCACATGTGTAGGTGCACCTACCTGGCTGGCAAGGGGCAAGCCGAAAACGCAAGCAACTCCCAGTCTGTTTGCAGAGGGGAATCTCAGCCATTCTGCCGACCGGCACAACATACAGATATGGGCCTCGGGTGTCCAAGCTTCCAAGGAAAACAGGAAACCCCATGCATTTCCGAAAAGAGGACACCCGTGGGAATCCGCAGAGGTATGATTTGCGCACATCGCCCCAGAATTTATTACCCAGACACCCCCGCAAAGTCCGAAATGTGGGGAAAAAAACGCTTTTTACGCACATTTCGCTCGACTCACCCATCGAAACACGCCCCCAACAACACATGGCCTACTGTCATGTGTTCCCACAGGTGTCCCGATGTAAACGGTACCTCACATGTGTGGGTGCACCTACCTGGCCGCCAAGGGGAAAGCCTAAAACACAAGTAACCCCAAGTCTGTTTTCAGAGCGAAATCTCAGACATTCTGCCGACCGGCACAACGTACAGATATGGGCCTCGGGTGTCCAAGCCACCAAGGAAAATGGGGAACCCCATGTATTTCCGAAAAGAGGACACCCGTGGGAATCCGCAGAGGTATGATTTGCGCACATCGCCCCAGAATTTATTACCCAGACAGCCCTGCAAATTCAGAAATGTGGGGAAAAAAACGCTTTTTCCGCACATTTCGCTTGACGCACCATTCGAAACACGCCCCCAACAACACATGGCCTACCGTCACGCGTTCCCACAGGTGTCCCAATGAAAATGGTACCTCAAATGTGTGGGTGCACCTACCTGGCCGCCAAGGGGAAAGCCTAAAACACAAGTAACCCCAAGTCTGTTTTCAGAGCGAAATCTCAGACATTCTGCCGACCGGCACAACGTACAGATATGGGCCTCGGGTGTCCAAGCCACCAAGGAAAACAGGGAACCCCATGCATTTCCGAAAAGAGGACACCTGTGGGAATACGCAGAGGTATGATTTGCGCACATCGCCGCAGAATTGATTACCCAGACAGCCCTGCAAAGTCCGAAATGTGGGGAAAAAAACGCTTTTTCCGCACATTTCGCTCGACGCACCCATCGAAACACGCCCCCAACAACACATGGCCTACCATCCCACGTTCCCACAGGTGTCCCGATGAAAACGGTACCTCACATGTGTGGGTGCACCTACCTGGCCGCCAAGGGGAAAGCCTAAAACACAAGTAACCCCAAGTCTGTTTTCAGAGCGAAATCTCAGACATTCTGCCGACCGGCACAACGTACAGATATGGGCCTCGGGTGTCCAAGCCACCAAGGAAAATGGGGAACCCCATGCATTTCCGAAAAGAGGACACCCGTGGGAATCCGCAGAGGTATGATTTGTGCACATCGCCCCAGAATTTTTTACCCAGACAGCCCCGCAAAGTCCGAAATGTGGGGAAAAAAACGCTTTTTCTGCACATTTCGCTCGACGCACCCATCAAAACACGCCCCCTACAACACATGGCCTACCGTCACGCGTTCCCACAGGTGTCCCGATGAAAACGGTACCTCACATGTGTGGGTGCACCTACCTGGCCGCGAAGGGAAAAGCCTAAAACACAAACAACCCCAAGTCTGTTTTCAGGGGGAAATCTCAGACATTCTGCCGACCGGCACAACGTACAGATATGGGCCTCGGGTGTCCAAGCCACCGAGGAAAACAGGGAACCCCATGCATTTCCGAAAAGAGGACACCTGTGGGAATACGCAGAGGTATGATTTGCGCACATCGCCCCAGAATTTATTACCCAGGCAGCCCTGCAATGTCCGAAATGTCGGGAAAAAAATGCTTTTTACGCACATTTCGCTCTACGCACCCATCGAAACACGCCCCCAACAACACATGGCCTACCGTCACGCGTTCCCACAGGTGTCCCGATGAAAACGGTATCTCACATGTGTGGGTCCACCTACCTGGCCGCCAAGGGGAAAGCCTAAAACACAAGTAACCCCAAGTCTATTTTCAGAGCGAAATCTCAGACATTCTGCCAACCGGCACAACGTACAGATATGGGCCTCGGGTGTCCAAGCCACCGAGGAAAACAGGGAACCCCATGCATTTCCGAAAAGAGGACACCCGTGGGAATCCGCAGAGGTATGATTTGCGCACATCGCCCCAGAATTTTTTAGCCAGACAGCCCCGCAAAGTCCGAAATGTGGGGAAAAAAACGCTTTTTCTGCACATTTTGCTCGACGCACCCATCAAAACACGCCCCCTACAACACATGGCCTACCGTCACGCGTTCCCACAGGTGTCCCGATGAAAACGGTACCTCACATGTGTGGGTGCACCTACCTGGCCGCCAAGGGGAAAGCCTAAAACACAAGTAACCCCAAGTCTGTTTTCAGAGGGAAATCTCAGACATTCTGCCGACCGGCACAATGTACAGATATGGGCCTCGGGTGTCCAAGCCACCGAGGAAAACAGGGAACCCCATGCATTTCCGAAAAGAGGACACCCGTGGGAATCCGCAGAGGTATAATTTGCCCACATCGCCCCAGAATTTATTACCCAGACCCCCCCGCAAAGTCCGAAATGTGGGGGAAAAAACGCATTTTCCAGACATTTCGCTCGGTGCACCCATCGAAACACGCCCCCAACAACACATGGCCTACCGTCCCGCGTTCCCACAGGTGTCCCGATGAAAATGGTACGTCACATGCGTGGGTGCACCTACCTGGCTGGCAAGGGGCAAGCCAAAAACGTAAGCAACCCCAAGTCTGTTTTCAGAGCGAAATCTCAGACATTCTGCCGACCGGCACAACGTACAGATATGGGCCTCGGGTGTCCAAGCCACTGAGGAAAACAGGGAACCCCATGAATTTTCCGAAAAGAGGACACCCGTGGGAATCCGCAGAGGTATGATTTGCGTACATCGCCCCAGAATTTATTACCCAGACAACCCTGCAAAGTCCAAAATGTGGGGAAAAAATGCTTTTTCCGCACATTTCGCTCGACGCACCCATCGAAACACGCCCCCAACAACACATGGCCTACCGTCACGCGTTCCCACAGGTGTCCCGATGAAAACGGTATCTCACATGTGTAGGTGCACCTACCTGGCTGGCAAGGGGCAAGCCGAAAACGCAAGCAACTCCCAGTCTGTTTGCAGAGGGGAATCTCAGCCATTCTGCCGACCGGCACAACATACAGATATGGGCCTCGGGTGTCCAAGCTTCCAAGGAAAACAGGAAACCCCATGCATTTCCGAAAAGAGGACACCCGTGGGAATCCGCAGAGGTATGATTTGCGCACATCGCCCCAGAATTTATTACCCAGACACCCCCGCAAAGTCCGAAATGTGGGGAAAAAAACGCTTTTTACGCACATTTCGCTCGACTCACCCATCGAAACACGCCCCCAACAACACATGGCCTACTGTCATGTGTTCCCACAGGTGTCCCGATGTAAACGGTACCTCACATGTGTGGGTGCACCTACCTGGCCGCCAAGGGGAAAGCCTAAAACACAAGTAACCCCAAGTCTGTTTTCAGAGCAAAATCTCAGACATTCTGCCGACCGGCACAACGTACAGATATGGGCCTCGGGTGTCCAAGCCACCAAGGAAAATGGGGAACCCCATGTATTTCCGAAAAGAGGACACCCGTGGGAATCCGCAGAGGTATGATTTGCGCACATCGCCCCAGAATTTATTACCCAGACAGCCCTGCAAATTCAGAAATGTGGGGAAAAAAACGCTTTTTCCGCACATTTCGCCTGACGCACCATTCGAAACACGCCCCCAACAACACATGGCCTACCGTCACGCGTTCCCACAGGTGTCCCAATGAAAATGGTACCTCAAATGTGTGGGTGCACCTACCTGGCCGCCAAGGGGAAAGCCTAAAACACAAGTAACCCCAAGTCTGTTTTCAGAGCGAAATCTCAGACATTCTGCCGACCGGCACAACGTACAGATATGGGCCTCGGGTGTCCAAGCCACCAAGGAAAACAGGGAACCCCATGCATTTCCGAAAAGAGGACACCTGTGGGAATACGCAGAGGTATGATTTGCGCACATCGCCGCAGAATTGATTACCCAGACAGCCCTGCAAAGTCCGAAATGTGGGGAAAAAAACGCTTTTTCCGCACATTTCGCTCGACGCACCCATCGAAACACGCCCCCAACAACACATGGCCTACCATCCCACGTTCCCACAGGTGTCCCGATGAAAACGGTACCTCACATGTGTGGGTGCACCTACCTGGCCGCCAAGGGGAAAGCCTAAAACACAAGTAACCCCAAGTCTGTTTTCAGAGCGAAATCTCAGACATTCTGCCGACCGGCACAACGTACAGATATGGGCCTCGGGTGTCCAAGCCACCAAGGAAAATGGGGAACCCCATGCATTTCCGAAAAGAGGACACCCGTGGGAATCCGCAGAGGTATGATTTGTGCACATCGCCCCAGAATTTTTTACCCAGACAGCCCCGCAAAGTCCGAAATGTGGGGAAAAAAACGCTTTTTCTGCACATTTCGCTCGACGCACCCATCAAAACACGCCCCCTACAACACATGGCCTACCGTCACGCGTTCCCACAGGTGTCCCGATGAAAACGGTACCTCACATGTGTGGGTGCACCTACCTGGCCGCCAAGGGGAAAGCCTAAAACACAAGTAACCCCAAGTCTGTTTTCAGAGGGAAATCTCAGACATTCTGCCGACCGGCACAATGTACAGATATGGGACTCGGGTGTCCAAGCCACCAAGGAAAACAGGGAACCCCATGCATTTCTGAAAAGAGGACACCCGTGGGAATCCGCAGAGGTATGATTTGCGCACATCGCCCCAGAATTTATTACCCAGACCCCCCTGCAAAGTCCGAAATGTGGGGAAAAAAAATGCATTTTCCAGACATTTCGCTCGGTGCACCCATCGAAACACGCCCCCAACAACACATGGCCTACCGTCCCGCGTTCCCACAGGTGTCCTGATGAAAACGGTACCTCACATGCGTGGGTGCACCTACCTGGCTGGCAAGGGGCAAGCCGAAAACGCAAGCAACCCCAAGTCTGTTTTCAGAGCGAAATCTCAGACATTCTGCCGACCGGCACAACGTACAGATATGGGCCTCGGGTGTCCAAGCCACTGAGGAAAACACGGAACCCCATGCATTTCCGAAAAGAGGACACCCGTGAGAATCCCCAGAGGTATGATTTGCGCACATCGCCCCAGAATTTATTACCCAGACAGCCCTGCAAAGTCCGAAATGTGGGGAAAAAATGCTTTTTGCGCACATTTCGCTCGACGCACCCATCGAAACACGCCCCCAACAACACATGGCCTACCGTCACCTGTTCCCACAGGTGTCCCGATGAAAGCGGTACCTCACATGTGTGGGTGCACCTACCTGGCTGGCAAGGGGAAAGCTGAAAACGCAAGCAACCCCCAGTCTGTTTGCAGAGGGGAATCTCAGCCATTCTGCCGACCGGCACATCATACAGATATGGGCCTCAGGTGTCCAAGCCCCCAAGGAAAACAGGGAACCCCATGCATTTTCGAAAAGAGGACACCCGTGGGAATCCGCAGAGGTATGATTTGCGCACATCGCCCCAGAATTTATTACCCAGACAGCCCTGCAAAGTCCGAAATGTGGGGGAAAAAATGCTTTTTCCGCACATTTCGCTCGACGCACCCATCGAAACACGCCCCCAACAACACATGGCCTACCGTCACGCGTTCCCACAGGTGTCCCGATGAAAATGGTACCTCACATGTGTAGGTGCACCTACCTGGCTGGCAAGGGGCAAGCCGAAAACGCAAGCAACCCCCAGTCTGTTTGCAGAGGGGAATCTCAGCCATTCTGCCGACCGGCACAACATACAGATATGGGCCTCGGGTGTCCAAGCCTCCAAGGAAAACAGGGAACCCCATGCATTTCTGAAAAGAGGACACCCGTGGAAATCCGCAGAGGTATGATTTGCGCACATCGCCCCAGATTTTATTACCCAGACAGCCCCGCAAAGTCCGAAATGTGGGGAAAAAAACGCTTTTTCCGCACATTTCGCTCGACGCATCCATCGAAACACGCCCCCAACAACACATGGCCTACCGTCACGCGTTCCCACAGGTGTCCCGATGAAAACGGTACCTCACATGTGTGGGTGCACCTACCTGGCCGCCAAGGGGAAAGCCTAAAACACAAGTAACCCCAAGTCTGTTTTCAGAGCGAAATCTCAGACATTCTGCCGACCGGCACAACGTACAGATATGGGCCTCGGGTGTCCAAGCCACCAAGGAAAATGGGGAACCCCATGTATTTCCGAAAAGAGGACACCCGTGGGAATCCGCAGAGGTATGATTTGCGCACATCGCCCCAGAATTTATTACCCAGACAGCCCTGCAAATTCAGAAACGTGGGAAAAAAACGCTTTTTCCGCACATTTCGCTTGACGCACCATTCGAAACACGCCCCCAACAACACATGGCCTACCGTCACGCCTTCCCACAGGTGTCCCAATGAAAATGGTACCTCACATGTGTGGGTGCACCTACCTGGCCGCCAAGGGGAAAGCCTAAAACACAAGTAACCCCAAGTCTGTTTTCAGAGCGAAATCTCAGACATTCTGCCGACCGGCACAACGTACAGATATGGACCTCGGGTGTCCAAGCCACCGAGGAAAACAGGGAACCCCATGCATTTCCGAAAAGAGGACACCTGTGGGAATACGCAGAGGTATGATTTGCGCACATCGCCCCAGAATTGATTACCCAGACAGCCCTGCAAAGTCCGAAATGTGGGGAAAAAAACGCTTTTTCCGCACATTTTGCTCGACGCACCCATCGAAACACGCCCCCAACAACACATGGCCTACCGTCCCACGTTCCCAGAGGTGTCCCGATGAAAACGGTACCTCACATGTGTGGGTGCACCTACCTGGCCGCCAAGGGGAAAGCCTAAAACACAAGTAACCCCAAGTCTGTTTTCAGAGCGAAATCTCAGACATTCTGCCGACCGGCACAACGTACAGATATGGGCCTCGGGTGTCCAAGCCACCAAGGAAAATGGGGAACCCCATGCATTTCCGAAAAGAGGACACCCGTGGGAATCCGCAGAGGTATGATTTGCGCACATCGCCCCAGAATTTATTACCCAGACCCCCCCGCAAAGTCCGAAATGTGGGGAAAAAAAATGCATTTTCCAGACATTTCGCTCGGTGCACCCATCGAAACACGCCCCCAACAACACATGGCCTACCGTCCCGCGTTCCCACAGGTGTCCTGATGAAAACGGTACCTCACATGCGTGGGTGCACCTACCTGGCTGGCAAGGGGCAAGCCGAAAACGCAAGCAACCCCAAGTCTGTTTTCAGAGCGAAATCTCAGACATTCTGCCGACCGGCACAACGTACAGATATGGGCCTCGGGTGTCCAAGCCACTGAGGAAAACACGGAACCCCATGCATTTCCGAAAAGAGGACACCCGTGGGAATCCCCAGAGGTATGATTTGCGCACATCGCCCCAGAATTTATTACCCAGACAGCCCTGCAAAGTCCGAAATGTGGGGAAAAAATGCTTTTTCCGCACATTTCGCTCGACGCACCCATCGAAACACGCCCCCAACAACACATGGCCTACCGTCACCTGTTCCCACAGGTGTCCCGATGAAAGCGGTACCTCACATGTGTGGGTGCACCTACCTGGCTGGCAAGGGGAAAGCTGAAAACGCAAGCAACCCCCAGTCTGTTTGCAGAGGGGAATCTCAGCCATTCTGCCGACCGGCACATCATACAGATATGGGCCTCAGGTGTCCAAGCCCCCAAGGAAAACAGGGAACCCCATGCATTTTCGAAAAGAGGACACCCGTGGGAATCCGCAGAGGTATGATTTGCGCACATCGCCCCAGAATTTATTACCCAGACAGCCCTGCAAAGTCCGAAATGTGGGGGAAAAAATGCTTTTTCCGCACATTTCGCTCGACGCACCCATCGAAACACGCCCGCAACAACACATGGCCTACCGTCACGCGTTCCCACAGGTGTCCCGATGAAAATGGTACCTCACATGTGTAGGTGCACCTACCTGGCTGGCAAGGGGCAAGCCGAAAACGCAAGCAACCCCCAGTCTGTTTGCAGAGGGGAATCTCAGCCATTCTGCCGACCGGCACAACATACAGACATGGGCCTCGGGTGTCCAAGCCTCCAAGGAAAACAGGGAACCCCATGCATTTCTGAAAAGAGGACACCCGTGGAAATCCGCAGAGGTATGATTTGCACACATCGCCCCAGATTTTATTACCCAGACAGCCCCGCAAAGTCCGAAATGTGGGGAAAAAAACGCTTTTTCCGCACATTTCGCTCGACGCATCCATCGAAACATGCCCCCAACAACACATGGCCTACCGTCACGTGTTCCCACAGGTGTCCCGATGAAAACGGTACCTCACATGTGTGGGTGCACCTACCTGGCCGCCAAGGGGAAAGCCTAAAACACAAGTAACCCCAAGTCTGTTTTCAGAGCGAAATCTCAGACATTCTGCCGACCGGCACAACGTACAGATATGGGCCTCGGGTGTCCAAGCCACCAAGGAAAATGGGGAACCCCATGTATTTCCGAAAAGAGGACACCCGTGGGAATCCGCAGAGGTATGATTTGCGCACATCGCCCCAGAATTTATTACCCAGACAGCCCTGCAAATTCAGAAATGTGGGGAAAAAAACGCTTTTTCCGCACATTTCGCTTGACGCACCATTCGAAACACGCCCCCAACAACACATGGCCTACCGTCACGCGTTCCCACAGGTGTCCCAATGAAAATGGTACCTCACATGTGTGGGTGCACCTACCTGGCCGCCAAGGGGAAAGCCTAAAACACAAGTAACCCCAAGTCTGTTTTCAGAGCGAAATCTCAGACATTCTGCCGACCGGCACAACGTACAGATATGGGCCTCGGGTGTCCAAGCCACCAAGGAAAACAGGGAACCCCATGCATTTCCGAAAAGAGGACACCTGTGGGAATACGCAGAGGTATGATTTGCGCACATCGCCGCAGAATTGATTACCCAGACAGCCCTGCAAAGTCCGAAATGTGGGGAAAAAAACGCTTTTTCCGCACATTTCGCTCGACGCACCCATCGAAACACGCCCCCAACAACACATGGCCTACCATCCCACGTTCCCACAGGTGTCCCGATGAAAACGGTACCTCACATGTGTGGGTGCACCTACCTGGCCGCCAAGGGGAAAGCCTAAAACACAAGTAACCCCAAGTCTGTTTTCAGAGCGAAATCTCAGACATTCTGCCGACCGGCACAACGTACAGATATGGGCCTCGGGTGTCCAAGCCACCAAGGAAAATGGGGAACCCCATGCATTTCCGAAAAGAGGACACCCGTGGGAATCCGCAGAGGTATGATTTGTGCACATCGCCCCAGAATTTTTTACCCAGACAGCCCCGCAAAGTCCGAAATGTGGGGAAAAAAACGCTTTTTCTGCACATTTCGCTCGACGCACCCATCAAAACACGCCCCCTACAACACATGGCCTACCGTCACGCGTTCCCACAGGTGTCCCGATGAAAACGGTACCTCACATGTGTGGGTGCACCTACCTGGCCGCCAAGGGGAAAGCCTAAAACACAAGTAACCCCAAGTCTGTTTTCAGAGGGAAATCTCAGACATTCTGCCGACCGGCACAATGTACAGATATGGGACTCGGGTGTCCAAGCCACCAAGGAAAACAGGGAACCCCATGCATTTCTGAAAAGAGGACACCCGTGGGAATCCGCAGAGGTATGATTTGCGCACATCGCCCCAGAATTTATTACCCAGACCCCCCCGCAAAGTCCGAAATGTGGGGAAAAAAATGCATTTTCCAGACATTTCGCTCGGTGCACCCATCGAAACACGCCCCCAACAACACATGGCCTACCGTCCCGCGTTCCCACAGGTGTCCTGATGAAAACGGTACCTCACATGCGTGGGTGCACCTACCTGGCTGGCAAGGGGCAAGCCGAAAACGCAAGCAACCCCAAGTCTGTTTTCAGAGCGAAATCTCAGACATTCTGCCGACCGGCACAACGTACAGATATGGGCCTCGGGTGTCCAAGCCACTGAGGAAAACACGGAACCCCATGCATTTCCGAAAAGAGGACACCCGTGAGAATCCCCAGAGGTATGATTTGCGCACATCGCCCCAGAATTTATTACCCAGACAGCCCTGCAAAGTCCGAAATGTGGGGAAAAAATGCTTTTTCCGCACATTTCGCTCGACGCACCCATCGAAACACGCCCCCAACAACACATGGCCTACCGTCACCTGTTCCCACAGGTGTCCCGATGAAAGCGGTACCTCACATGTGTGGGTGCACCTACCTGGCTGGCAAGGGGAAAGCTGAAAACGCAAGCAACCCCCAGTCTGTTTGCAGAGGGGAATCTCAGCCATTCTGCCGACCGGCACATCATACAGATATGGGCCTCAGGTGTCCAAGCCCCCAAGGAAAACAGGGAACCCCATGCATTTTCGAAAAGAGGACACCCGTGGGAATCCGCAGAGGTATGATTTGCGCACATCGCCCCAGAATTTATTACCCAGACAGCCCTGCAAAGTCCGAAATGTGGGGGAAAAAATGCTTTTTCCGCACATTTCGCTCGACGCACCCATCGAAACACGCCCCCAACAACACATGGCCTACCGTCACGCGTTCCCACAGGTGTCCCGATGAAAATGGTACCTCACATGTGTAGGTGCACCTACCTGGCTGGCAAGGGGCAAGCCGAAAACGCAAGCAACCCCCAGTCTGTTTGCAGAGGGGAATCTCAGCCATTCTGCCGACCGGCACAACATACAGATATGGGCCTCGGGTGTCCAAGCCTCCAAGGAAAACAGGGAACCCCATGCATTTCTGAAAAGAGGACACCCGTGGAAATCCGCAGAGGTATGATTTGCGCACATCGCCCCAGATTTTATTACCCAGACAGCCCTGCAAAGTCCGAAATGTGGGGAAAAAAACGCTTTTTCCGCACATTTCGCTCGACGCATCCATCGAAACACGCCCCCAACAACACATGGTCTACCGTCACGCGTTCCCACAGGTGTCCCGATGAAAACGGTACCTCACATGTGTGGGTGCACCTACCTGGCCGCCAAGGGGAAAGCCTAAAACACAAGTAACCCCAAGTCTGTTTTCAGAGCGAAATCTCAGACATTCTGCCGACCGGCACAACGCACAGATATGGGCCTCGGGTGTCCAAGCCACCAAGGAAAATGGGGAACCCCATGTATTTCCGAAAAGAGGACAACCGTGGGAATCCGCAGAGGTATGATTTGCGCACATCGCCCCAGAATTTATTACCCAGACAGCCCTGCAAATTCAGAAACGTGGGGAAAAAAACGCTTTTTCCGCACATTTCGCTTGACGCACCATTCGAAACACGCCCCCAACAACACATGGCCTACCGTCACGCCTTCCCACAGGTGTCCCAATGAAAATGGTACCTCACATGTGTGGGTGCACCTACCTGGCCGCCAAGGGGAAAGCCTAAAACACAAGTAACCCCAAGTCTGTTTTCAGAGCGAAATCTCAGACATTCTGCCGACCGGCACAACGTACAGATATGGACCTCGGGTGTCCAAGCCACCGAGGAAAACAGGGAACCCCATGCATTTCCGAAAAGAGGACACCTGTGGGAATACGCAGAGGTATGATTTGCGCACATCGCCCCAGAATTGATTACCCAGACAGCCCTGCAAAGTCCGAAATGTGGGGAAAAAAACGCTTTTTCCGCACATTTTGCTCGACGCACCCATCGAAACACGCCCCCAACAACACATGGCCTACCGTCCCACGTTCCCAGAGGTGTCCCGATGAAAACGGTACCTCACATGTGTGGGTGCACCTACCTGGCCGCCAAGGGGAAAGCCTAAAACACAAGTAACCCCAAGTCTGTTTTCAGAGCGAAATCTCAGACATTCTGCCGACCGGCACAACGTACAGATATGGGCCTCGGGTGTCCAAGCCACCAAGGAAAATGGGGAACCCCATGCATTTCCGAAAAGAGGACACCCGTGGGAATCCGCAGAGGTATGATTTGCGCACATCGCCCCAGAATTTATTACCCAGACCCCCCCGCAAAGTCCGAAATGTGGGGGAAAAAAATGCATTTTCCAGACATTTCGCTCGGTGCACCCATCGAAACACGCCCGCAACAACACATGGCCTACCGTCCCGCGTTCCCACAGGTGTCCTGATGAAAACGGTACCTCACATGCGTGGGTGCACCTACCTGGCTGGCAAGGGGCAAGCCGAAAACGCAAGCAACCCCAAGTCTGTTTTCAGAGCGAAATCTCAGACATTCTGCCGACCGGCACAACGTACAGATATGGGCCTCGGGTGTCCAAGCCACTGAGGAAAACACGGAACCCCATGCATTTCCGAAAAGAGGACACCCGTGGGAATCCCCAGAGGTATGATTTGCGCACATCGCCCCAGAATTTATTACCCAGACAGCCCTGCAAAGTCCGAAATGTGGGGAAAAAATGCTTTTTGCGCACATTTCGCTCGACGCACCCATCGAAACACGCCCCCAACAACACATGACCTACCGTCACCTGTTCCCACAGGTGTCCCGATGAAAGCGGTACCTCACATGTGTGGGTGCACCTACCTGGCTGGCAAGGGGAAAGCTGAAAACGCAAGCAACCCCCAGTCTGTTTGCAGAGGGGAATCTCAGCCATTCTGCCGACCGGCACATCATACAGATATGGGCCTCAGGTGTCCAAGCCCCCAAGGAAAACAGGGAACCCCATGCATTTTCGAAAAGAGGACACCCGTGGGAATCCGCAGAGGTATGATTTGCGCACATCGCCCCAGAATTTATTACCCAGACAGCCCTGCAAAGTCCGAAATGTGGGGGAAAAAATGCTTTTTCCGCACATTTCGCTCGACGCACCCATCGAAACACGCCCCCAACAACACATGGCCTACCGTCACGCGTTCCCACAGGTGTCCCGATGAAAATGGTACCTCACATGTGTAGGTGCACCTACCTGGCTGGCAAGGGGCAAGCCGAAAACGCAAGCAACCCCCAGTTTGTTTGCAGAGGGGAATCTCAGCCATTCTGCCGACCGGCACAACATACAGATATGGGCCTCGGGTGTCCAAGCCTCCAAGGAAAACAGGGAACCCCATGCATTTCTGAAAAGAGGACACCCGTGGAAATCCGCAGAGGTATGATTTGCGCACATCGCCCCAGAATTTATTACCCAGACAGCCCTGCAAATTCAGAAATGTGGGGAAAAAAACGCTTTTTCCGCACATTTCGCTTGACGCACCATTCGAAACACGCCCCCAACAACACATGGCCTACCGTCACGCGTTCCCACAGGTGTCCCAATGAAAATGGTACCTCACATGTGTGGGTGCACCTACCTGGCCGCCAAGGGGAAAGCCTAAAACACAAGTAACCCCAAGTCTGTTTTCAGAGCGAAATCTCAGACATTCTGCCGACCGGCACAACGTACAGATATGGGCCTCGGGTGTCCAAGCCACCAAGGAAAACAGGGAACCCCATGCATTTCCGAAAAGAGGACACCTGTGGGAATACGCAGAGGTATGATTTGCGCACATCGCCGCAGAATTGATTACCCAGACAGCCCTGCAAAGTCCGAAATGTGGGGAAAAAAACGCTTTTTCCGCACATTTCGCTCGACGCACCCATCGAAACACGCCCCCAACAACACATGGCCTACCATCCCACGTTCCCACAGGTGTCCCGATGAAAACGGTACCTCACATGTGTGGGTGCACCTACCTGGCCGCCAAGGGGAAAGCCTAAAACACAAGTAACCCCAAGTCTGTTTTCAGAGCGAAATCTCAGACATTCTGCCGACCGGCACAACGTACAGATATGGGCCTCGGGTGTCCAAGCCACCAAGGAAAATGGGGAACCCCATGCATTTCCGAAAAGAGGACACCCGTGGGAATCCGCAGAGGTATGATTTGTGCACATCGCCCCAGAATTTTTTACCCAGACAGCCCCGCAAAGTCCGAAATGTGGGGAAAAAAACGCTTTTTCTGCACATTTCGCTCGACGCACCCATCAAAACACGCCCCCTACAACACATGGCCTACCGTCACGCGTTCCCACAGGTGTCCCGATGAAAACGGTACCTCACATGTGTGGGTGCACCTACCTGGCCGCCAAGGGGAAAGCCTAAAACACAAGTAACCCCAAGTCTGTTTTCAGAGGGAAATCTCAGACATTCTGCCGACCGGCACAATGTACAGATATGGGACTCGGGTGTCCAAGCCACCAAGGAAAACAGGGAACCCCATGCATTTCTGAAAAGAGGACACCCGTGGGAATCCGCAGAGGTATGATTTGCGCACATCGCCCCAGAATTTATTACCCAGACCCCCCCGCAAAGTCCGAAATGTGGGGAAAAAAATGCATTTTCCAGACATTTCGCTCGGTGCACCCATCGAAACACGCCCCCAACAACACATGGCCTACCGTCCCGCGTTCCCACAGGTGTCCTGATGAAAACGGTACCTCACATGCGTGGGTGCACCTACCTGGCTGGCAAGGGGCAAGCCGAAAACGCAAGCAACCCCAAGTCTGTTTTCAGAGCGAAATCTCAGACATTCTGCCGACCGGCACAACGTACAGATATGGGCCTCGGGTGTCCAAGCCACTGAGGAAAACACGGAACCCCATGCATTTCCGAAAAGAGGACACCCGTGAGAATCCCCAGAGGTATGATTTGCGCACATCGCCCCAGAATTTATTACCCAGACAGCCCTGCAAAGTCCGAAATGTGGGGAAAAAATGCTTTTTCCGCACATTTCGCTCGACGCACCCATCGAAACACGCCCCCAACAACACATGGCCTACCGTCACCTGTTCCCACAGGTGTCCCGATGAAAGCGGTACCTCACATGTGTGGGTGCACCTACCTGGCTGGCAAGGGGAAAGCTGAAAACGCAAGCAACCCCCAGTCTGTTTGCAGAGGGGAATCTCAGCCATTCTGCCGACCGGCACATCATACAGATATGGGCCTCAGGTGTCCAAGCCCCCAAGGAAAACAGGGAACCCCATGCATTTTCGAAAAGAGGACACCCGTGGGAATCCGCAGAGGTATGATTTGCGCACATCGCCCCAGAATTTATTACCCAGACAGCCCTGCAAAGTCCGAAATGTGGGGGAAAAAATGCTTTTTCCGCACATTTCGCTCGACGCACCCATCGAAACACGCCCCCAACAACACATGGCCTACCGTCACGCGTTCCCACAGGTGTCCCGATGAAAATGGTACCTCACATGTGTAGGTGCACCTACCTGGCTGGCAAGGGGCAAGCCGAAAACGCAAGCAACCCCCAGTCTGTTTGCAGAGGGGAATCTCAGCCATTCTGCCGACCGGCACAACATACAGATATGGGCCTCGGGTGTCCAAGCCTCCAAGGAAAACAGGGAACCCCATGCATTTCTGAAAAGAGGACACCCGTGGAAATCCGCAGAGGTATGATTTGCGCACATCGCCCCAGATTTTATTACCCAGACAGCCCTGCAAAGTCCGAAATGTGGGGAAAAAAACGCTTTTTCCGCACATTTCGCTCGACGCATCCATCGAAACACGCCCCCAACAACACATGGTCTACCGTCACGCGTTCCCACAGGTGTCCCGATGAAAACGGTACCTCACATGTGTGGGTGCACCTACCTGGCCGCCAAGGGGAAAGCCTAAAACACAAGTAACCCCAAGTCTGTTTTCAGAGCGAAATCTCAGACATTCTGCCGACCGGCACAACGCACAGATATGGGCCTCGGGTGTCCAAGCCACCAAGGAAAATGGGGAACCCCATGTATTTCCGAAAAGAGGACACCCGTGGGAATCCGCAGAGGTATGATTTGCGCACATCGCCCCAGAATTTATTACCCAGACAGCCCTGCAAATTCAGAAACGTGGGGAAAAAAACGCTTTTTCCGCACATTTCGCTTGACGCACCATTCGAAACACGCCCCCAACAACACATGGCCTACCGTCACGCCTTCCCACAGGTGTCCCAATGAAAATGGTACCTCACATGTGTGGGTGCACCTACCTGGCCGCCAAGGGGAAAGCCTAAAACACAAGTAACCCCAAGTCTGTTTTCAGAGCGAAATCTCAGACATTCTGCCGACCGGCACAACGTACAGATATGGACCTCGGGTGTCCAAGCCACCGAGGAAAACAGGGAACCCCATGCATTTCCGAAAAGAGGACACCTGTGGGAATACGCAGAGGTATGATTTGCGCACATCGCCCCAGAATTGATTACCCAGACAGCCCTGCAAAGTCCGAAATGTGGGGAAAAAAACGCTTTTTCCGCACATTTTGCTCGACGCACCCATCGAAACACGCCCCCAACAACACATGGCCTACCGTCCCACGTTCCCAGAGGTGTCCCGATGAAAACGGTACCTCACATGTGTGGGTGCACCTACCTGGCCGCCAAGGGGAAAGCCTAAAACACAAGTAACCCCAAGTCTGTTTTCAGAGCGAAATCTCAGACATTCTGCCGACCGGCACAACGTACAGATATGGGCCTCGGGTGTCCAAGCCACCAAGGAAAATGGGGAACCCCATGCATTTCCGAAAAGAGGACACCCGTGGGAATCCGCAGAGGTATGATTTGCGCACATCGCCCCAGAATTTATTACCCAGACCCCCCCGCAAAGTCCGAAATGTGGGGGAAAAAAATGCATTTTCCAGACATTTCGCTCGGTGCACCCATCGAAACACGCCCGCAACAACACATGGCCTACCGTCCCGCGTTCCCACAGGTGTCCTGATGAAAACGGTACCTCACATGCGTGGGTGCACCTACCTGGCTGGCAAGGGGCAAGCCGAAAACGCAAGCAACCCCAAGTCTGTTTTCAGAGCGAAATCTCAGACATTCTGCCGACCGGCACAACGTACAGATATGGGCCTCGGGTGTCCAAGCCACTGAGGAAAACACGGAACCCCATGCATTTCCGAAAAGAGGACACCCGTGGGAATCCCCAGAGGTATGATTTGCGCACATCGCCCCAGAATTTATTACCCAGACAGCCCTGCAAAGTCCGAAATGTGGGGAAAAAATGCTTTTTGCGCACATTTCGCTCGACGCACCCATCGAAACACGCCCCCAACAACACATGACCTACCGTCACCTGTTCCCACAGGTGTCCCGATGAAAGCGGTACCTCACATGTGTGGGTGCACCTACCTGGCTGGCAAGGGGAAAGCTGAAAACGCAAGCAACCCCCAGTCTGTTTGCAGAGGGGAATCTCAGCCATTCTGCCGACCGGCACATCATACAGATATGGGCCTCAGGTGTCCAAGCCCCCAAGGAAAACAGGGAACCCCATGCATTTTCGAAAAGAGGACACCCGTGGGAATCCGCAGAGGTATGATTTGCGCACATCGCCCCAGAATTTATTACCCAGACAGCCCTGCAAAGTCCGAAATGTGGGGGAAAAAATGCTTTTTCCGCACATTTCGCTCGACGCACCCATCGAAACACGCCCCCAACAACACATGGCCTACCGTCACGCGTTCCCACAGGTGTCCCGATGAAAATGGTACCTCACATGTGTAGGTGCACCTACCTGGCTGGCAAGGGGCAAGCCGAAAACGCAAGCAACCCCCAGTTTGTTTGCAGAGGGGAATCTCAGCCATTCTGCCGACCGGCACAACATACAGATATGGGCCTCGGGTGTCCAAGCCTCCAAGGAAAACAGGGAACCCCATGCATTTCTGAAAAGAGGACACCCGTGGAAATCCGCAGAGGTATGATTTGCGCACATCGCCCCAGATTTTATTACCCAGACAGCCCCGCAAAGTCCGAAATGTGGGGAAAAAAACGCTTTTTCCGCACATTTCGCTCGACGCATCCATCGAAACACACCCCCAACAACACATGGCCTACCGTCACGCGTTCCCACAGGTGTCCCGATGAAAACGGTACCTCACATGTGTGGGTGCACCTACCTGGCCGCCAAGGGGAAAGCCTAAAACACAAGTAACCCCAAGTCTGTTTTCAGAGCGAAATCTCAGACATTCTGCCGACCGGCACAACGTACAGATATGGGCCTCGGGTGTCCAAGCCACCAAGGAAAATGGGGAACCCCATGTATTTCTGAAAAGAGGACACCCGTGGGAATCCGCAGAGGTATGATTTGCGCACATCGCCCCAGAATTTATTACCCAGACAGCCCTGCAAATTCAGAAACGTGGGGAAAAAAACGCTTTTTCCGCACATTTCGCTTGACGCACCATTCGAAACACGCCCCCAACAACACATGGCCTACCGTCACGCCTTCCCACAGGTGTCCCAATGAAAATGGTACCTCACATGTGTGGGTGCACCTACCTGGCCGCCAAGGGGAAAGCCTAAAACACAAGTAACCCCAAGTCTGTTTTCAGAGCGAAATCTCAGACATTCTGCCGACCGGCACAACGTACAGATATGGACCTCGGGTGTCCAAGCCACCGAGGAAAACAGGGAACCCCATGCATTTCCGAAAAGAGGACACCTGTGGGAATACGCAGAGGTATGATTTGCGCACATCGCCCCAGAATTGATTACCCAGACAGCCCTGCAAAGTCCGAAATGTGGGGAAAAAAACGCTTTTTCCGCACATTTCGCTCGACGCACCCATCGAAACACTCCCCCAACAACACATGGCCTACCGTCCCACGTTCCCAGAGGTGTCCCGATGAAAACGGTACCTCACATGTGTGGGTGCACCTACCTGGCCGCCAAGGGGAAAGCCTAAAACACAAGTAACCCCAAGTCTGTTTTCAGAGCGAAATCTCAGACATTCTGCCGTCCGGCACAACGTACAGATATGGGCCTCGGGTGTCCAAGCCACCAAGGAAAATGGGGAACCCCATGCATTTCCGAAAAGAGGACACCCGTGGGAATCCGCAGAGGTATGATTTGTGCACATCGCCCCAGAATTTTTTACCCAGACAGCCCCGCAAAGTCCGAAATGTGGGGAAAAAAACGCTTTTTCTGCACATTTCGCTCGACGCACCCATCAAAACACGCCCCCTACAACACATGGCCTACCGTCACGCGTTCCCACAGGTGTCCCGATGAAAACGGTACCTCACATGTGTGGGTGCACCTACCTGGCCGCCAAGGGGAAAGCCTAAAACACAAGTAACCCCAAGTCTGTTTTCAGAGGGAAATCTCAGACATTCTGCCGACCGGCACAATGTACAGATATGGGACTCGGGTGTCCAAGCCACCAAGGAAAACAGGGAACCCCATGCATTTCCGAAAAGAGGACACCCGTGGGAATCTGCAGAGGTATGATTTGCGCACATCGCCCCAGAATTTATTACCCAGACCCCCCCGCAAAGTCCGAAATGTGGGGAAAAAAAATGCATTTTCCAGACATTTCGCTCGGTGCACCCATCGAAACACGCCCCCAACAACACATGGCCTACCGTCCCGCGTTCCCACAGGTGTCCTGATGAAAACGGTACCTCACATGCGTGGGTGCACCTACCTGGCTGGCAAGGGGCAAGCCGAAAACGCAAGCAACCCCAAGTCTGTTTTCAGAGCGAAATCTCAGACATTCTGCCGACCGGCACAACGTACAGATATGGGCCTCGGGTGGCCAAACCACTGAGGAAAACACGGAACCCCATGCATTTCCGAAAAGAGGACACCCGTGGGAATCCGCAGAGGTATGATTTGCGCACATCGCCCCAGAATTTATTACCCAGACAGCCCTGCAAAGTCCGAAATGTGGGGAAAAAATGCTTTTTGCGCACATTTCGCTCGACGCACCCATCGAAACACGCCCCCAACAACACATGACCTACCGTCACCTGTTCCCACAGGTGTCCCGATGAAAGCGGTACCTCACATGTGTGGGTGCACCTACCTGGCTGGCAAGGGGAAAGCTGAAAACGCAAGCAACCCCCAGTCTGTTTGCAGAGGGGAATCTCAGCCATTCTGCCGACCGGCACATCATACAGATATGGGCCTCAGGTGTCCAAGCCCCCAAGGAAAACAGGGAACCCCATGCATTTTCGAAAAGAGGACACCCGTGGGAATCCGCAGAGGTATGATTTGCGCACATCGCCCCAGAATTTATTACCCAGACAGCCCTGCAAAGTCCGAAATGTGGGGGAAAAAATGCTTTTTCCGCACATTTCGCTCGACGCACCCATCGAAACACGCCCCCAACAACACATGGCCTACCGTCACGCGTTCCCACAGGTGTCCCGATGAAAATGGTACCTCACATGTGTAGGTGCACCTACCTGGCTGGCAAGGGGCAAGCCGAAAACGCAAGCAACCCCCAGTTTGTTTGCAGAGGGGAATCTCAGCCATTCTGCCGACCGGCACAACATACAGATATGGGCCTCGGGTGTCCAAGCCTCCAAGGAAAACAGGGAACCCCATGCATTTCTGAAAAGAGGACACCCGTGGAAATCCGCAGAGGTATGATTTGCGCACATCGCCCCAGATTTTATTACCCAGACAGCCCCGCAAAGTCCGAAATGTGGGGAAAAAAACGCTTTTTCCGCACATTTCGCTCGACGCATCCATCGAAACACACCCCCAACAACACATGGCCTACCGTCACGCGTTCCCACAGGTGTCCCGATGAAAACGGTACCTCACATGTGTGGGTGCACCTACCTGGCCGCCAAGGGGAAAGCCTAAAACACAAGTAACCCCAAGTCTGTTTTCAGAGCGAAATCTCAGACATTCTGCCGACCGGCACAACGTACAGATATGGGCCTCGGGTGTCCAAGCCACCAAGGAAAATGGGGAACCCCATGTATTTCTGAAAAGAGGACACCCGTGGGAATCCGCAGAGGTATGATTTGCGCACATCGCCCCAGAATTTATTACCCAGACAGCCCTGCAAATTCAGAAACGTGGGGAAAAAAACGCTTTTTCCGCACATTTCGCTTGACGCACCATTCGAAACACGCCCCCAACAACACATGGCCTACCGTCACGCCTTCCCACAGGTGTCCCAATGAAAATGGTACCTCACATGTGTGGGTGCACCTACCTGGCCGCCAAGGGGAAAGCCTAAAACACAAGTAACCCCAAGTCTGTTTTCAGAGCGAAATCTCAGACATTCTGCCGACCGGCACAACGTACAGATATGGACCTCGGGTGTCCAAGCCACCGAGGAAAACAGGGAACCCCATGCATTTCCGAAAAGAGGACACCTGTGGGAATACGCAGAGGTATGATTTGCGCACATCGCCCCAGAATTGATTACCCAGACAGCCCTGCAAAGTCCGAAATGTGGGGAAAAAAACGCTTTTTCCGCACATTTCGCTCGACGCACCCATCGAAACACGCCCCCAACAACACATGGCCTACCGTCCCACGTTCCCAGAGGTGTCCCGATGAAAACGGTACCTCACATGTGTGGGTGCACCTACCTGGCCGCCAAGGGGAAAGCCTAAAACACAAGTAACCCCAAGTCTGTTTTCAGAGCGAAATCTCAGACATTCTGCCGACCGGCACAACGTACAGATATGGGCCTCGGGTGTCCAAGCCACCAAGGAAAATGGGGAACCCCATGCATTTCCGAAAAGAGGACACCCGTGGGAATCCGCAGAGGTATGATTTGTGCACATCGCCCCAGAATTTTTTACCCAGACAGCCCCGCAAAGTCCGAAATGTGGGGAAAAAAACGCTTTTTCTGCACATTTCGCTCGACGCACCCATCAAAACACGCCCCCTACAACACATGGCCTACCGTCACGCGTTCCCACAGGTGTCCCGATGAAAACGGTACCTCACATGTGTGGGTGCACCTACCTGGCCGCCAAGGGGAAAGCCTAAAACACAAGTAACCCCAAGTCTGTTTTCAGAGGGAAATCTCAGACATTCTGCCGACCGGCACAATGTACAGATATGGGACTCGGGTGTCCAAGCCACCAAGGAAAACAGGGAACCCCATGCATTTCCGAAAAGAGGACACCCGTGGGAATCTGCAGAGGTATGATTTGCGCACATCGCCCCAGAATTTATTACCCAGACCCCCCCGCAAAGTCCGAAATGTGGGGAAAAAAAATGCATTTTCCAGACATTTCGCTCGGTGCACCCATCGAAACACGCCCCCAACAACACATGGCCTACCGTCCCGCGTTCCCACAGGTGTCCTGATGAAAACGGTACCTCACATGCGTGGGTGCACCTACCTGGCTGGCAAGGGGCAAGCCGAAAACGCAAGCAACCCCAAGTCTGTTTTCAGAGCGAAATCTCAGACATTCTGCCGACCGGCACAACGTACAGATATGGGCCTCGGGTGGCCAAACCACTGAGGAAAACACGGAACCCCATGCATTTCCGAAAAGAGGACACCCGTGGGAATCCGCAGAGGTATGATTTGCGCACATCGCCCCAGAATTTATTACCCAGACAGCCCTGCAAAGTCCAAAATGTGGTGAAAAAATGCTTTTTCCGCACATTTCGCTCGACGCACCCATCGAAACACGCCCCCAACAACACATGGCCTACCGTCACCTGTTCCCACAGGTGTCCCGATGAAAGCGGTACCTCACATGTGTGGGTGCACCTACCTGGCTGGCAAGGGGAAAGCTGAAAACGCAAGCAACCCCCAGTCTGTTTGCAGAGGGGAATCTCAGCCATTCTGCCGACCGGCACATCATACAGATATGGGCCTCGGGTGTCCAAGCCCCCAAGGAAAACAGGGAACCCCATGCATTTTCGAAAAGAGGACACCCGTGGGAATCCGCAGAGGTATGATTTGCGCACATCGCCCCAAAATTTATTACCCAGACAGCCCTGCAAAGTCCGAAATGTGGGGGAAAAAATGCTTTTTCCGCACATTTCGCTCGACGCACCCATCGAAACACGCCCCCAACAACACATGGCCTACCGTCACGCGTTCCCACAGGTGTCCCGATGAAAACGGTACCTCACATGTGTAGGTGCACCTACCTGGCTGGCAAGGGGCAAGCCGAAAACGCAAGCAACCCCCAGTCTGTTTGCAGAGGGGAATCTCAGCCATTCTGCCGACCGGCACAACATACAGATATGGGCCTCGGGTGTCCAAGCCTCCAAGGAAAACAGGGAACCCCATGCATTTCTGAAAAGAGGACACCCGTGGAAATCCGCAGAGGTATGATTTGCGCACATCGCCCCAGATTTTATTACCCAGACAGCCCCGCAAAATCCGAAATGTGGGGAAAAAAACGCTTTTTCCGCACATTTCGCTCGACGCATCCATCGAAACACGCCCCCAACAACACATGGCCTACCGTCACGCGTTCCCACAGGTGTCCCGATGAAAACGGTACCTCACATGTGTGGGTGCACCTACCTGGCCGCCAAGGGGAAAGCCTAAAACACAAGTAACCCCAAGTCTGTTTTCAGAGCGAAATCTCAGACATTCTGCCGACCGGCACAACGTACAGATATGGCCCTCGGGTGTCCAAGCCACCGAGGAAAACAGGGAACCCCATGCATTTCCGAAAAGAGGACACCCGTGGGAATCTGCAGAGGTATGATTTGCGCACATCGCCCCAGAATTTATTACCCAGACCCCCCTGCAAAGCCCGAAATGTGGGGAAAAAAACGCATTTTCCAGACATTTTGTTCGGTGCACCCATCGAAACACGCCCCCAACAACACATGGCCTACCGTCCCGCGTTCCCACAGGTGTCCCGATGAAAACGGTACCTCACATGCGTGGGTGCACCTACCTGGCTGGCAAGGGGCAAGCCGAAACGCAAGCAACCCCCAGTCTGTTTGCAGAGGGGAATCTCAGCCATTCTGCCGACCGGCACAACATACAGATATGGGCCTCGGGTGTCCAAGCCACCAAGGAAAACAGGGAACCCCATGCATTTCCGAAAAGAGGACACCCATGGGAATCCGCAGAGGTATGATTTGCGCACATCGCCTCAGAATTTCTTACCCAGACACCCCAGCAAAGTCCGAAATGTGGAGAAAAAAACGCATTTTCCAGACATTTCGCTCGGCACACCCATCGAAACACGCCCCCAACAGCACATGGCCTACCGTCACGCGTCCCACAGGTGTCCCGATGAAAACGGTACCCCACATGTGTGGGTGCACCTACCTGGCCGCCAAGGGGAAAGCCTAAAACACAAGTAACCCCAAGTCTGTTGTCATGGCGAAATCTCAGACATTCTGCCTACCGGCACAACGTACAGATATGGGCCTCGGTGTCCAAGCCACTGAGGAAAACAGGGAACCCCATGCATTTACGAAAAGAGGACACCTGTGGGAATCCACAGAGGTATGATTTGCGCACATCGCCCCAGAATTTATTACCCAGACAGCCCCGCAAAGTCCGAAATGTGGGGAAAAAAACGCTTTTTCCGCACATTTTGCTCGACGCACCCATTGAAACACGCCCCCAACATCACATGGCCATCCGTCACGTGTTCCCAGAGGTGTCCCGATGAAAACGGTACCTCACATGTGTGGGTGCACCTACCTGGCCGCCAAGGGGAAAGCCTAAAACACAAGTAACCCCGAGTCTGTTTTCAGAGCGAAATCTCAGACATTCTGCCGACCGGCACAACGTACAGATATGGCCCTCGGGTGTCCAAGCCACCGAGGAAAACAGGGAACCCCATGCATTTCCGAAAAGAGGACACCCGTGGGAATCCACAGAGGTATGATTTGCGCACATCGCCCCAGAATTTATTACCCAGACACCCCCGCAAAGTCCGAAATGTGGGGAAAAAAACGCATTTTCCAGACATTTCGCTCGGCGCACCCATCGAAACACGCCCCCAACAGCGCATGGCCTACCGTCACGCGTCCCACAGGTGTCCCGATGAAAACGGTACCCCACATGTGTGGGTGCACCTACCTGGCTGCCAAGAGGAAAGCCTAAAACACAAGTAACCCCAAGTCTGTTTTCAGAGCGAAATCTCAGACATTCTGCCGACCGGCACAACGTACAGATATGGGCCTCGGGTGTCCAAGCCACCGAGGAAAACAGGGAACCCCATGCATTTACGAAAAGAGGACACCCTTTGGAATCCGCAGAGGTATGATTTGCGCACATCGCCCCAGAATGTATTACCCAGACAGCCCTGCAAAGTCCAAAATGTGGTGAAAAAATGCTTTTTCCGCACATTTCGCTCGACGCACCCATCGAAACACGCCCCCAACAACACATGGCCTACCGTCACCTGTTCCCACAGGTGTCCCGATGAAAGCGGTACCTCACATGTGTGGGTGCACCTACCTGGCTGGCAAGGGGAAAGCTGAAAACGCAAGCAACCCCCAGTCTGTTTGCAGAGGGGAATCTCAGCCATTCTGCCGACCGGCACATCATACAGATATGGGCCTCGGGTGTCCAAGCCCCCAAGGAAAACAGGGAACCCCATGCATTTTCGAAAAGAGGACACCCGTGGGAATCCGCAGAGGTATGATTTGCGCACATCGCCCCAAAATTTATTACCCAGACAGCCCTGCAAAGTCCGAAATGTGGGGGAAAAAATGCTTTTTCCGCACATTTTGCTCGACGCACCCATCGAAACACGCCCCCAACAACACATGGCCTACCGTCACGCGTTCCCACAGGTGTCCCGATGAAAACGGTACCTCACATGTGTAGGTGCACCTACCTGGCTGGCAAGGGGCAAGCCGAAAACGCAAGCAACCCCCAGTCTGTTTGCAGAGGGGAATCTCAGCCATTCTGCCGACCGGCACAACATACAGATATGGGCCTCGGGTGTCCAAGCCTCCAAGGAAAACAGGGAACCCCATGCATTTCTGAAAAGAGGACACCCGTGGAAATCCGCAGAGGTATGATTTGCGCACATCGCCCCAGATTTTATTACCCAGACAGCCCCGCAAAATCCGAAATGTGGGGAAAAAAACGCTTTTTCCGCACATTTCGCTCGACGCACCCATCGAAACACGCCCCCAACAACACATGGCCTACCGTCACGCGTTCCCACAGGTGTCCCGATGAAAACGGTACCTCACATGTGTGGGTGCACCTACCTGGCCGCCAAGGGGAAAGCCTAAAACACAAGTAACCCCAAGTCTGTTTTCAGAGCGAAATCTCAGACATTCTGCCGACCGGCACAACGTACAGATATGGCCCTCGGGTGTCCAAGCCACCGAGGAAAACAGGGAACCCCATGCATTTCCGAAAAGAGGACACCCGTGGGAATCTGCAGAGGTATGATTTGCGCACATCGCCCCAGAATTTATTACCCAGACCCCCCTGCAAAGCCCGAAATGTGGGGAAAAAAACGCATTTTCCAGACATTTTGTTCGGTGCACCCATCGAAACACGCCCCCAACAACACATGGCCTACCGTCCCGCGTTCCCACAGGTGTCCCGATGAAAACGGTACCTCACATGCGTGGGTGCACCTACCTGGCTGGCAAGGGGCAAGCCGAAACGCAAGCAACCCCCAGTCTGTTTGCAGAGGGGAATCTCAGCCATTCTGCCGACCGGCACAACATACAGATATGGGCCTCGGGTGTCCAAGCCACCAAGGAAAACAGGGAACCCCATGCATTTCCGAAAAGAGGACACCCATGGGAATCCGCAGAGGTATGATTTGCGCACATCGCCTCAGAATTTCTTACCCAGACACCCCAGCAAAGTCCGAAATGTGGAGAAAAAAACGCATTTTCCAGACATTTCGCTCGGCACACCCATCGAAACACGCCCCCAACAGCACATGGCCTACCGTCACGCGTCCCACAGGTGTCCCGATGAAAACGGTACCCCACATGTGTGGGTGCACCTACCTGGCCGCCAAGGGGAAAGCCTAAAACACAAGTAACCCCAAGTCTGTTGTCATGGCGAAATCTCAGACATTCTGCCTACCGGCACAACGTACAGATATGGGCCTCGGTGTCCAAGCCACTGAGGAAAACAGGGAACCCCATGCATTTACGAAAAGAGGACACCTGTGGGAATCCACAGAGGTATGATTTGCGCACATCGCCCCAGAATTTATTACCCAGACAGCCCCGCAAAGTCCGAAATGTGGGGAAAAAAACGCTTTTTCCGCACATTTTGCTCGACGCACCCATTGAAACACGCCCCCAACATCACATGGCCATCCGTCACGTGTTCCCAGAGGTGTCCCGATGAAAACGGTACCTCACATGTGTGGGTGCACCTACCTGGCCGCCAAGGGGAAAGCCTAAAACACAAGTAACCCCGAGTCTGTTTTCAGAGCGAAATCTCAGACATTCTGCCGACCGGCACAACGTACAGATATGGCCCTCGGGTGTCCAAGCCACCGAGGAAAACAGGGAACCCCATGCATTTCCGAAAAGAGGACACCCGTGGGAATCCACAGAGGTATGATTTGCGCACATCGCCCCAGAATTTATTACCCAGACACCCCCGCAAAGTCCGAAATGTGGGGAAAAAAACGCATTTTCCAGACATTTCGCTCGGCGCACCCATCGAAACACGCCCCCAACAGCGCATGGCCTACCGTCACGCGTCCCACAGGTGTCCCGATGAAAACGGTACCCCACATGTGTGGGTGCACCTACCTGGCTGCCAAGAGGAAAGCCTAAAACACAAGTAACCCCAAGTCTGTTTTCAGAGCGAAATCTCAGACATTCTGCCGACCGGCACAACGTACAGATATGGGCCTCGGGTGTCCAAGCCACCGAGGAAAACAGGGAACCCCATGCATTTACGAAAAGAGGACACCCTTTGGAATCCGCAGAGGTATGATTTGCGCACATCGCCCCAGAATGTATTACCCAGACAGCCCTGCAAAGTCCGAAATGTGGGGAAAAAATGCTTTTTCCGCACATTTCGCTCGACGCACCCATCGAAACACGCCCCCAACAACACATGGCCTACCGTCACGCGTTCCCAAAGGTGTCCCGATGAAAACGTTACCTCACATGTGTGGGTGCACCTACCTGGCTGGCAAGGGGCAAGCCGGAAAACGCAAGCAACCCCCAGTCTGTTTGCAGAGGGGAATCTCAGCCATTCTGCCGACCGGCACAACATACAGATATGGGCCTCGGGTGTCCAAGCCCCCAAGGAAAACAGGGAACCCGATGCATTTTCGAAAAGAGGACACCCGTGGGAATCCGCAGAGGTATGATTTGCGCACATCGCCCCAGAATTTATTACCCAGACAGCCCCGCAAAGTCTGAAATGTCGGGAAAAAAACACTTTTTCTGCACATTTCGCTCAACGCACCCATCAAAACACGCCCCCAACAACACATGGCCTACCGTCACGCGTTCCGCCAGGTGTCCCGATGAAAACGGTACCTCACATGTGTGGGTGCACCTACCTGGCCGCCAAGGGGAAAGCCTAAAACACAAGTAACCCCAAATCTGTTTTCATGGCGAAATCTCAGACATTCTGCCTACCGGCACAACGTACAGTTATGGGCCTCGGGTGTCCAAGCCACCGAGGAAAACAGGGAACCCCATGCATTTCCAAAAATAGGACACCCGTGGGAATCCGCAGAGGTATGATTTGCGCACATCGCCCCAGATTTTATTACCCAGACAGCCCCGCAAAGTCCGAAATGTGGGAAAAAAATGCTTTTTCCGCACATTTCGCTCGATGCACCCATTGAAACACGCCCCCAACAACACATGGCCTACTGTCACGCGTTCCCACAGGTGTCCCGATGAAAACGGTACCTCACATGTGTGGGTGCACCTACCTGGCCGCCAAGGGGAAAGCCTAAAACACAAGTAACCCCAAGTCTTTTTTCAGAGGGAAATTTCAGACATTCTGCCGACCGGCACAACGTACAGATATGGGCCTCGGGTGTCCAAGCCACTGAGGAAAACAGGGAACCCCATGCATTTCCGAAAAGAGGACACCCGTGGGAATCCGCAGAGGTATGATTTGCGCACATCGCCCCAGAATTTATTACCCAGACCCCCCACAAAGTCCGAAATATTGGGAAAAAAATGCATTTTCCAGACATTTCGCTCGGTGCACCCATCGAAACACGCCCCCAACAACACATGGCCTACCGTCCCGCGTTCCCACAGGTGTCCCGATGAAAACGGTACCTCACATGCGTGGGTGCACCTACCTGGCTGGCAAGGGGCAAGCCGAAAACGCAAGCAACCCCCAGTCTGTATGCAGATGGGAATCTCAGCCATTCTGCCGACCGGCACAACATACAGATATGGGCCTCGGGTGTCCAATCCACCAAGGAAAACAGGGAACCCCATGCATTTCCGAAAAGAGGACACCCATAGGAATCCGCAGAGGTATGATTTGCGCACATCGCCCCAGAATTTATTACCCAGACACCCCCGCAAAATTCCGAAATGTGGGGAAAAAAACGCATTTTCCAGACATTTCGCTCGGCGCACCCATCGAAACACGCCTCCAACAGCACATGGCCTACCGTCACGCGTCCCACAGGTGTCCCGATGAAAACGGTACCCCACATGTGTGGGTGCACCTACCTGGCCGCCAAGGGGAAAGGCTAAAACACAAGTAACCCCAAGTCTGTTTTCAGAGCGAAATCTCAGACATTCTGCCGACCGGCACAACGTACAGATATGGGCCTCGGGTGTCCAAGCCACCGAGGAAAACAGGGAACCCCATGCATTTCCGAAAAGAGGACACTCGTGGGAATCCGCAGAGGTATGATTTGCACACATCGCCCCAGAATGTATTACCCAGACAGCCCTGCAAAGTCCAAAATGTGGGGAAAAAAACGCTTTTTCCGCACATTTTGCTCGACGCACCCATCAAAACACGCCCCCAACAACACACGGCCTACCGTCACGCGTTCCCACTGGTGTCCCGATGAAAACGGTACCTCACATGTGTGGGTGCACATACCTGGCCGCCAAGGGGAAAGCCTAAAACACAAGTAACCACAAGTCTGTTTTCAGAGCGAAATCTCAGACATTCTGCCGACCGGCTCAACGTACAGATATGGCCCTCGGGTGTCCAAGCCACCAAGGAAAACAGGGAACCCCATGCATTTCCGAAAAGAGGACACCCGTGGGAATCCGCAGAGGTATGATTTGCGCACATCGCCCCAGAATTTTTTACCCAGACACTCCCGCAAAGTCCGAAATGTGGGGAAAAAAATGCATTTTCCAGACATTTCGCTCGGCGCACCCATCTAAACACGCCCCCAACAACACATGGCCTACCGTCACGCGTTCCCACAGGTGTCCCGATGAAAACGGTACCCCACATGTGTGGGTGCACCTACCTGGCCGCCAAGGGGAAAGCATAAAACACAAGTAACCCCAAGTCTGTTTTCAGAGCGAAATCTCAGACATTCTGCCGACCGGCACAACGTACAGATATGGGCCTCGGGTGTCCAAGCCACCAAGGAAAATGGGGAACCCTATGCATTTCCGAAAAGAGGACACCGGTGGGAATCTGCAGAGGTATGAATTTCGCACATCGCCCCAGAATTTATTACCCAGACAGCCCTGCAAAGTCCGAAATGTGGGGGAAAAAACGCTTTTTCCGCACATTTCGCACGACGCACCCATCGAAACACGCCCCCAACAACACATGGCCTACCGTCACGCGTTCCCACAGCTGTCCCAATGAAAACGGTACCTCACATGTGTGGGTGAACCTACCTGGCCGCCAAGGGGAAAACCTAAAACACAAGTAACCCCAAGTCTGTTTTCAGAGCGAAATCTCAGACATTCTGCCGACCGACACAACGTACAGATAGGGGCCTCGGATGTCCAAGCCGCCGAGGAAAACAGGGAACCCCATGCATTTCCGAAAAGAGGACACCCGTGGGAATCCGCAGAGGTATGATTTGCGCACATCGCAGAAGATTTTATTACCCAGGCAGCCCCGCAAAGTCCGAAATGTCAGGAAAAAAACGCTTTTTCCACACATTTCGCTCGGCGCACACATCGAAACACGCCCCCAACATCACATGGCCTACCGTCCCGCGTTCCCACAGGTGTCCCGATGAAAACAGTACCCCACATGTGTGGGTGCACCTACCTTGCCACCAAGGGGAAAGCCTAAAACACAAGTAACCCCAAGTCTGTTTTCAGAGCGAAATCTCAGACATTCTGCCGACGGGCACAACGCACAGATATGGGCCTCGGGTGTCCAAGCCACCGAGGAAAACAGGGAACCCCATGTATTTCCGAAAAGAGGACACCCGTGGGAATCCGCAGAGGTATGATTTGCGCAGATCGCCCCAGAATGTATTACCCAGGCAGCCCTGCAAAGTCCGAAATGTGGGGAAAAAAATGCTTTTTCCGCACATTTCGCTCGACGCACCCATTGAAACATGCCCCCAACAACACATGGCCTACCGTCCCGCATTCCCACAGGTGTCCCGATGAAAACAGTACCCCACATGTGTGGGTGCACCTACCTCGCTGCCAAGGGGAAAGCCTAAAACACAAGTAACCCCAAGTCTGTTTTCAGAGCGAAATCTCAGACATTCTGCCGACCGGCACAACGCACAGATATGGGCCTCGGGTGTCCAAGCCACCTAGGAAAACAGGGAACCCCATGTATTTCCGAAAAGAGGACACCCGTGGGAATCCGCAGAGGTATGATTTGCGCACATCGCCCCAGAATTTATTACCCAGGCCGCCCCGCAAAGTCCGAAATGTGGGGAAAAAAATGCTTTTTCCGCACATTTCCCTCGACGCACCCATCGAAACATGCCCCCAACAACACATGGCCTACCGTCACGCGTTCCCACAGGTGTCCCAATGAAAACTATACCTCACATGTGTGGGTGCACCTACCTGGCCGCCAAGGGGAAAGCCTAAAAGACAAGTATCCCCAAGTCTGTTTTCAGAGCGAAATCTCAGACATTCTGCCGACCGGCACAACGTACAGATATGGGCCTCGGGTGTCCAACCCACTGAGGAAAACAGGGAACCCCATGCATTTCCGAAAAGAGGACATCCGTGGGAATCCGCAGAGGTATGATTTGCGCACATCGCCCCAGATTTTATTACCCAGACAGCCCCGCAAAGTCCGAAATGTGGGGAAAAAAACACTTTTTCCGCACATTTCGCTCGATGCACCCATCGAAACACGCCCCCAACAACACATGGCCTACCGTCACGTGTTCGCACAGGTATCCCGATGAAAACGGTACCTCACATGTGTGGGTGCACCTACCTGGTAGCCAAGGGGAAAGCCTAAAACACAAGTAACCCCAAGTCTGTTTTCATGGCGAAATCTCAGACATTCTGCCTACCGGCACAACGTACAGATATCGGCCTCGGGTGTCCAAGCCACCAAGGAAAACGGGGAACCCCATGCATTTCCGAAAAGAGGACACCCATGGGAATCCGCAGAGGTATGATTTGCGCACATCGCCCCAGAATTTATTACCCAGACAGCCCTGCAAAGTCCGAAATGTGGGGAAAAAAATGCTTTTTCCGCACATTTTGCTAGACACACCCATCGAAACACACGCCCAACAACACATGGCCTATCGTCCCGCGTTCCCACAGGTGTCCCGATGAAAACGGTACTTCACATGTGTGGGTGCACCTACCTGGCCGCCAAGGGGAAAGCCTAAAACACAAGTAACCCCAAGTCTGTTTTCAGAGCGAAATCTCAGACATTCTGCCGACCGGCACAACGTACAGATATGGCCCTCGGGTGTCCAAGCCACTGAGGAAAACAGGGAACCCCATGCATTTCCGAAAAGAGGACACCCGTGGGAATCCGCAGAGGTATGATTTGCGCACATCGCCCCAGAATGTTTTACCCAGACAGCCCCCCAAAGTCCGAAAAGTGGCGAAAAAATGCTTTTTCCGCACATTTTGCTCGACGCACCCATCGAAACACACCCCCAACAACACATGGCCTACCGTCACGCGTTCCCACAGGTGTCCCGATGAAAACGGTACCTCACATGTGTGGGTGCACCTACCTAGCCGCCAAGGGGAAAGCCTAAAACACAAGTAACCCCAAGTCTGTTTTCAGAGCGAAATCTCAGACATTCTGCCAACCGGCACAACGCACAGATATGGGCCTCGGGTGTCCAAGCCACCGAGGAAAACAGGGAACCCCATGTATTTCTGAAAAGAGGACACCTGTGGGAATCCGCAGAGGTATGATTTGCGCACATCGCCCCAGAATTTATTACCCAGACAGCCCTGCAAAGTCTAAAATGTGGGGAAAAAACGCTTTTTCTGCACATTTCGCTCGACGCACACATCGAAACACGCCCCCAACATCACATGGCCTACCGTCCCGCGTTCCCACAGGTGTCCCGATGAAAACAGTACCCCACATGTGTGGGTGCACCTACCTGGCCGCCAAGGGGAAAGCCTAAAACACAAGTATCCCCAAGTCTGTTTTCAGAGCGAAATCGCAGACATTCTGCCGACCGGCACAACGTACAGATATGGGCCTCGGGTGTCCAACCCACTGAGGAAAACAGGGAACCCCATGCATTTCCGAAAAGAGGACATCCGTGGGAATCCGCAGAGTTATGATTTGCGCACATCGCCCCAGATTT
Source organism: Ambystoma mexicanum (assembly GCF_040938575.1). Classification (NCBI taxonomy): domain Eukaryota; kingdom Metazoa; phylum Chordata; class Amphibia; order Caudata; family Ambystomatidae; genus Ambystoma; species Ambystoma mexicanum. The sequence continues at coordinate 1,227,815,282 of NC_090937.1, forward strand.
TATTACCCTGACAGCCCCGCAAAGTCCGAAATGTGGGGAAAAAAACACTTTTTCCGCACATTTCGCTCGATGCACCCATCGAAACACGCCCCCAACAACACATGGCCTACCGTCACCTGTTCCCACAGGTATCCCGATGAAAGCGGTACCTCACATGTGTGGGTGCACCTACCTGGCCGCCAAGGGGAAAGCCTAAAACACAAGTATCCCCAAGTCTGTTTTCAGAGCGAAATGTCAGACATTCTGCCGACCGGCACAACGTGCAGATATGGCCCTCGGGTGTCCAAGCCACCGAGGAAAACAGGGAACCCCATGCATTTCCGAAAAGAGGACACCCGTGGGAATCCACAGAGGTATGATTTGCGCACATCGCCCCAGAATTTTTTACCCAGACAGCCCCGGAAAATCTGAAATGTCGGGAAAAAAACACTTTTTCTGCACATTTCGCTCGACGCACCCATCAAAACACGCCCCCAACAACACATGGTCTACCGTCACGCGTTCCCACAGGTGTCCTGATGAAAACGGTACCTCACATGTGTGGGTGCACCTACCTGGCTGCCAAGGGGAAAGCCTAAAACACAAGTAACCCCAAGTCTGTTTTCATGGCGAAATCTCAGACATTCTGCCTACCGGCACAACGTACAGATATGGGCCTCGGGTGTCCAAGCCACCAAGGAAAACGGGGAACCCCATGCATTTCCGAAAAGAGGACACCCATGGGAATCCGCAGAGGTATGATTTGCGCACATCGCCCCAGAATTTATAACCCAGACAGCCCTGCAAAGTCCGAAATGTGGGGAAAAAAACGCTTTTTCCGCACATTTTGCTAGACGCACCCATCGAAACACACGCCCAACAACACATACCTCACATGTGTGGGTGCACCTTCCTGGCCGCCAAGGGGAAAGCCTAAAACACAAGTAACCCCAAGTCTGTTTTCAGAGCGAAATCTCAGACATTCTGCCGACCGGCACAACGTACAGATATGGCCCTCGGGTGTCCAAGCCACTGAGGAAAACAGGGAACCCCATGCATTTCCAAAAAGAGGACACCCGTGGGAATCCGCAGAGGTATGATTTGCGCACATCGCCCCAGAATGTTTTACCCAGACAGCCCCGCAAAGTCCGAAAAGTGGGGAAAAAAATGCTTTTTCCGCACATTTTGCTCGACGCACCCATCGAAACACACCCCCAACAACACATGGCCTACCGTCCCACGTTCCCACAGGTGTCCCAATGAAAATGGTACCCCACATGTGTGGGTGCACCTACCTGGCCGCCAAGGGGAAAGCCTAAAACACAAGTAACCCCAAGTCTGTTTTCAGAGCGAAATCTCAGACATTATGCCGACCGGCACAATGTACAGATCTGGGCCTCGGGTGTCCAAGCCACAGAGGAAAACAGGGAACCCCATGCATTTCCAAAAAGAGGACACCCGTGGGAATCCGCAGAGGTATGATTTGCGCACATCGCCCCAGAATGTATTACCCAGACAGCCCTGCAAAGTCCGAAATGTGGGGAAAAAAACGATTTTTCCGCACATTTCACTCGACGCACCCATCGAAACACGCCCCCAACAACACATAGCCTACCGTCCTGCGTTCCCACCGGTGTCCCGATGAAAACGGTACCCCACATGTGTGGGTGCACCTACCTGGCCGCCAAGGGGAAAGCATAAAACACAAGTAACCCCAAGTCTGTTTTCAGAGCGAAATCTCAGACATTCTGCCGACCGGCACAACGTACAGATATGGGCCTCGGGTGTCCAAGCCACCAAGGAAAATGGGGAACCCCATGCATTTCCAAAAAGAGGACACCCGTGGGAATCCGCTGAGGTATGATTTGCGCACATCGCCCCAGAATTTATTACCCAGACAGCCCTTCAAAGTCCAAAATGTGGGGAAAAAAACGCTTTTTCCGCACATTTCGCTCGACGCACCCATCAAAACACGCCCCCAACAACACATGGCCTACCGTCGCGCATTCCCACAGGTGTCCCGATGAAAACGGTACCCCACATGTGTGGGTGCACCTACCTGGCCGCCAAGGGGAAAGCATAAAACACAAGTAACCCCAAGTCTGTTTTCAGAGCGAAATCTCAGACATTCTGCCGACCGGCACAACGTACAGATATGGGCCTCGGGTGTCCAAGCCACCAAGGAAAATGGGGAACCCCATGCATTTCCGAAAAGAGGACACCCGTGGGAATCCGCAGAGGTATGATTTGCGCACATCGCCCCAGAATGTATTACCCAGGCAGCCCTGCAAAGTCCGAAATGTGGGGAAAAAAACGCTTTTTCCACACATTTCGCTCGAAGCACCCATCGAAACACGCTCCCATCAACACATGGCCTACCGTCACGAGTTTCCACAGGTGTCCCGATGAAAACAATACCTCACATGTGTGGGTACACCTACCTGGCCGCCAAGGGGAAAGCCTAAAACACAAGTAACCCCAAGTCTGTTTTCAGAGCGAAATCTCAGACATTCTGCCGACCGGCACAACGTACAGATATGGGCCTCGGGTGTCCAAGCCACCGAGGAAAACAGGGAACCCCATACATTTCCGAAAAGAGGACACCCGTGGGAATCCGCAGAGGTATGATTTGCGCACATCGCCCCAGATTTTATTACCCAGACAGCCCTGCAAAATCCGAAATGTGGGGAAAAAAACGCTTTTTCCACACATTTCGCTCGACGCACCCATCGAAACACGCCCCCAACAACACATGGCCTACGGTCACACATTCCCACAGGTGTCCCGATGAAAACGGTACCTCACATGTGTGGGTGCACCTACCTGGCCGCCAAGGGGAAAGCCTAAAACACAAGTAACCCCAAGTCTGTTTTCAGAGGGAAATCTCAGACATTCTGCCGACCGGCACAACGTACAGATATGGGCCTCGGGTGTCCAAGCCACTGAGGAAAACAGGGAACCCCATGCATTTCCGAAAAGAGGACACCCGTGGGAATCCGCAGAGGTATGATTTGCGCACATCGCCCCAGATTTTATTACCCAGACAGCCCCGCAAAGTCCGAAATGTGGGGAAAAAAACACTTTTTCCGCACATTTCGCTTGACGCACCAATCGAAACACGCCCCCAACAACACATGGCCTACTGTCACGCGTTCCCACAGGTGTCCCGATGAAAACAGTACCTCACATGTGTGGCTGTTTTCAGAGGGAAATCTCAGACATTCTGCCGACCGGCAAAACGTACAGATATGGGCCTTTGGTGTCCAATCCACCGAGGAAAACAGGGAACCCCATGCATTTCCGAAAAGAGGACACCCGTGGGAATACGCAGAGGTATGATTTGCGCATATCGCCCCAGAATTTATTACCCAGGAAGCCCTGCAAAGTCCGAAATGTCGGGAAAAAAACGCTTTTTACGCACATTTCGCTCGACGCACCCATCGAAACACGCCCCAAACAACACATGGCCTACCGTCACACGTTCCCACAGGTGTCCCGATAAAAACGGTACCTCACATGTGTGGGTGCACCTACCTGGCCGCCAAGGGGAAAGCCTAAAACACAAGTAACCCCAAGTCTGTTTTCAGAGCGAAATCTCAGACATTCTGCCGACCGGCACAACGTACAGATCTGGGCCTCGGGTGTCCAAGCCACCGAGGAAAACAGGTAACCCCATGCATTTCCGAAAAGAGGACACCCGTGGGAATCCGCAGAGGTATGATTTGCGCACATCGCCCCAGAATGTATTACCCAGACAGCCCTGCAAAGTCCGAAATGTGGGGAAAAAACGCTTTTTCTGCACATTTCGCTCGACGCACCCATCGAAACACGCCCCCAACAACACATGGCCTACCGTCCCGCGTTCCGACAGGTGTCCCGATGAAAACGGTACCCCACATGTGTGGGTGCACCTACCTGGCCGCCAAGGGGAAAGCCTAAAACACAAGTAACCCCAAGTCTGTTTTCAGAGCGAAATCTCAGACATTCTGCCGACCGGCACAACGTACAGATATGGGCCTCGGGTGTCCAAGCCACCAAGGAAAACAGGGAACCCCATTCATTTCCGAAAAGAGGACACCCGTGGGAATCCGCAGAGGTATGATTTGCGCACATCACCTCAGAATTTATTACCCAGACAGCCCTGCAAAGTCCGAAATGTGGGGAAAAAAACGCTTTTTCCGCACATTTCGCTCGACGCACCCATCGAAACACGCCCCCAACAACACATGGCCTACCGTCACGCGTTCCCACAGGTGTCCTGATGAAAACTGTTCCTCACATGTGTGGGTGCACCTACCTGGCCGCCAAAGGGAAAGCCTAAAACACAAGTAACCCCAAGTCTGTTTTCAGAGCGAAATCTCAGACATTCTGCCGACTGGCACAACATACAGATATGGCCCTCGGGTGTCCAAGCCACCGAGGAAAACAGGAAACCCCATGCATTTCTGAAAAGAGGACACACGTGGGAATCCGCAGAGGTATGATTTGCGCACATTGCCCCAGAATTTGTTACCCAGACAGCCCCGCAAATTCTGAAATGTCGGGAAAAAACACTTTTTCTGCACATTTTGCTCGACCCACCCATCAAAACACGCCCCCAACAACACATGGCCTACCGTCACGCGTTCCCAATGGTGTCCCAATGAAAACGGTAACTCACATGTGTGGGTGCACCTACCTGGCCGCCAAGAGGAAAGCCTAAAACACAAGTAACCCCAAGTCTGTTTTCATGGCGAAATCTCAGACATTCTGCCGACCGGCACAACGTACAGATATGGGCCTCGGGTGTCCAAGCCACAGAGGAAAACAGGGAACTCCATGCATTCCCAAAAAGAGGACACCCGTGGGAATCCGCAGAGGTATGATTTGCACACATCGCCCCAGAATATATTACCCAGACAGCACCGCAAAGTCCAAAATGTCGGGAAAAAAACACCTTTTCCGCACATTTTGCTCGACGCACCCATCGAAACACGCCCCCAACAACACATGGCCTACCGTCACGTGTTCCCACAGGTGTCCCGATGAAAACGATACCTCACATGTGTGGGTTCACCTACCTGGCCGCCAAGGGGAAAGCCTAAAACACAAGTAACCCCAAGTCTGTTTTCAGAGCGAAATCTCAGACATACTGCCGACCGGCACAACGTACAGACATGGGCCTCGTATGTCCAAGCCATCAAGTAAAACAGGGAACCCCATGCATTTCCGAAAAGAGGACACCCGTGGGAATCCGCAGAGGTATTATTTGCGCACATCGCCCCAGAATTTATTACCCAGACAGCCCCGCAAAGTCAGAAATGTGGGGAAAAAAATGCTTTTTCCACACATTTCGCTCGACGCACCCATCGAAACACGCCCCCAACAACACATGGCCTACCGTCACGCGTTCCCACAGGTGTCCCGATGAAAACAATACCTCACATGTGTGGGTACACTTACCTGGCCGCCAAGGGGAAAGCCTAAAACACAAGTAACCCTAAGTCTGTTTTCAGAGCGAAATCTCAGACATTCTGCCGACCGGCACAATGTACAGATATGGCCCTCGGGTGTCCAAGCCACCGAGGAAAACAGGGAACCCCATACATTTCCGAAAAGAGGACACCCGTGGGAATCCGCAGAGGTATGATTTGCGCACATCGCCCCAGATTTTATTACCCAGACAGCCCCGCAAAGTCCGAAATGTGGGGAAAAAAATGCTTTTTCCGCACATTTTGCTCGACGCACCCATCGAAACACGCCCCCAACAACACATGGCCTACCATCACACGTTCCCACAGGTGTCCCGATGAAAACGGTACCTCACATGTGTGGGTGCACCTACCTGGCCGCCAAGGGGAAAGCCTAAAACACAAGTAACCCCAAGTCTGTTTTCAGAGGGAAATCTCAGACATTCTGCCGACCGGCACAACGTACAGATATGGGCCTCGGGTGTCCAAGCCACCGAGGAAAACAGGGAACCCCATGCATTTCCGAAAAGAGGACACCCGTGGGAATCCGCAGAGGTATGATTTGCGCACATCGCCCCAGATTTTATTACCCAGACAGCCCCGCAAAGTCCGAAATGTGGGGAAAAAAACACTTTTTCAGCACATTTCGCTCGACGCACCCATCGAAACACGCCCCCAACAACACATGGCCTACTGTCACGTGTTCCCACAGGTGTCCCGATGAAAACGGTACCTCACATGTGTGGCTGTTTTCAGAGGGAAATCTCAGACATTCTGCCGACCGGCACAACGTACAGATATAGGCCTTTGGTGTCCAATCCACCGAGGAAAACAGGGAACCCCATGCATTTCCGAAAAGAGGACACCCGTGGGAATACGCAGAGGTATGATTTGCGCATATCGCCCCAGAATTTATTACCCAGGAAGCCCTGCAAAGTCTGAAATGTCTGGAAAAAAACGCTTTTTACGCACATTTTGCTCGACGCACCCATCGAAACACGCCCCCAACAACACATGGCCTACCGTCACACGTTCCCACAGGTGTCCCGATGAAAATAGTACCTCACTTGTGTGGGTGCACCTACCTGGCCGCCAAGGGGAAAGCCTAAAACACAAGTAACCCCAAGTCTGTTTTCAGAGCGTATCTCAGACATTCTGCCGACCGGCACAACGTACAGATCTGGGCCTCGGATGTCCAAGCCACCGAGGAAAACAGGGACCCCCATGCATTTCCGAAAAGAGGACACCCGTGGGAATCCGCAGAGGTATGATTTGCGCACATAGCCCCAGAATGTATTACCCAGACAGCCCTGCAAAGTCCGAAATGTGGGGAAAAAAACGCTTTCTCCGCACATTTCGCTCGACGCACCCATCGAAACACGCCCCCAACAACACATGGCCTACCGGTACACGTTCCCACAGGTGTCCCGATGAAAACAATACCTCACATGTGTGGGTGCACCTACCTGGCCGCCAAGGGGAAAGCCTAAAACACAAGTAACCCCAAGTCTGTTTTCATGGAGAAATCTCAGACATTCTGCCGACTGGCACAACGTACAGACATGGGCCTCGTATGTCCAAGCCATCGAGGAAAACAGGGAACCCCATGCATTTCCGAAAAGAGGACACCCGTGGGAATCCGCAGAGGTATGATTTGCGCACATCGCCACAGAATTTATTACCCAGACAGCCCCGCAAAGTCAGAAATGTGGGGAAAAAAACGCTTTTCCCACACATTTCGCTCGACGCACCCATCGAAACACGCCCCCAACAACACATGGCCTACCGTCACGCGTTCCCACAGGTGTCCCGATGAAAACAATACCTCACATGTGTGGGTACACCTACCTGGCCGCCAAGGGGAAAGCCTAAAACACAAGTAACCCTAAGTCTGTTTTCAGAGCGAAATCTCAGACATTCTGCCGACCGGCACAATGTACAGATATGGGCCTCGGGTGTCCAAGCCACCGAGGAAAACAGGGAACCCCATACATTTCCGAAAAGAGGACACCCGTGGGAATCCGCAGAGGTATGATTTGCGCACATCGCCCCAGATTTTATTACCCAGACAGCCCCGCAAAGTCCGAAATGTGGGGAAAAAAATGCTTTTTCCGCACATTTTGCTCGACGCACCCATCGAAACACGCCCCCAACAACACATGGCCTACCATCACACGTTCCCACAGGTGTCCCGATGAAAACGGTACCTCACATGTGTGGGTGCACCTACCTGGCCGCCAAGGGGAAAGCCTAAAACACAAGTAACCCCAAGTCTGTTTTCAGAGGGAAATCTCAGACATTCTGCCGACCGGCACAACGTACAGATATGGGCCTCGGGTGTCCAAGCCACCGAGGAAAACAGGGAACCCCATGCATTTCCGAAAAGAGGACACCCGTGGGAATCCGCAGAGGTATGATTTGCGCACATCGCCCCAGATTTTATTACCCAGACAGCCCCGCAAAGTCCGAAATGTGGGGAAAAAAACACTTTTTCAGCACATTTCGCTCGACGCACCCATCGAAACACGCCCCCAACAACACATGGCCTACTGTCACGTGTTCCCACAGGTGTCCCGATGAAAACGGTACCTCACATGTGTGGCTGTTTTCAGAGGGAAATCTCAGACATTCTGCCGACCGGCACAACGTACAGATATAGGCCTTTGGTGTCCAATCCACCGAGGAAAACAGGGAACCCCATGCATTTCCGAAAAGAGGACACCCGTGGGAATACGCAGAGGTATGATTTGCGCATATCGCCCCAGAATTTATTACCCAGGAAGCCCTGCAAAGTCTGAAATGTCTGGAAAAAAACGCTTTTTACGCACATTTTGCTCGACGCACCCATCGAAACACGCCCCCAACAACACATGGCCTACCGTCACACGTTCCCACAGGTGTCCCGATGAAAATAGTACCTCACTTGTGTGGGTGCACCTACCTGGCCGCCAAGGGGAAAGCCTAAAACACAAGTAACCCCAAGTCTGTTTTCAGAGCGTATCTCAGACATTCTGCCGACCGGCACAACGTACAGATCTGGGCCTCGGATGTCCAAGCCACCGAGGAAAACAGGGACCCCCATGCATTTCCGAAAAGAGGACACCCGTGGGAATCCGCAGAGGTATGATTTGCGCACATAGCCCCAGAATGTATTACCCAGACAGCCCTGCAAAGTCCGAAATGTGGGGAAAAAAACGCTTTCTCCGCACATTTCGCTCGACGCACCCATCGAAACACGCCCCCAACAACACATGGCCTACCGGTACACGTTCCCACAGGTGTCCCGATGAAAACAATACCTCACATGTGTGGGTGCACCTACCTGGCCGCCAAGGGGAAAGCCTAAAACACAAGTAACCCCAAGTCTGTTTTCATGGAGAAATCTCAGACATTCTGCCGACTGGCACAACGTACAGACATGGGCCTCGTATGTCCAAGCCATCGAGGAAAACAGGGAACCCCATGCATTTCCGAAAAGAGGACACCCGTGGGAATCCGCAGAGGTATGATTTGCGCACATCGCCACAGAATTTATTACCCAGACAGCCCCGCAAAGTCAGAAATGTGGGGAAAAAAACGCTTTTCCCACACATTTCGCTCGACGCACCCATCGAAACACGCCCCCAACAACACATGGCCTACCGTCACGCGTTCCCACAGGTGTCCCGATGAAAACAATACCTCACATGTGTGGGTACACCTACCTGGCCGCCAAGGGGAAAGCCTAAAACACAAGTAACCCCAAGTCGCACCAAGTAGACCGGCGAAGTCCCGGTCTAAGTCCCGCTTTGCCGCTCGAGGATACTGACTCTGCTGTTACTGCTTTGCTACTGCTGCCGTGAACAGAACTGCCTGCCAGCCGATACTACAGTTCCCAGAAGGTGACCCTGATTGAGATCTACTTAAATATACTCAGTCAACTTGGACACTACTTGGACAATATACAAGTAATTACTTATGATTTTCTTGTAGGCATTGGCGCTGGCTTGTATACTTCCTATTGGGCGGAGCTATTTAAAGAAACTCGCGCGCGCACCGCGCGCGCGCACCGGCGAAGTCCCGGTCTAAGTCCCGCTTTGCCGCTTCGCCGCGGTCACCGCGGCAAAGCGTCGAAAGTTGTTAACACTAACAGTGCTAATAATTCGATCTTGAGACCCTGTTTTGGATATTGACCATAATTCAACTATGAAACGACACATAAACTCATTAAAGTCTGGCATGCCGATAGTTACAGCAGCGCACAGATCCAATGGCGCCAGCTATATCAAATCTCCTTCATTGGCCCATACAAAAAGAACTCGCCTCAGCTCCACTCCATGTGTAAGTAGCCGAGGTACAAGACAAGATGAATCAGGGCCACTCCATAAAATGGACATTCGCCCCTTTTGTAAAGGCATAAATAATTTTGATCATCCAATACAACAAATTGGGAAGCCTATAGGGCTTTCGTTACAACAGCCAACCAAAGAGCCTATAGACATAAAAGGATCCTCAGATGACCATCTCGTAACTAGCAATTCTGGTGGGAGAAATTTAATGGATAAAGAAAAGCCTGTGACACACATGGGTGAAATTCGAAGTGGCGAGCCTTGTATTCCAACTACAGTCACCGTTCCAACTGTTAAATTTGCAAAAGAAAATGTCTCGCTCTCAGACAGTGCTATACTAACAAATGTATTAACTGGTGTTGAGGCTCCGCCGCTAAACGTTTGTAATATTTCTGTAATAACTGTGGGTGATACTTCAACTTCTAAGTCATCTGTGAATTATGTGCCGCATGACATTCCTATCATTGATTTAGAGAACAGCTCCTTGGCTGCTTTTTCTCACATGGCCTCTGAAAACCTATCTAAATCCCCGGCCCTCTTTACAAACGCCAGCCCCGTTGATTCAGTGGCAAATCCTTCCTTCACTGCTCCCACCCCTAGAAAGGTAACTGGAAAAACCGTCTCTGACATGTGTATAAATGACACTCGGTCCGTAGACATAGGTATAGCTTTAACATCGATGAATAATGCTATCTTAGCCTTGGCCAAGCTCTTTGAAGTTTTGGTTTTAAAGGCGGAGACACACTCAAATCAATTTGACCAGATTTTCACAAACCAGTCTATAATCTCTGACAAACTGGATCATCTCAAAAATGTGAAAACAACAACAATTGTCAACCATCCTGTGTCTACACAGACTTCATCATTTAACGATTCAATCGTTCAAAAATATCATCCCCTACCGTTCATACTGGAACCGATAGTGGACTCCATGGAAAGAGAACTTGAACCAAAAACGATCCCCACTTACGCCCTTTTTGAGACTAAAAAGACAAAGAACATTAGCACAAAAAAATCGTCATCACAACTACAGACCAAGAAAACAAAAAACATGAAAATGGGTCCTCGTCAACCATCACAAATTAAAGCCTTTCTTAGCAAATTACCCACCTTCACCACTCCTGCTGCAGTGGCTTCAAAAGCCATTACAAAAAAATATGCATTGCAAAAGCAAAACAAAAAAGCTAAAACACACTCGGCCCTTGCTGATCCAGTCTTAGCGTATAGCCCTTTAAATAAATTGGTTACTGTAGCAAACCAACTCTCACAAAATAACTCCATCGAAACGAATGTGAGCACAGTGACCAATGGCGATCATAACAGACCTAACATAACAACTGAAATGACTATCACACCTCCCATGGCTCAGAACCTAGAGCCTTACGAACAGCGTCGTCAAGAAATATACAAGGCAGTTGATGATTATTTGGCTCTAAAAATAGTTCCAAAAAATATAACCTTGCTGCCAGAAACTCCAGCTGCACAGACACCTGCACCTGCAGTTGTATCGATCTTAAAAAAATCACCTTTACCGGACACAACGGGGTCTTGCCTAACCAATTCTTCTCAACCTATATGGAAGACGTTATCCGCAAAAGAGCTTAGGTCTGAGGAACCCGGGACAAACCCAGTTCACTCTGATAATATAGAATCCCTTGTGCAAGCAACACTAATTAAACTTTTGGGAACCTCCAACACTCCTCAACCAGGCCCAATCCTAAATCTAGACAATGGTGCTAGAAAAAAAACGAATGAATTAACATTAGCAAATAAACAAAAACCAATTGCCACCCGCTTTAAACGACCAGCGATTCATTCCTTAACTCTCAGTTGTCAGCCCCCACCTGTCAGACAGTACAATCTAAATCGGGCGTCCGTTCTATCGATATTTCATGAAATCCCGGACCTCGACGACATAGGATCGGTTGACATCGAACTTGTCGAATTTCCGGACGCTTCGAATCAATCTTTAGTAAATTTATGGATCAATTCCAGGGTGGTAGTAAACACTATTTGGGCGGCGAAATCCCAAATCGCCGACCTTGGTTTTACATTACTTCCATCCTCAGAGGTACTAGACAAACCTATCATACGTGCTTCGCCTGTCTCGAACCAACAAAAAAACCGACCCCAAGAACGACTTGCACAACCCTGCAGTTGCCAATGCCAACCTAAACAAGGATAGCAAACGTCCCCCATACCATCTAATTTTCATTTCGCTAGTTGGAACTCCAGAGGGAATCGACATTTATTAAATAATTCTCTTTTAAGTGATTTGAACCTCGACGTAATTCTGCTCCAAGAAACCTGGCTAACAAGCACTCCCTCTTGGAATAATTATGACATTTGTCTAGCTCCCGCAGTAAAACATCGGGTGGGTCGTCCAACCTCAGGTTTACTAACCGCAGTCAAACAATCTTCTGGTCTAAAAATATCCCCTTGGTATTGTCCAAATGAGTTCATACAGATGTCTAGACTGAATGGTACTAACCATACATGCGCTGTCATTAACATCTACTGGAACTATATGAGAATCTCCGATGATAGTTTTTTTGAATCCCTAGCGCAGGCTTTCGACCTAATCATGATGGATGGGCATGTTAACTTGATCTACTTAGCAGGTGATCTAAATTTACACTGTCTGGGACCTTTCGCCAAGAATGAACAAAAACGACTTGACATGTGGACCATGTTCATTAGATCACATAATCTTTACATGTTAAATGGATCCCTCTCACATGACACTCCACCAAGACCGACATGGCATCGAGATAATAGCCTCAGCATCATCGACTTTACTTATGTCAATGCATAGATGCTGGATATGGTCTTAGACTTTTGCATTATAGAATCGCAGGCAAGTGATCATAATATCATGCACACAACCTGTTGTTCCAATAAAATGACCACCAATTCTGAATCAATCTATCTTAAAGGGACACATGTGGTAAACCCGGCAAGAAACCGCTTAAAGTGGTCGGAACACTCCCTGAAAGCTTTTAGATCGTGTTACCATGCCCATCTAACAAGCAACAACACAAATGACACTATGGCTGAAAATGTACACTATGATCTGATGCAGCTCTTTCAACCAAGATCCATCACCCATAAGCAAAAACAAATTCCGCATTTGCATATCACCAACCCTGAGGTCAAACTTAAAAAATCTGTAATGCGAGCCAAAAAAAGAAAGGCCAATACACTTCCTCTAGAACTACGTCGGGTTGCTCTATCGAAAATCCAAACAAAATATAGAAATTGGGCTAGAGGCATTAAAGCCAAATTATATCAGGATGATGGGGAAAACATGCTAGTAGCCCTAGCCTCAAAAAATTCAGCCTGTTCATGGCATACTATAAACCAAATAACATCAGGTCATCAAGTGGCAATCCAAACAAATGATGTCTCGGAGAACACGTGGGTTTGTTATTACTCTAACCAATTCACAAGTGACCAAGCATCTTCATCTGTCTCACTTTTAAAGCACGACACTGCTTTTAATCTACGCTTCACTAAAGAAGACTTAGAGCTCTTAATCAAACAAGCCAGCAATTCCAGGGCCCCTGGCCCGGACGGATTGTCTAACATGCAGCTGAAACAATTCCCGGAGATTTGGGCCGACATATTATTCCTTATGTTTAAAACTATCATTAAATCTCAAAAAATCCCTACATCTTGGAAACAGTCGATCCTCGTACCTATCTACAAAAAGGGTGACCGTACTTGTCCTGCAAGTTATAGACCCATCTCACTATTGGATGTTACGGGAAAGATCTTCTGTCGACTCATTTTACGAGAGTTAAACGAGTGGACCAAAAATCACTCGAGACGGGATCCTTTTCAATCTGGCTTTGTCAGTGGCCTGGGAACAATTCCCAACATCATTACCATCAATATGTTGAGAGCACAATATTTAACCAAGAAACAGACTCTATATTTTGCATTCATAGATTTCCGAGCCGCATTTGATTCAATAGATCGAACGCTACTTTTCGACAAATTAAAAAAATTTGGCTGTCCTAGCTCCATTCTGGCGTTAATCATCCAATTACATACAGATACTTCTATGCGAGTCCGTCTCACACGGGAAGGCCTACTATCGACACCCTTTCGAACGTCTGTTGGACTCAAGCAGGGATGTATATTAGCATCTATTCTATTTAATCTGTTTATATTAGACTTAGGCCTATGCTTCCGAGATATCATTAACGATGCCCCGGAATTGGGTGGCCAACGCATCTCGTGGTTACTCTACGCAGATGACTTGGTCTTACTCTCACAGACACCAAAGGGCTTGCAGAATTTGCTGACCGCCCTTTCACACTATGTAGACCTAAACCATCTGACAGTAAACCTGTCCAAATCTCAGATCATGGTATGCAAGCCCCAGGGTAAACGTAGAACTCATAATGGACCGTGGTATTTGCAGCACCAAATCATGGAAATTGTTTCGAATTTCAAGTACTTGGGAGTGAGCTTACAAAATACTGGCACTCAAGTCGCTGCTACACACATGCTAAACACAAAATTGCTAACTCTCATATCCCAAGCGAAAATCCTCGTATTTAAGTACGGAAAATTTACATTAAAACACATTTTGATGTTCTACGAACAAAAGGTGACGCCCGTTTTACTCTATGGTGTGGAATCAAAATTATATTCCAATGACAACTCATGGAATAACCTTGAGGCCTCTTTTTGGAAAAAGGTACTGCGACTCCCAAATTGTCTTCCTTTGCCCCTGCTAAGATTTGAATTGGGTTTGAACTCACTACATAGTAGAGTAAAATGGAGAATGTGTGCCTTCTTTCGAAAAAGTTTGCTTGGAATTACTGATGTTAATATTCTGAGCACAGTAGCTCGCCAACTATCTGGATCGTCTGCTTCCTTTCCAACGAAATGGCGAAACACGGTAATAGACACATTAGCTAAAGCTGACATCTCCTTACAATTCCTTATAGAAAACCCAAGTGGTGCAAAGAAAAAACTGTTTTGCTGGGATTGGATTGTAAATTACGAGTTATGCGCAAAGTACAAAGACTTTGCCCCTAACCTCTTTTGCCCTAAACGTCTAGGACAAACGGCCGGATATTTGTTGAAATGTCCTTCAGCTAACATTCGTAATACATTTTTAAGAATGAGGCTAAATTTATGGCTAACGAGAGAGATTATGGCTAGGCGTAAAACTATTCATGTGGAGCTCAAATTTTGCCGCTTCTGCAAAAACCGACATATGAAAGAAACGTTGCCACATCTCATTGTATCATGCCCACATTTGCATGTTATTCGAGAAAAACATTTTAAGAATCTTTTGAATCTGTATATGGAGAAGGATGAAAATGAAATTTGGAGTATTTTATTCAATAGCACTAGATTCTCAATCATGAAAGCTATTGTGCACTTTTTAGAAAACGTCCTACACGATGAGATACTGTTAGATGCATAAAGTATAACCTAATCCAAAATCCAGTTTCGAATTGCGGAAATCGCAGATTTTTATAGTGGTAATTGTACTTAATTTTATCATGGTTACTTTAAGCATTTTATCAGCTTGACTTGATAAATTTTATCACTGGTTCGAACGTTTTAGAAAATGTAATAATCATATGCATTGTTAATTCTTTTCACTATTATGTATTCATGTTGTCACGACAATCATATTTTCTAAGAATTTTGAAAAGTTGATGTAATCAGCTATGACAAAATAAAAAAAAAAAAAAAGTAACCCCAAGTCTGTTTTCAGAGCGAAATCTCAGACATTCTGCCGACCGGCACAACGTACAGATATGGGCTTCGGGTGTCCAAGCCACCGAGGAAAACAGCGAACCCCATACATTTCCGAAAAGAGGACACCTGTGGGAATCCGCAGAGGTATGATTTGCGCACATCGCCCCAGATTTTATTACCCAGACAGCCCCACAAAGTCCGAAATGTGGGGAAAAAAACGCTTTTTCCGCACATTTTGCTCGACGCACCCATCGAAACACGCCCCCAACAACACATGGCCTACTGTCACACGTTCCCACAGGTGTCCCGATGAAAACGGTACCTCACATGTGTGGGTGCACCTACCTGGCCGCCAAGGGGAAAGCCTAAAACACAAGTAACCCCAAGTCTGTTTTCAGAGGGAAATCTCAGACATTCTGCCGACCGGCACAACGTACAGATATGGGCCTCGGGTGTCCAAGCCACCGAGGAAAACAGGGAACCCCATGCATTTCCGAAAAGAGGACACCCGTGGGAATCCGCAGAGGTATGATTTGCGCACATCGCCCCAGATTTTATTACCCAGACAGCCCCGCAAAGTCCGAAATGTGGGGAAAAAAACGCTTTTTCCGCACATTTCGCTCGACGCACCCATCGAAACACGCCCCCAACAACACATGGCCTACTGTCACGCGTTCCCACAGGTGTCCCGATGAAAACGGTACCTCACATGTGTGGCTGTTTTCAGAGGGAAATCTCAGACATTCTGCCGAACGGCACAACGTACCGATATGGGCCTTTGGTGTCCAATCCACCGAGGAAAACAGGGAACCCCATGCATTTCCGAAAAGAGGACACCCGTGGGAATACGCAGAGGTATGATTTGCGCATATCGCCCCAGAATTTATTACCCAGGAAGCCCTGCAAAGTCCGAAATGTCGGGAAAAAAACGCTTTTTACGCACATTTCGCTCGACGCACCCATCGAAACACGCCCCCAACAACACATGGCCTACCGTCACACGTTCCCACAGGTGTCCCGATAAAAACGGTACCTCACATGTGTGGGTGCACCTACCTGGCCGCCAAGGGGAAAGCCTAAAACACAAGTAACCCCAAGTCTGTTTTCAGAGCGAAATCTCAGACATTCTGCCGACCGGCACAACGTACAGATCTGGGCCTTGGGTGTCCAAGCCACCGAGGAAAACAGGTAACCCCATGCATTTCCGAAAAGAGGACACCCGTGGGAATCCGCAGAGGTATGATTTGCGCACATCGCCCCAGAATGTATTACCCAGACAGCCCTGCAAAGTCCGAAATGTGGGGAAAAAAACGCTTTTTCTGCACATTTCGCTCGACGCACCCATCGAAACACGCCCCCAACAACACATGGCCTACCGTCCCGCGTTCCGACAGGTGTCCCGATGAAAACGGTACCCCACATGTGTGGGTGCACCTACCTGGCCGCCAAGGGGAAAGCCTAAAACACAAGTAACCCCAAGTCTGTTTTCAGAGCGAAATCTCAGACATTCTGCCGACCGGCACAACGTACAGATATGGGCCTCGGGTGTCCAAGCCACCAAGGAAAACAGGGAACCCCATTCATTTCCAAAAAGAGGACACCCGTGGGAATCCGCAGAGGTATGATTTGCGCACATCGCCTCAGAATTTATTACCCAGACAGCCCTGCAAAGTCCGAAATGTGGGGAAAAAAACGCTTTTTCCGCACATTTCGCTCGACGCACCCATCGAAACACGCCCCCAACAACACATGGCCTACCGTCACGCGTTCCCACAGGTGTCCTGATAAAAACTGTACCTCACATGTGTGGGTGCACCTACCTGGCCGCCAAGAGGAAAGCCTAAAACACAAGTAACCCCAAGTCTGTTTTCATGGCGAAATCTCAGACATTCTGCCGACCGGCACAACGTACAGATATGGGCCTCGGGTGTCCAAGCCACAGAGGAAAACAGGGAACTCCATGCATTCCCAAAAAGAGGACACCCGTGGGAATCCGCAGAGGTATGATTTGCACACATCGCCCCAGAATGTATTACCCAGACAGCACCGCAAAGTCCAAAATGTCGGGAAAAAAACACCTTTTCCGCACATTTTGCTCGACGCACCCATCGAAACACGCCCCCAACAACACATGGCCTACCGTCACGTGTTCCCACAGGTGTCCCGATGAAAACGATACCTCACATGTGTGGGTGCACCTACCTGGCCGCCAAGGGGAAAGCCTAAAACACAAGTAACCCCAAGTCTGTTTTCAGAGCGAAATCTCAGACATACTGCCGACCGGCACAACATACAGACATGGGCCTCGTATGTCCAAGACATCGAAGAAAACAGGGAACCCCATGCATTTCCGAAAAGAGGACACCCGTGGGAATCCGCAGAGGTATGATTTGCGCACATCGCCCCAGAATTTATTACCCAGACAGCCCCGCAAAGTCAGAAATGTGGGGAAAAAAATGCTTTTTCCACACATTTCGCTTGACGCACCCATCGAAACGCGCCCCCAACAACACATGGCCTACCGTCACGCGTTCCCACAGGTGTCCCGATGAAAACAATACCTCACATGTGTGGGTACACCTACCTGGCCGCCAAGGGGAAAGCCTAAAACACAAGTAACCCCAAGTCTGTTTTCAGAGCGAAATCTCAGACATTCTGCCGACCGGCACAACGTACAGATATGGGCCTCGGGTGTCCAAGCCACCGAGGAAAACAGGGAACCCCATACATTTCCGAAAAGAGGACACCCGTGGGAATCCGCAGAGGTATGATTTGCGCACATCGCCCCAGATTTTATTACCCAGACAGCCCCGCAAAGTCCGAAATGTGGGGAAAAAAATGCTTTTTCCGCACATTTTGCTCGACGCACCCATCGAAACACGCCCCCAACAACACATGGCCTACCATCACACGTTCCCACAGGTGTCCCGATGAAAACGGTACCTCACATGTGTGGGTGCACCTACCTGGCCGCCAAGGGGAAAGCCTAAAACACAAGTAACCCCAAGTCTGTTTTCAGAGGGAAATCTCAGACATTCTGCCGACCGGCACAACGTACAGATATGGGCCTCGGGTGTCCAAGCCACCAAGGAAAACAGGGAACCCCATGCATTTCCGAAAAGAGGACACCCGTGGGAATCTGCAGAGGTATGATTTGCGCACATCGCCCCAGATTTTATTACCCAGACAGCCCCGCAAAGTCCGAAATGTGGGGAAAAAAACACTTTTTTAGCACATTTCGCTCGACGCACCCATCGAAACACGCCCCCAACAACACATGGCCTATTGTCACGCGTTCCCACAGGTGTCCCGATGAAAACGGTACCTCACATGTGTGGCTGTTTTCAGAGGGAAATCTCAGACATTCTGCCGACCGGCACAACGTACAGATATAGGCCTTTGGTGTCCAATCCACCGAGGAAAACAGGGAACCCCATGCATTTCCGAAAAGAGGACACCCGTGGGAATACGCAGAGGTATGATTTGCGCATATCGCCCCAGAATTTATTACCCAGGAAGCCCTGCAAAGTCTGGAAAAAAACGCTTTTTACGCACATTTCGCTCGACGCACCCATCGAAACACGCCCCCAACAACACATGGCCTACCGTCACACGTTCCCACAGGTGTCCCGATGAAAATGGTACCTCACTTGTGTGGGTGCACCTACCTGGCCGCCAAGGGGAAAGCCTAAAACACAAGTAACCCCAAGTCTGTTTTCAGAGCGTATCTCAGACATTCTGCCGACCAGCACAACGTACAGATCTGGGCCTCGGATGTCCAAGCCACCGAGGAAAACAGGGACCCCCATGCATTTCCGAAAAGAGGACACCCGTGGGAATCCGCAGAGGTATGATTTGCGCACATAGCCCCAGAATGTATTACCCAGACAGCCCTGCAAAGTCCGAAATGTGGGGAAAAAAACGCTTTCTCCGCACATTTCGCTCGACGCACCCATCGAAACACGCCCCCAACAACACATGGCCTACCGGTACACGTTCCCACAGGTGTCCCGATGAAAACGATAACTCACATGTGTGGGTGCACCTACCTGCCCGCCAAGGGGAAAGCCTAAAACACAAGTAACCCCAAGTCTGTTTTCATGGAGAAATCTCAGACATTCTGCCGACTGGCACAACGTACAGACATGGGCCTCCTATGTCCAAGCCATCGAGGAAAACAGGGAACCCCATGCATTTCCGAAAAGAGGACACCCGTGGGAATCCGCAGAGGTATGATTTGCGCACATAGCCCCAGAATGTATTACCCAGACAGCCCTGCAAAGTCCGAAATGTGGGGAAAAAAACGCTTTCTCCGCACATTTCGCTCGACGCACCCATCGAAACACGCCCCCAACAACACATGGCCTACCGTCACGCGTTCCCACAGGTGTCCCGATGAAAACAATACCTCACATGTGTGGGTACACCTACCTGGCCGCCAAGGGGAAAGCCTAAAACACAAGTAACCCCAAGTCTGTTTTCAGAGCGAAATCTCAGACATTCTGCCGACCGGCACAACGTACAGATATGGGCTTCGGGTGTCCAAGCCACCGAGGAAAACAGGGAACCCCATACATTTCCGAAAAGAGGACACCCGTGGGAATCCGCAGAGGTATGATTTGCGCACATCGCCCCAGATTTTATTACCCAGACAGCCCCACAAAGTCCGAAATGTGGGGAAAAAAACGCTTTTTCCGCACATTTTGCTCGACGCACCCATCGAAACACGCCCCCAACAACACATGGCCCACCGTCACACGTTCCCACAGGTGTCCCGATGAAAACGGTACCTCACATGTGTGGGTGCACCTACCTGGCCGCCAAGGGGAAAGCCTAAAACACAAGTAACCCCAAGTCTGTTTTCAGAGGGAAATCTCAGACATTCTGCCGACCGGCACAACGTACAGATATGGGCCTCGGGTGTCCAAGCCATAGAGGAAAACAGGGAACCCCATGCTTTTCCGAAAAGAGGACACCCGTGGGAATCCGCAGAGGTATGATTTGCGCACATCGCCCCAGATTTTATTACCCAGACAGCCCTGCAAAGTCCGAAATGTGGGGAAAAAAACGCTTTTTCCGCACATTTCGCTCGACGCACCCATCGAAACACGCCCCCAACAACACATGGCCTACTGTCACGCGTTCCCACAGGTGTCTCGATGAAAACGGTACCTCACATGTGTGGCTGTTTTCAGAGGGAAATCTCAGACATTCTGCCGACCGGCACAACGTACAGATATGGGCCTTTAGTGTCCAATCCACCGAGGAAAACAGGGAACCCCATGCATTTCCGAAAAGAGGACACCCGTGGGAATACGCAGAGGTATGATTTGCGCACATAGCCCCAGAATGTATTACCCAGACAGCCCTGCAAAGTCCGAAATGTGGGGAAAAAAACGATTTCTCCGCACATTTCGCTCGACGCACCCATCGAAACACGCCCCCAACAACACATGGCCTACCAGTACGCGTTCCCACAGGTGTCCCGATGAAAACGATACCTCACATGTGTGGGTGCACCTACCTGGCCGCCAAGGGGAAAGCCTAAAACACAAGTAACCCCAAGTCTGTTTTCATGGCGAAATCTCAGACATTCTGCCGACTGGCACAACGTACAGACATGGGCCTCGTATGTCCAAGCCATCGAGGAAAACAGGGAACCCCATGCATTTCCGAAAAGAGGACACCCGTGGGAATCCGCAGAGGTATGATTTGCGCACATCGCCCCAGAATTTATTACCCAGACAGCCCCGCAAAGTCAGAAATGTGGGGAAAAAAACACTTTTTCCACACATTTCGCTCGACGCACCCATCGAAACACGCCTCCAACAACACATGGCCTACCGGTACGCGTTCCCACAGGTGTCCCGATGAAAACAATACCTCACATGTGTGGGTACACCTACCTGGCCGCCAAGGGGAAAGCCTAAAACACAAGTAACCCCAAGTCTGTTTTCATGTCGAAATCTCAGACATTCTGCCGACCGGCACAACGTACAGATATGGGCCTCGGGTGTCCAAGCCACCGAGGAAAACAGGGAACCCCATGCATTTCCGAAAAGAGGACACCCGTGGGAATGCGCAGATGTATGATTTGCTCACATCGCCCCAGATTTTATTACCCAGACAGCCCTGCAAAGTCCGAAATGTGGGAAAAAAAACACTTTTTCTGCACATTTCGCTTGACGCACCCATCGAAACACGCCCCCAACAACACATGGCCTACTGTCACGCGTTCCCACAGGTGTCCTGATGAAAACGGTACCTCACATGCGTGGGTGCACCTACCTGGCCGCCAAGGGGAAAGCCTAAAACACAAGCAACACCATGTCTGTTTTCAGAGCGAAATCTCAGACATTCTGCCGACCGGCATAACGTACAGATATGGGCCTCGGGTGTCCAAGCCACCAAGGAAAACGGGGAACCCCATGTATTTCCGAAAAGAGGACACCCGTGGGAATCCGCAGAGGTATGATTTGCGCACATCGCCCCAGAATTTATTACCCAGACAGCCCTGCAAAGTCCGAAATGTGGGAAAAAAACGCTTTTTCCACAAATTTCGCTCGACGCACCCATCGAAACACGCCCCCAACAACACATGGCCTACCGTCACGCGTTCCCACAGGTGTCCTAATGAAAACGGTACCTCACATGTGTGGGTGCACCTACCTGGCCGCCAAGGGGAAAGCCTAAAACACAAGTAACCCCAAGTCTGTTTTCATGGCGAAATCTCAGACATTCTGAATGACCGGCACAACGTACCGACATGG
This sequence comes from Ambystoma mexicanum, assembly GCF_040938575.1. Taxonomy (NCBI): domain Eukaryota; kingdom Metazoa; phylum Chordata; class Amphibia; order Caudata; family Ambystomatidae; genus Ambystoma; species Ambystoma mexicanum. Next base: position 1,227,837,536 of record NC_090937.1, read on the forward strand.
GCCTCGGGTGTCCAAGTCACCGAGGAAAACAGGGAACCCCATGCATTTCCGAAAAGAGGACACCCGTGGGAATCCGTAGAGGTATGATTTGCGCACATCGCCCCAGAATGTATTACCCAGACTGCCCCGCAAAGTCAGAAATGTGGGGAAAAAAACGCTTTTTCCACACATTTCACTCGACGCACCCATCGAAACACGCTCCCAACAACACATGGCCTACCGTCACGAGTTCCCACAGGTGTCCCTATGAAAACAATACCTCACATGTGTGGGTACACCTACCTGGCCGCCAAGGGGAAAGCCTAAAACACAAGTAACCCCAAGTCTGTTTTCAGAGCGAAATCTCAGACATTCTGCCGACCGGCACAACGTACAGATATGGGCCTCGGGTGTCCAAGCCACCGAGGAAAACAGGGAACCCCATACATTTCCGAAAAGAGCACACCCGTGGGAATCCGCAGAGGTATGATTTGCGCACATCGCCCCAGATTTTATTACCCAGACAGCCCTGCAAAGTCCGAAATGTGGGGAAAAAAACGCTTTTTCCGCACATTTTGCTCGACGCACCCATCGAAACACGCCCCCAACAACACATGGCCTACCGTCACACATTCCCACAGGTGTCCCGATGAAAACGGTACCTCACATGTGTGGGTGCACCTACCTGGCCGCCAAGGGGAAAGCCTAAAACACAAGTAACCCCAAGTCTGTTTTCATGGCGAAATCTCAGACATTCTGCCGACTGGCACAACGTACAGACATGGGCCTCGTATGTCTAAGCCATCGAGGAAAACAGGGAACCCCATGCATTTCCGAAAAGAGGACACCCGTGGGAATCCGCAGAGGTATGATTTGCGCACATCGCCCCAGAATTTATTACCCAGACAGCCCCGCAAAGTCAGAAATGTGGGGAAAAAAACACTTTTTCCACACATTTCGCTCGACGCACCCATCGAAACACGCCCCCAACAACACATGGCCTACCGGTACGCGTTCCCACAGGTGTCCCGATGAAAACAATACCTCACATGTGTGGGTACACCTACCTGGCCGCCAAGGGGAAAGCCTAAAACACAAGTAACCCCAAGTCTGTTTTCAGAGCGAAATCTCAGACATTCTGCCGACCGGCACAACGTACAGATATGGGCCTCGGGTGTCCAAGCCACCGAGGAAAACAGGGAACCCCATACATTTCCGAAAAGAGGACACCCGTGGGAATCCGCAGAGGTATGATTTGCGCACATCGCCCCAGATATTATTACCCAGACAGCCCAGCAAAGTCCGAAATGTGGGGAAAAAAACGCTTTTTCCGCACATTTCGCTCGACGCACACATCGAAACACGCCCCCAACAACACATGGCCTACCGTCACACGTTCCCACAGGTGTCCCGATGAAAACGGTACCTCACATGTGTGGGTGCACCTACCTGGCCGCCAAGGGGAAAGCCTAAAACACAAGTAACCCCAAGTCTGTTTTCATGGCGAAATCTCAGACATTCTGCCGACCGGCACAACGTACAGATATGGGCCTCGGGTGTCCAAGCCACCGAGGAAAACAGGGAATCCCATGCATTTCCGAAAAGAGGACACCCGTGGGAATGCGCAGATGTATGATTTGCTCACATCGCCCCAGATTTTATTACCCAGACAGCCCTGCAAAGTCCGAAATGTGGGGAAAAAAACACTTTTTCTGCACATTTCGCTCGACGCACCCATCGAAACACGCCCCCAACAACACATGGCCTACTGTCACGCGTTCCCACAGGTGTCCTGATGAAAACGGTACCTCACATGTGTGGGTTCACCTACCTGGCCGCCAAGGGGAAAGCCTAAAACACAAGCAACACCAAGTCTGTTTTCAGAGCGAAATCTCAGACATTCTGCCGACCGGCACAACGTACAGATATGGGCCTCGGGTGTCCAAGCCACCAAGGAAAACGGGGAACCCCATGCATTTCCGAAAAGAGGACACCCGTGGGAATCCGCAGAGGTATGATTTGCGCACATCGCCCCAGAATTTATTACCCAGACAGCCCTGCAAAGTCCGAAATGTGGGAAAAAAACGCTTTTTCCACAAATTTTGCTCGACGCACCCATCGAAACACGCCCCCAATAACACATGGCCTACCGTCACGCGTTCCCACAGGTGTCCCGATGAAAACGGTACCTCACATGTGTGGGTGCACCTACCTGGCCGCCAAGGGGAAAGCCTAAAACACAAGTAACCCCAAGTCTGTTTTCAGAGCGAAATCTCAGACATTCTGCCGACCGGCACAACGTACAGATATGGGCCTCGGGTGTCCAAGCCACCGAGGAAAACAGGGAACCCCATACATTTCCGAAAAGAGCACACCCGTGGGAATCCGCAGAGGTATGATTTGCGCACATCGCCTCAGATTTTATTACCCAGACAGCCCTGCAAAGTCCGAAATGTGGGGAAAAAAACGCTTTTTCCGCACATTTTGCTCGACGCACCCATCGAAACACGCCCCCAACAACACATGGCCTACCGTCACACATTCCCACAGGTGTCCCGATGAAAACGGTACCTCACATGTGTGGGTGCACCTACCTGGCCGCCAAGGGGAAAGCCTAAAACACAAGTAACCCCAAGTCTGTTTTCAGAGGGAAATCTCAGACATTCTGCCGACCGGCACAACGTACAGATATGGGCCTCGGGTGTCCAAGCCACTGAGGAAAACAGGGAACCCCATGCATTTCCGAAAAGAGGACACCCGTGGGAATCCGCAGAGGTATGATTTGCGCACATCGCCCCAGATTTTATTACCCAGACAGCCCCGCAAAGTCCGAAATGTGGGGAAAAAAACACTTTTTCCGCACATTTCGCTTGACGCACCCATCGAAACACACCCCCAACAACACATGGCCTACTGTCACGCGTTCCCAAAGGTGTCCCGATGAAAATGGTACCTCACATGTGTGGCTGTTTTCAGAGGGAAATCTCAGACATTCTGCCGACCGGCAAAACGTACAGATATGGGCCTTTGGTGTACAATCCACCGAGGAAAACAGGGAACCCCATGCATTTCCGAAAAGAGGACACCCGTGGGAATACGCAGAGGTATGATTTGCGCATATCGCCCCAGAATTTATTACCCAGGAAGCCCTTCAAAGTCCGAAATGTCGGGAAAAAAACGCTTTTTACGCACATTTCGCTCGACGCACCCATCGAAACACGCCCCCAACAACACATGGCCTACCGTCACACGTTCCCACAGGTGTCCCGATAAAAACGGTACCTCACATGTGTGGGTGCACCTACCTGGCCGCCAAGGGGAAAGCCTAAAACACAAGTAACCCCAAGTCTGTTTTCAGAGCGAAATCTCAGACATTCTGCCGACCGGCACAACGTACAGATCTGGGCCTCGGGTGTCCAAGCCACTGAGGAAAACAGGTAACCCCATGCATTTCCGAAAAGAGGACACCCGTGGGAATCCGCAGAGGTATGATTTGCGCACATCGCCCCAGAATGTATTACCCAGACAGCCCTGCAAAGTCCGAAATGTGGGGAAAAAAACGCTTTTTCTGCACAATTCGCTCGACGCACCCATCGAAACACGCCCCCCAACAACACATGGCCTACCGTCACGCGTTCCCACAGGTGTCCTGATGAAAACTGTACCTCACATGTGTGGGTGCACCTACCTGGCCGCCAAAGGAAAAGCCTAAAACACAAGTAACCCCAAGTCTGTTTTCAGAGCGAAATCTCAGACATTCTGCCGACTGGCACAACATACAGATATGGCCCTCGGGTGTCCAAGCCACCGAGGAAAACAGGAAACCCCATGCATTTCCGAAAAGAGGACACACGTGGGAATCCGCAGAGGTATGATTTGCGCACATCGCCCCAGAATTTGTTACCCAGACAGCCCCACAAATTCTGAAATGTCGGGAAAAAACACTTTTTCTGCACATTTTGCTCGACCCACCCATCAAAACACGCCCCCAACAACACATGGCCTACCGTCACGCGTTCCCAATGGTGTCCCAATGAAAACGGTACCTCACATGTGTGGGTGCACCTACCTGGCCGCCAAGAGGAAAGCCTAAAACACAAGTAACCCCAAGTCTGTTTTCATGGCGAAATCTCAGACATTCTGCCGACCGGCACAACGTACAGATATGGGCCTCGGGTGTCCAAGCCACAGAGGAAAACAGGGAACTCCATACATTCCCAAAAAGAGGACACCCGTGGGAATCCGCAGAGGTATGATTTGCACACATCGCCCCAGAATTTATTACCCAGACAGCCCTGCAAAGTCCGAAATGTGGGGAAAAAAACGCTTTTTACGCACATTTCGCTCGACGCACCCATCGAAACACGCCCCCAACAACACATGGCCTACCGTCACACGTTCCCACAGGTGTCCCGATAAAAACGGTACCTCACATGTGTGGGTGCACCTACCTGGCCGCCAAGGGGAAAGCCTAAAACACAAGTAACCCCAAGTCTGTTTTCAGAGCGAAATCTCAGACATTCTCCCGACCGGCACAACGTACAGATATGGCCCTCGGGTGTCCAAGCCACCGAGGAAAACAGGGAACCCCATGCATTTCCGAAAAGAGGATACCCGTGGGAATCCGCAGAGGTATGATTTGCGCACATCTCCCCAGAATTTATTACCCAGACAGCCCCGCAGAGTCCGAAATGTGGGGAAAAAAAAACATTTTCCGCACATTTCGCTCGACGCACCCATTGAAACAGGCCGCCAACAACACATGGCCTACCGTCACGCGTTCCCACAGGTGTCCCGATGAAAACGGTACCTCACATGTGTGGGTGCACCTACCTGGCCGCCAAGGGGAAAGCCTAAAACACAAGTAACCCCAAGTCTGTTTTCATGGCGAAATCTCACACATTCTGCCGACCGGCACAACGTACAGATATGGGCCTCGGGTGTCCAAGCCACCGAGGAAAACAGGGAACTCCATGCATTTCCAAAAAGAGGACACCCGTGGGAATCCGCAGAGGTATGATTTGCGCACATCGCCCCAGAATGTATTACCCAGACAGCACCGCAAAGTCCAAAATGTCGGGAAAAAAACACCTTTTCCGCACATTTCGCTCGACGCACCCATCGAAACACGCCCCCAACAACACATGGCCTACCGTCCCGCGTTCCGACAGGTGTCCCGATGAAAACGGTACCCCACATGTGTGGGTGCACCTACCTGGCCGCCAAGGGGAAAGCCTAAAACACAAGTAACCCCAAGTCTGTTTTCAGAGCGAAATCTCAGACATTCTGCCGACCGGCACAACGTACAGATATGGGCCTCGGGTGTCCAAGCCACCAAGGAAAACAGGGAAACCCATTCATTTCCAAAAAGAGGACACCCGTGGGAATCCGCAGAGGTATGATTTGCGCACATCGCCTCAGAATTTATTACCCAGACAGCCCTGCAAAGTCCGAAATGTGGGGAAAAAAACGCTTTTTCCGCACATTTCGCTCGACGCACCCATCGAAACACGCCCCCAACAACACATGGCCTACCGTCACGCGTTCCCACAGGTGTCCTGATAAAAACTGTACCTCACATGTGTGGGTGCACCTACCTGGCCGCCAAGAGGAAAGCCTAAAACACAAGTAACCCCAAGTCTGTTTTCATGGCGAAATCTCAGACATTCTGCCGACCGGCACAACGTACAGATATGGGCCTCGGGTGTCCAAGCCACAGAGGAAAACAGGGAACTCCATGCATTCCCAAAAAGAGGACACCCGTGGGAATCCGCAGAGGTATGATTTGCACACATCGCCCCAGAATGTATTACCCAGACAGCACCGCAAAGTCCAAAATGTCGGGAAAAAAACACCTTTTCCGCACATTTTGCTCGACGCACCCATCGAAACACGCCCCCAACAACACATGGCCTACTGTCACGTGTTCCCACAGGTGTCCCGATGAAAACGATACCTCACATGTGTGGGTGCACCTACCTGGCCGCCAAGGGGAAAGCCTAAAACACAAGTAACCCCAAGTCTGTTTTCAGAGCGAAATCTCAGACATACTGCCGACCGGCACAACGTACAGACATGGGCCTCGTATGTCCAAGCCATCGAAGAAAACAGGGAACCCCATGCATTTCCGAAAAGAGGACACCCGTGGGAATCCGCAGAGGTATGATTTGCGCACATCGCCCCAGAATTTATTACCCAGACAGCCCCGCAAAGTCAGAAATGTGGGGAAAAAAATGCTTTTTCCACACATTTCGCTCGACGCACCCATCGAAACGCGCCCCCAACAACACATGGCCTACCGTCACGCGTTCCCACAGGTGTCCCGATGAAAACAATACCTCACATGTGTGGGTACACCTACCTGGCCGCCAAGGGGAAAGCCTAAAACACAAGTAACCCCAAGTCTGTTTTCAGAGCGAAATCTCAGACATTCTGCCGACCGGCACAACGTACAGATATGGGCCTCGGGTGTCCAAGCCACCGAGGAAAACAGGGAACCCCATACATTTCCGAAAAGAGGACACCCGTGGGAATCCGCAGAGGTATGATTTGCGCACATCGCCCCAGATTTTATTACCCAGACAGCCCCGCAAAGTCCGAAATGTGGGGAAAAAAATGCTTTTTCCGCACATTTTGCTCGACGCACCCATCGAAACACGCCCCCAACAACACATGGCCTACCATCACACGTTCCCACAGGTGTCCCGATGAAAACGGTACCTCACATGTGTGGGTGCACCTACCTGGCCGCCAAGGGGAAAGCCTAAAACACAAGTAACCCCAAGTCTGTTTTCAGAGGGAAATCTCAGACATTCTGCCGACCGGCACAACGTACAGATATGGGCCTCGGGTGTCCAAGCCACCGAGGAAAACAGGGAACCCCATGCATTTCCGAAAAGAGGACACCCGTGGGAATCTGCAGAGGTATGATTTGCGCACATCGCCCCAGATTTTATTACCCAGACAGCCCCGCAAAGTCCGAAATGTGGGGAAAAAAACACTTTTTTAGCACATTTCGCTCGACGCACCCATCGAAACACGCCCCCAACAACACATGGCCTATTGTCACGCGTTCCCACAGGTGTCCCGATGAAAACGGTACCTCACATGTGTGGCTGTTTTCAGAGGGAAATCTCAGACATTCTGCCGACCGGCACAACGTACAGATATAGGCCTTTGGTGTCCAATCCACCGAGGAAAACAGGGAACCCCATGCATTTCCGAAAAGAGGACACCCGTGGGAATACGCAGAGGTATGATTTGCGCATATCGCCCCAGAATTTATTACCCAGGAAGCCCTGCAAAGTCTGGAAAAAAACGCTTTTTACGCACATTTCGCTCGACGCACCCATCGAAACACGCCCCCAACAACACATGGCCTACCGTCACACGTTCCCACAGGTGTCCCGATGAAAATGGTACCTCACTTGTGTGGGTGCACCTACCTGGCCGCCAAGGGGAAAGCCTAAAACACAAGTAACCCCAAGTCTGTTTTCAGAGCGTATCTCAGACATTCTGCCGACCAGCACAACGTACAGATCTGGGCCTCGGATGTCCAAGCCACCGAGGAAAACAGGGACCCCCATGCATTTCCGAAAAGAGGACACCCGTGGGAATCCGCAGAGGTATGATTTGCGCACATAGCCCCAGAATGTATTACCCAGACAGCCCTGCAAAGTCCGAAATGTGGGGAAAAAAACGCTTTCTCCGCACATTTCGCTCGACGCACCCATCGAAACACGCCCCCAACAACACATGGCCTACCGGTACACGTTCCCACAGGTGTCCCGATGAAAACGATACCTCACATGTGTGGGTGCACCTACCTGCCCGCCAAGGGGAAAGCCTAAAACACAAGTAACCCCAAGTCTGTTTTCATGGAGAAATCTCAGACATTCTGCCGACTGGCACAACGTACAGACATGGGCCTCCTATGTCCAAGCCATCGAGGAAAACAGGGAACCCCATGCATTTCCGAAAAGAGGACACCCGTGGGAATCCGCAGAGGTATGATTTGCGCACATAGCCCCAGAATGTATTACCCAGACAGCCCTGCAAAGTCCGAAATGTGGGGAAAAAAACGCTTTCTCCGCACATTTCGCTCGACGCACCCATCGAAACACGGCCCCAACAACACATGGCCTACCGTCACGCGTTCCCACAGGTGTCCCGATGAAAACAATACCTCACATGTGTGGGTACACCTACCTGGCCGCCAAGGGGAAAGCCTAAAACACAAGTAACCCCAAGTCTGTTTTCAGAGCGAAATCTCAGACATTCTGCCGACCGGCACAACGTACAGATATGGGCTTCGGGTGTCCAAGCCACCGAGGAAAACAGGGAACCCCATACATTTCCGAAAAGAGGACACCCGTGGGAATCCGCAGAGGTATGATTTGCGCACATCGCCCCAGATTTTATTACCCAGACAGCCCCACAAAGTCCGAAATGTGGGGAAAAAAACGCTTTTTCCGCACATTTTGCTCGACGCACCCATCGAAACACGCCCCCAACAACACATGGCCCACCGTCACACGTTCCCACAGGTGTCCCGATGAAAACGGTACCTCACATGTGTGGGTGCACCTACCTGGCCGCCAAGGGGAAAGCCTAAAACACAAGTAACCCCAAGTCTGTTTTCAGAGGGAAATCTCAGACATTCTGCCGACCGGCACAACGTACAGATATGGGCCTCGGGTGTCCAAGCCATAGAGGAAAACAGGGAACCCCATGCTTTTCCGAAAAGAGGACACCCGTGGGAATCCGCAGAGGTATGATTTGCGCACATCGCCCCAGATTTTATTACCCAGACAGCCCTGCAAAGTCCGAAATGTGGGGAAAAAAACGCTTTTTCCGCACATTTCGCTCGACGCACCCATCGAAACACGCCCCCAACAACACATGGCCTACTGTCACGCGTTCCCACAGGTGTCTCGATGAAAACGGTACCTCACATGTGTGGCTGTTTTCAGAGGGAAATCTCAGACATTCTGCCGACCGGCACAACGTACAGATATGGGCCTTTGGTGTCCAATCCACCGAGGAAAACAGGGAACCCCATGCATTTCCGAAAAGAGGACACCCGTGGGAATCCGCAGAGGTATGATTTGCGCACATAGCCCCAGAATGTATTACCCAGACAGCCCTGCAAAGTCCGAAATGTGGGGAAAAAAACGATTTCTCCGCACATTTCGCTCGACGCACCCATCGAAACACGCCCCCAACAACACATGGCCTACCAGTACGCGTTCCCACAGGTGTCCCGATGAAAACGATACCTCACATGTGTGGGTGCACCTACCTGGCCGCCAAGGGGAAAGCCTAAAACACAAGTAACCCCAAGTCTGTTTTCATGGCGAAATCTCAGACATTCTGCCGACTGGCACAACGTACAGACATGGGCCTCGTATGTCCAAGCCATCGAGGAAAACAGGGAACCCCATGCATTTCCGAAAAGAGGACACCCGTGGGAATCCGCAGAGGTATGATTTGCGCACATCGCCCCAGAATTTATTACCCAGACAGCCCCGCAAAGTCAGAAATGTGGGGAAAAAAACACTTTTTCCACACATTTCGCTCGACGCACCCATCGAAACACGCCTCCAACAACACATGGCCTACCGGTACGCGTTCCCACAGGTGTCCCGATGAAAACAATACCTCACATGTGTGGGTACACCTACCTGGCCGCCAAGGGGAAAGCCTAAAACACAAGTAACCCCAAGTCTTTTTCATGTCGAAATCTCAGACATTCTGCCGACCGGCACAACGTACAGATATGGGCCTCGGGTGTCCAAGCCACCGAGGAAAACAGGGAACCCCATGCATTTCCGAAAAGAGGACACCCGTGGGAATGCGCAGATGTATGATTTGCTCACATCGCCCCAGATTTTATTACCCAGACAGCCCTGCAAAGTCCGAAATGTGGGAAAAAAAACACTTTTTCTGCACATTTCGCTCGACGCACCCATCGAAACACGCCCCCAACAACACATGGCCTACTGTCACGCGTTCCCACAGGTGTCCTGATGAAAACGGTACCTCACATGCGTGGGTGCACCTACCTGGCCGCCAAGGGGAAAGCCTAAAACACAAGCAACACCAAGTCTGTTTTCAGAGCGAAATCTCAGACATTCTGCCGACCGGCATAACGTACAGATATGGGCCTCGGGTGTCCAAGCCACCAAGGAAAACGGGGAACCCCATGTATTTCCAAAAAGAGGACACCCGTGGGAATCCGCAGAGGTATGATTTGCGCACATCGCCCCAGAATTTATTACCCAGACAGCCCTGCAAAGTCCGAAATGTGGGAAAAAAACGCTTTTTCCACAAATTTCGCTCGACGCACCCATCGAAACACGCCCCCAACAACACATGGCCTACCGTCACGCGTTCCCACAGGTGTCCTAATGAAAACGGTACCTCACATGTGTGGGTGCACCTACCTGGCCGCCAAGGGGAAAGCCTAAAACACAAGTAACCCCAAGTCTGTTTTCATGGCGAAATCTCAGACATTCTGAATGACCGGCACAACGTACCGACATGGGCCTCGGGTGTCCAAGTCACCGAGGAAAACAGGGAACCCCATGCATTTCCGAAAAGAGGACACCCGTGGGAATCCGTAGAGGTATGATTTGCGCACATCGCCCCAGAATGTATTACCCAGACTGCCCCGCAAAGTCAGAAATGTGGGGAAAAAAACGCTTTTTCCACACATTTCACTCGACGCACCCATCGAAACACGCTCCCAACAACACATGGCCTACCGTCACGAGTTCCCACAGGTGTCCCGATGAAAACAATACCTCACATGTGTGGGTACACCTACCTGGCCGCCAAGGGGAAAGCCTAAAACACAAGTAACCCCAAGTCTGTTTTCAGAGCGAAATCTCAGACATTCTGCCGACCGGCACAACGTACAGATATGGGCCTCGGGTGTCCAAGCCACCGAGGAAAACAGGGAACCCCATACATTTCCGAAAAGAGCACACCCGTGGGAATCCGCAGAGGTATGATTTGCGCACATCGCCCCAGATTTTATTACCCAGACAGCCCTGCAAAGTCCGAAATGTGGGGAAAAAAACGCTTTTTCCGCACATTTTGCTCGACGCACCCATCGAAACACGCCCCCAACAACACATGGCCTACCGTCACACATTCCCACAGGTGTCCCGATGAAAACGGTACCTCACATGTGTGGGTGCACCTACCTGGCCGCCAAGGGGAAAGCCTAAAACACAAGTAACCCCAAGTCTGTTTTCATGGCGAAATCTCAGACATTCTGCCGACTGGCACAACGTACAGACATGGGCCTCGTATGTCCAAGCCATCGAGGAAAACAGGGAACCCCATGCATTTCCGAAAAGAGGACACCCGTGGGAATCCGCAGAGGTATGATTTGCGCACATCGCCCCAGAATTTATTACCCAGACAGCCCCGCAAAGTCAGAAATGTGGGGAAAAAAACACTTTTTCCACACATTTCGCTCGACGCACCCATCGAAACACGCCCCCAACAACACATGGCCTACCGGTACGCGTTCCCACAGGTGTCCCGATGAAAACAATACCTCACATGTGTGGGTACACCTACCTGGCCGCCAAGGGGAAAGCCTAAAACACAAGTAACCCCAAGTCTGTTTTCAGAGCGAAATCTCAGACATTCTGCCGACCGGCACAACGTACAGATATGGGCCTCGGGTGTCCAAGCCACCGAGGAAAACAGGGAACCCCATACATTTCCGAAAAGAGGACACCCGTGGGAATCCGCAGAGGTATGATTTGCGCACATCGCCCCAGATATTATTACCCAGACAGCCCAGCAAAGTCCGAAATGTGGGGAAAAAAACGCTTTTTCCGCACATTTCGCTCGACGCACACATCGAAACACGCCCCCAACAACACATGGCCTACCGTCACACGTTCCCACAGGTGTCCCGATGAAAACGGTACCTCACATGTGTGGGTGCACCTACCTGGCCGCCAAGGGGAAAGCCTAAAACACAAGTAACCCCAAGTCTGTTTTCATGGCGAAATCTCAGACATTCTGCCGACCGGCACAACGTACAGATATGGGCCTCGGGTGTCCAAGCCACCGAGGAAAACAGGGAATCCCATGCATTTCCGAAAAGAGGACACCCGTGGGAATGCGCAGATGTATGATTTGCTCACATCGCCCCAGATTTTATTACCCAGACAGCCCTGCAAAGTCCGAAATGTGGGGAAAAAAACACTTTTTCTGCACATTTCGCTCGACGCACCCATCGAAACACGCCCCCAACAACACATGGCCTACTGTCACGCGTTCCCACAGGTGTCCTGATGAAAACGGTACCTCACATGCGTGGGTGCACCTACCTGGCCGCCAAGGGGAAAGCCTAAAACACAAGCAACACCAAGTCTGTTTTCAGAGCGAAATCTCAGACATTCTGCCGACCGGCACAACGTACAGATATGGGCCTCGGGTGTCCAAGCCACCAAGCAAAACGGGGAACCCCATGCATTTCCGAAAAGAGGACACCCGTGGGAATCCGCAGAGGTATGATTTGCGCACATCGCCCCAGAATTTATTACCCAGACAGCCCTGCAAAGTCCGAAATGTGGGAAAAAAACGCTTTTTCCACAAATTTTGCTCGACGCACCCATCGAAACACGCCCCCAACAACACATGGCCTACCGTCACGCGTTCCCACAGGTGTCCCGATGAAAACGGTACCTCACATGTGTGGGTGCACCTACCTGGCCGCCAAGGGGAAAGCCTAAAACACAAGTAACCCCAAGTCTGTTTTCAGAGCGAAATCTCAGACATTCTGCCGACCGGCACAACGTACAGATATGGGCCTCGGGTGTCCAAGCCACCGAGGAAAACAGGGAACCCCATACATTTCCGAAAAGAGCACACCCGTGGGAATCCGCAGAGGTATTATTTGCGCACATCGCCTCAGATTTTATTACCCAGACAGCCCTGCAAAGTCCGAAATGTGGGGAAAAAAACGCTTTTTCCGCACATTTTGCTCGACGCACCCATCGAAACACGCCCCCAACAACACATGGCCTACCGTCACACATTCCCACAGGTGTCCCGATGAAAACGGTACCTCACATGTGTGGGTGCACCTACCTGGCCGCCAAGGGGAAAGCCTAAAACACAAGTAACCCCAAGTCTGTTTTCAGAGGGAAATCTCAGACATTCTGCCGACCGGCACAACGTACAGATATGGGCCTCGGGTGTCCAAGCCACTGAGGAAAACAGGGAACCCCATGCATTTCCGAAAAGAGGACACCCGTGGGAATCCGCAGAGGTATGATTTGCGCACATCGCCCCAGATTTTATTACCCAGACAGCCCCGCAAAGTCCGAAATGTGGGGAAAAAAACACTTTTTCCGCACATTTCGCTTGACGCACCCATCGAAACACACCCCCAACAACACATGGCCTACTGTCACGCGTTCCCACAGGTGTCCCGATGAAAATGGTACCTCACATGTGTGGCTGTTTTCAGAGGGAAATCTCAGACATTCTGCCGACCGGCAAAACGTACAGATATGGGCCTTTGGTGTACAATCCACCGAGGAAAACAGGGAACCCCATGCATTTCCGAAAAGAGGACACCCGTGGGAATACGCAGAGGTATGATTTGCGCATATCGCCCCAGAATTTATTACCCAGGAAGCCCTTCAAAGTCCGAAATGTCGGGAAAAAAACGCTTTTTACGCACATTTCGCTCGACGCACCCATCGAAACACGCCCCCAACAACACATGGCCTACCGTCACACGTTCCCACAGGTGTCCCGATAAAAACGGTACCTCACATGTGTGGGTGCACCTACCTGGCCGCCAAGGGGAAAGCCTAAAACACAAGTAACCCCAAGTCTGTTTTCAGAGCGAAATCTCAGACATTCTGCCGACCGGCACAACGTACAGATCTGGGCCTCGGGTGTCCAAGCCACTGAGGAAAACAGGTAACCCCATGCATTTCCGAAAAGAGGACACCCGTGGGAATCCGCAGAGGTATGATTTGCGCACATCGCCCCAGAATGTATTACCCAGACAGCCCTGCAAAGTCCGAAATGTGGGGAAAAAAACGCTTTTTCTGCACAATTCGCTCGACGCACCCATCGAAACACGCCCCCCAACAACACATGGCCTACCGTCACGCGTTCCCACAGGTGTCCTGATGAAAACTGTACCTCACATGTGTGGGTGCACCTACCTGGCCGCCAAAGGAAAAGCCTAAAACACAAGTAACCCCAAGTCTGTTTTCAGAGCGAAATCTCAGACATTCTGCCGACTGGCACAACATACAGATATGGCCCTCGCGTGTCCAAGCCACCGAGGAAAACAGGAAACCCCATGCATTTCCGAAAAGAGGACACACGTGGGAATCCGCAGAGGTATGATTTGCGCACATCGCCCCAGAATTTGTTACCCAGACAGCCCCACAAATTCTGAAATGTCGGGAAAAAACACTTTTTCTGCACATTTTGCTCGACCCACCCATCAAAACACGCCCCCAACAACACATGGCCTACCGTCACGCGTTCCCAATGGTGTCCCAATGAAAACGGTACCTCACATGTGTGGGTGCACCTACCTGGCCGCCAAGAGGAAAGCCTAAAACACAAGTAACCCCAAGTCTGTTTTCATGGCGAAATCTCAGACATTCTGCCGACCGGCACAACGTACAGATATGGGCCTCGGGTGTCCAAGCCACAGAGGAAAACAGGGAACTCCATACATTCCCAAAAAGAGGACACCCGTGGGAATCCGCAGAGGTATGATTTGCACACATCGCCCCAGAATTTATTACCCAGACAGCCCTGCAAAGTCCGAAATGTGGGGAAAAAAACGCTTTTTACGCACATTTCGCTCGACGCACCCATCGAAACACGCCCCCAACAACACATGGCCTACCGTCACACGTTCCCACAGGTGTCCCGATAAAAACGGTACCTCACATGTGTGGGTGCACCTACCTGGCCGCCAAGGGGAAAGCCTAAAACACAAATAACCCCAAGTATGTTTTCAGAGCGAAATCTCAGACATTCTGCCGACCGGCACAACGTACAGATCTGGGCCTCGGGTGTCCAAGCCACCGAGGAAAACAGGTAACCCCATGCATTTCCGAAAAGAGGACACCCATGGGAATCCGCAGAGGTATGATTTGCGCACATCGCCCCAGAATGTATTACCCAGACAGCCCTGCAAAGTCCGAAATGTGGGGAAAAAAACGCTTTTTCTGCACATTTCGCTCAACGCACCCATCGAAACACGCCCCCAACAACACATGGCCTACCGTCACGCGTTCCCACAGGTGTCCTGATGAAAACTGTACCTCACATGTGTGGGTGCACCTACCTGGCCGCCAAAGGAAAAGCCTAAAACACAAGTAACCCCAAGTCTGTTTTCAGAGCGAAATCTCAGACATTCTGCCGACTGGCACAACATACAGATATGGCCCTCAGGTGTCCAAGCCACCGAGGAAAACAGGAAACCCCATGCATTTCCGAAAAGAGGACACACGTGGGAATCCGCAGAGGTATGATTTGCGCACATCGCCCCAGAATTTGTTACCCAGACAGCCCCGCAAATTCTGAAATGTCGGGAAAAAACACTTTTTCTGCACATTTTGCTCGACCCACCCATCAAAACACGCCCCCAACAACACATGGCCTACCGTCACGCGTTCCCAATGGTGTCCCAATGAAAACGGTACCTCACATGTGTGGGTGCACCTACCTGGCCGCCAAGAGGAAAGCCTAAAACACAAGTAACCCCAAGTCTGTTTTCATGGCGAAATCTCAGACATTCTGCCGACCGGCACAACGTACAGATATGGGCCTCGGGTGTCCAAGCCACAGAGGAAAACAGGAAACCCCATGCATTTCCGAAAAGAGGACACACGTGGGAATCCGCAGAGGTATGATTTGCGCACATCGCCCCAGAATTTGTTACCCAGAAAGCCCCGCAAATTCTGAAATGTCGGGAAAAAACACTTTTTCTGCACATTTTGCTCGACCCACCCATCAAAACACGCCCCCAACAACACATGGCCTACCGTCACGCGTTCCCAATGGTGTCCCAATGAAAACGGTACCTCACATGTGTGGGTGCACCTACCTGGCCGCCAAGAGGAAAGCCTAAAACACAAGTAACCCCAAGTCTGTTTTCATGGCGAAATCTCAGACATTCTGCCGACCGGCACAACGTACAGATATGGGCCTCGGGTGTCCAAGCCACAGAGGAAAACAGGAAACCCCATGCATTTCCGAAAAGAGGACACACGTGGGAATCCGCAGAGGTATGATTTGCGCACATCGCCCCAGAATTTGTTACCCAGACAGCCCCGCAAATTCTGAAATGTCGGGAAAAAACACTTTTTCTGCACATTTTGCTCGACCCACCCATCAAAACACGCCCCCAACAACACATGGCCTACCGTCACGCGTTCCCAATGGTGTCCCAATGAAAACGGTACCTCACATGTGTGGGTGCACCTACCTGGCCGCCAAGAGGAAAGCCTAAAACACAAGTAACCCCAAGTCTGTTTTCATGGCGAAATCTCAGACATTCTGCCGACCGGCACAACGTACAGATATGGGCCTCGGGTGTCCAAGCCACCGAGGAAAACAGGGAACCCCATACATTTCCGAAAAGAGGACACCCGTGGGAATCCGCAGAGGTATGATTTGCACACATCGTCCCAGAATGTATTACCCAGACAGCACCGCAAAGTCCAAAATGTCGGGAAAAAAACACCTTTTCCGCACATTTTGCTCGACGCACCCATCGAAACACGCCCCCAACAACACATGGCCTACCGTCACGTGTTCCCACAGGTGTCCCAATGAAAACGATACCTCACATGTGTGGGTGCACCTACCTGGCCGCCAAGGGGAAAGCCTAAAACACAAGTAACCCCAAGTCTGTTTTCAGAGCGAAATCTCAGACATACTGCCGACCGGCACAACGTACAGACATGGGCCTCGTATGTCCAAGCCATCGAGGAAAACAGGGAACCCCATGCATTTCCGAAAAGAGGACACCCGTGGGAATCCGCAGAGGTATGATTTGCGCACATCGCCCCAGAATTTATTACCCAGACAGCCCCGCAAAGTCAGAAATGTGGGGAAAAAAACGCTTTTTCCACACATTTCGCTCGACGCACCCATCGAAACACGCCCCCAACAACACATGGCCTACCGTCACGCGTTCCCACAGGTGTCCCGATGAAAACAATACCTCACATGTGTGGGTACACCTACCTGGCCGCCAAGGGGAAAGCCTAAAACACAAATAACCCCAAGTCTGTTTTCAGAGCGAAATCTCAGACATTCTGCCGACCGGCACAACGTACAGATATGGGCCTCGGGTGTCCAAGCCACCGAGGAAAACAGGGAACCCCATACATTTCCGAAAAGAGGACACCCGTGGGAATCCGCAGAGGTATGATTTGCGCACATCGCCCCAGATATTATTACCCAGACAGCCCAGCAAAGTCCGAAATGTGGGGAAAAAAACGCTTTTTCCGCACATTTTGCTCGACGCACCCATCGAAACACGCCCCCAACAACACATGGCCTACCATCACACGTTCCCACAGGTGTCCCGATGAAAACGGTACCTCACATGTGTGGGTGCACCTACCTGGCCGCCAAGGGGAAAGCCTAAAACACAAGTAACCCCAAGTCTGTTTTCAGAGGGAAATCTCAGACATTCTGCCGACCGGCACAACGTACAGATATGGGCCTCGGGTGTGCAAGCCACCGAGGAAAACAGGGAACCCCATGCATTTCCGAAAAGAGGACACCCGTGGGAATCCGCAGAGGTATGATTTGCGCACATCGCCCCAGATTTTATTACCCAGACATCCCCGCAAAGTCCGAAATGTGGGGAAAAAAACACTTTTTCCGCACATTTCGCTCGACGCACCGATCGAAACACGCCCCCAACAACACATGGCCTACTGTCACGCATTCCCACAGGTGTCCCCATGAAAACGGTACCTCACATGTGTGGCTGTTTTCAGAGGGAAATCTCAGACATTCTGCCGACCGGCACAACGTACAGATATGGGCCTTTGGTGTCCAATCCACCGAGGAAAACAGGGAACCCCATGCATTTCCGAAAAGAGGACACCCGTGGGAATACGCAGAGGTATGATTTGCGCATATCGCCCCAGAATTTATTACCCAGGAACCCTGCAAAGTCTGAAATGTCTGGAAAAAAACGCTTTTTACGCACATTTCGCTCGACGCACCCATCGAAACACGCCCCCAACAACGCATGGCCTACCGTCACACGTTCCCACAGGTGTCCCGATGAAAATGGTACCTCACTTGTGTGGGTGCACCTACCTGGCCGCCAAGGGGAAAGCCTAAAACACAAGTAACCCCAAGTCTGTTTTCAGAGCGTATCTCAGACATTCTGCCGACCGGCACAACGTACAGATCTGGGCCTCGGATGTCCAAGCCACCGAGGAAAACAGGGACCCCCATGCATTTCTGAAAAGAGGACACCCGTGGGAATCCGCAGAGGTATGATTTGCGCACATAGCCCCAGAATGTATTACCCAGACAGCCCTGCAAAGTCCGAAATGTGGGGAAAAAAACGCTTTCTCCGCACATTTTGCTCGACGCACCCATCGAAACACGCCCCCAACAACACATGGCCTACCGGTACGCGTTCCCACAGGTGTCCCGATGAAAACGATACCTCACATGTGTGGGTGCACCTACCTGGCCGCCAAGGGGAAAGCCTAAAACACAAGTAACCCCAAGTCTGTTTTCATGGAGAAATCTCAGACATTCTGCCGACTGGCACAACGTACAGACATGGGCCACGTATGTCCAAGCCATCGAGGAAAACAGGGAACCCCATGCATTTCTGAAAAGAGGACACCCGTGGGAATCCGCAGAGGTATGATTTGCGCACATCGCCCCAGAATTTATTACCCAGACAGCCCCGCAAAGTCAGAAATGTGGGGAAAAAAACGCTTTTTCCACACATTTCGCTCGACGCACCCATCGAAACACGCCCACGACAACACATGGCCTACCGTCACGCTTTTCCACAGGTGTCCCGATGAAAACAATACCTCACATGTGTGGGTACACCTACCTGGCCGCCAAGGGGAAAGCCTAAAACACAAGTAACCCCAAGTCTGTTTTCAGAGGGAAATCTCAGACATTCTGCCGACCGGCACAACGTACAGATATGGGCCTAGGGTGTCCAAGCCACCGAGGAAAACAGGGAACCCCATGCATTTCCGAAAAGAGGACACCCGTGGGAATCCGCAGAGGTATGATTTGCGCACATCGCCCCAGATTTTATTACCCAGACAGCCCCGCAAAGTCCGAAATGTGGGGAAAAAAATGCTTTTTCCGCACATTTCGCTCGACGCACCCATCGAAACACGCCCTCAACAACACATGGCCTACTGTCACGCGTTCCCACACGTGTCCCGATGAAAACGGTACCTCACATGTGTGGCTGTTTTCAGAGGGAAATCTCAGACATTCTGCCGACCGGCACAACGTACAGATATGGGCCTTTGGTGTCCAATCCACCGAGGAAAACAGGGAACCCCATGCATTTCCGAAAAGAGGACACCCGTGGGAATACGCAGAGGTATGATTTGCGCATATCGCCCCAGAATTTATTACCCAGGAAGCCCTGCAAAGTCTGAAAATTCAGGAAAAAAACGCTTTTTATGCACATTTCGCTCGACGCACCCTTCGAAACACGCCCCCAACAACACATGGCCTACCGTCACACGTTCCCACAGGTGTCCCGATGAAAATGGTACCTCACTTGTGTGGGTGCACCTACCTGGCCGCCAAGGGGAAAGCCTAAAACACAAGTAAACCCAAGTCTGTTTTCAGAGCGTATCTCAGACATTCTGCCGACCGGCACAACGTACAGATCTGGGCCTCGGGTGTCCAAGCCACCGAGGAAAACAGGGACCCCCATGCATTTCCAAAAAGAGGACAGCCGTGGGAATCCGCAGAGGTATGATTTGCGCACATAGCCCCAGAATGTATTACCCAGACAGCCCTGCAAAGTCCGAAATGTGGGGAAAAAAACGATTTCTCCGCACATTTCGCTCGACGCACCCATCGAAACACGCCCCCAACAACACATGGCCTACCGGTACGCGTTCCCACAGGTGTCCCGATGAAAACGATACCTCACATGTGTGGGTGCACCTACCTGGCCGCCAAGGGGAAAGCCTAAAACACAAGTAACCCCAAGTCTGTTTTCATGGCGTAATCTCAGACATTCTGCCGACTGGCACAACGTACAGACATGGGCCTCGTATGTCCAAGCCATCGAGGAAAACAGGGAACCCCATGCATTTCCGAAAAGAGGACACCCGTGGGAATCCGCAGAGGTATGATTTGCGCACATCGCCCCAGAATTTATTACCCAGACAGCCCCGCAAAGTCAGAAATGTGGGGAAAAAAACGCTTTTTCCACACATTTCGCTCGACGCACCCATCGAAACACGCCCCCAACAACACATGGCCTACCGGTACGCGTTCCCACAGGTGTCCCGATGAAAACAATACCTCACATGTGTGGGTACACCTACCTGGCCGCCAAGGGGAAAGCCTAAAACACAAGTAACCCCAAGTCTGTTTTCAGAGGGAAATCTCAGACATTCTGCCGACCGGCTGTGATGCCGGAAATGCATCTGAGGGACAGGGCCTCTGAATCCTTGTCCTTTTTCTGTTTTTACCGTGTGTTCTGTCATGTTTTCTGCCCAGGAGTCCATGAGGGACTCCTGGCAGTGCAGCTCTCTTTTGGTTTGGTGAACAGACCCATGGGATACCCTTATGGCACCCATGGGTAGGGGTACAACCCTGTGCCCCTAGTGTATGTTTTTGGGCACCTGTGGGTGGCCCACAGAGCAGGGTATGGGCTGGTGGCAGCTCCATGCTAAACTTGACAGGTGCTCTGGGTGTCCTCCATTTTGGGATACCCAGGCCCTGCCATTGGGATCAGTTGATTCCTGATAGAAACAAGATGGCCCCTGTGGCCTCTTGCTTTCTATTGCCTGTTGTCTTGTTTTTCCCAAAGTCCTGGGAAGCCCTGGCTCTGTCCCTTCCCCCTGGCTGGCTGTTGGGTGGAAGTTCCATATATGGTGTTGTTGTGAAGGCCCAGCTAGACTGACTGGAGCCTTCCCAGTGACTGTATGTTATGGGTACCTCCTGTGGGTGGGACCTGGGTGAATGGAGTGTGTGACCAATATACACTCCTTGTTGTGGTTGTCTGGTTTCTGGCATGAGAGACAAAGACTGAGACAGCCCTGCCCGAAACTGGCCTGAATGCAGTGTGTAGTGTTGAATGGCTGGGTACTTGTCCCAATCCACATTCCTTGTTGTGAGTGTCTGAAAGGGAGGAGTGTGGCCTGAATGCACTGTGTGCCTGATTGGCTGACTGACTGCATGAATGCCCTTCTGTTTGATTGGCTGCTGTGTGTGTGCCAGCAGTGTGGATGAGAGACAGAATAGTATATCTGGGGACCTCTCACCACTGGAAATTGTTCAGAAGCATTCAGAAGCTGAGTCTCCACTCAAGAGTAACTGGATTTGCTGATCCTCGACGTCCAGCTGGAAGAAGAAGACTTGCTGTGGCATTTGCTTCGACGGAACTGAAGGTTGTCGAAATCGTCGAGGACTGACCCGAGAGAGGAGCTGGCTAGGCGCCCTCTTCCCGTGCTCCGAGGGACCATCGAGCACCGCTGAATCTTCGCCGAAGCTCCCTGGACGCCAGACCATCGAAAGGCTGCCGACCGGAGAAGGGGACTGCCGAGGAGACCGAAGTAAAGCACCCGGACATCGACGCTGTCGAAGTCCATTGCCGTCGACCAGGGTTCGCAGGTCTGTGCAACCGCTGGAGGCCCGTCGAAGTTGTGTTGCCCAGCCGTGGGAACCACTTGACGCCGAGCCGCCGACGACCGGAGCCGTCCGCTCCTTGCCTAAGAACATTTGACTCGAAGGACTCCCTCGTCCGCACCGTCGACTGCTTTTGTCCTGCCGGAGAAAGTCGAGGACGACCAACGCGCCGAGGAGAATCCGCCGGTGGGTTTCCCGCCACCTCACGACCCCAAAGACTCGAGCGACTCGACGCCCTTGCTGGGCTCCCGTCTCTACAATCTTTGCGGTCCAGAACTATTGTCATCGAGGTGCCCCGCACACCTCCGCCTTGCAGGACGCCGACGCCCCGACGCCGACGAGCACCGCTCGGACGAAGCTGCCGCCTCTTCGACATCGTTCTACCTCGTTTGTCGACGGACGTTCGACGCCCCGTGCCTCCCGCTTGAAAGGGAAGGCATTCAAGAAGGGCCGTCGATTCCCCGTCGCCGAACCCCGAGGTCTTCGACGTTTCTCGACGCCTCTCGACGATCCGTGACTCCTGCTTTAAAGGGGGTCATTCAAGAAGGATCTGTCGACGCCTCTTCGAAGAACTCGACTCCACCAGGTACATTGGGGGGGTAAAAACATTGTAGGAGAGAATAAGACTGTTGAACAATATATGGACTGGGCTTGTGTTATATCTCTTTATTTTACAGGTTGCCCAGGTGGGGGGATCTCCACACAGAACTGTGTCCAGTAGCAAGGGCCAGTCTTCTGCCTATTGTTTCAACCCTCTGGTATCTCTCCTCTCTCTATTGCTGGTTTCCTTCTTATTGATCCGCGTGCCATTGCTACAGTATTGTGAATGCACTGTTATGAGGTCTAATATTAGTGGTACCACTTTAGAATTGTAGATATTTATCATTATTGGTTTTCCTGAGCACAAAGTGCGTTGTTGTGATAAGTGTACATAACCCTTGAATATTAATTATATAAAGACTGTGTTTTCAGTAATACAGTGTGTGGACATTCCGTTGTGAGGGCTTGGGGATACACTGTACTTAAGAACCAGCCTGCATCACCTCCTGAGAAGCTAGGCCTTGATTGCTCGTCCATTGCTACCACAATCGAGAATCTTGGCTAGGTTCCTCTGTGCCTCTCCTCTACCATATAGAGAGCGGAAGTACAGACCCCCCCCACCGGTCTTGACACCGGCACAACGTACAGATATGGGCCTCGGGTGTCCAAGCCACCGAGGAAAACAGGGAACCCCATGCATTTCCGAAAAGAGGACACCCGTGGGAATCCGCAGAGGTATGATTTGCGCACATCGCCCCAGATTTTATTACCCAGACAGCCCCGCAAAGTCCGAAATGTGGGGAAAAAAACACTTTTTTAGCACATTTCGCTCGACGCACCCATCGAAACACGCCCCCAACAACACATGGCCTACTGTCACGCGTTCCCACAGGTGTTCCGATGAAAACGGTACCTCACATGTGTGGCTGTTTTCAGAGGGAAATCTCAGACATTCTGCCGACCGGCACAACGTACAGATATAGGCCTTTGGTGTCCAATCCACCGAGGAAAACAGGGAACCCCATGCATTTCCGAAAAGAGGACACCCGTGGGAATACGCAGAGGTATGATTTGCGCATATCGTCCCAGAATTTATTACCCAGGAAGCCCTGCAAAGTCTGGAAAAAAACGCTTTTTACGCACATTTCGCTCGACGCACCCATCGAAACACGCCCCCAACAACACATGGCCTACCGTCACACGTTCCCACAGGTGTCCCGATGAAAATGGTACCTCACTTGTGTGGGTGCACCTACCTGGCCGCCAAGGGGAAAGCCTAAAACACAAGTAACCCCAAGTCTGTTTTCAGAGCGTATCTCAGACATTCTGCCGACCAGCACAACGTACAGATCTGGGCCTCGGATGTCCAAGCCACCGAGGAAAACAGGGACCCCCATGCATTTCCGAAAAGAGGACACCCGTGGGAATCCGCAGAGGTATGATTTGCGCACATAGCCCCAGAATGTATTACCCAGACAGCCCTGCAAAGTCCGAAATGTGGGGAAAAAAACGCTTTCTCCGCACATTTCGCTCGACGCACCCATCGAAACACGCCCCCAACAACACATGGCCTACCGGTACACGTTCCCACAGGTGTCCCGATGAAAACGATACCTCACATGTGTGGGTGCACCTACCTGCCCGCCAAGGGGAAAGCCTAAAACACAAGTAACCCCAAGTCTGTTTTCATGGAGAAATTTCAGACATTCTGCCGACTGGCACAACGTACAGACATGGGCCTCCTATGTCCAAGCCATCGAGGAAAACAGGGAACCCCATGCATTTCCGAAAAGAGGACACCCGTGGGAATCCGCAGAGGTATGATTTGCGCACATAGCCCCAGAATGTATTACCCAGACAGCCCTGCAAAGTCCGAAATGTGGGGAAAAAAACGCTTTCTCCGCACATTTCGCTCGACGCACCCATCGAAACACGCCCCCAACAACACATGGCCTACCGTCACGCGTTCCCACAGGTGTCCCGATGAAAACAATACCTCACATGTGTGGGTACACCTACCTGGCCGCCAAGGGGAAAGCCTAAAACACAAGTAACCCCAAGTCTGTTTTCAGAGCGAAATCTCAGACATTCTGCCGACCGGCACAACGTACAGATATGGGCTTCGGGTGTCCAAGCCACCGAGGAAAACAGGGAACCCCATACATTTCCGAAAAGAGGACACCCGTGGGAATCCGCAGAGGTATGATTTGCGCACATCGCCCCAGATTTTATTACCCAGACAGCCCCACAAAGTCCGAAATGTGGGGAAAAAAACGCTTTTTCCGCACATTTTGCTCGACGCACCCATCGAAACACGCCCCCAACAACACATGGCCCACCGTCACACATTCCCACAGGTGTCCCGATGAAAACGGTACCTCACATGTGTGGGTGCACCTACCTGGCCGCCAAGGGGAAAGCCTAAAACACAAGTAACCCCAAGTCTGTTTTCAGAGGGAAATCTCAGACATTCTGCCGACCGGCACAACGTACAGATATGGGCCTCGGGTGTCCAAGCCATAGAGGAAAACAGGGAACCCCATGCATTTCCGAAAAGAGGACACCCGTGGGAATCCGCAGAGGTATGATTTGCGCACATCGCCCCAGATTTTATTACCCAGACAGCCCTGCAAAGTCCGAAATGTGGGGAAAAAAACGCTTTTTCCGCACATTTCGCTCGACGCACCCATCGAAACACGCCCCCAACAACACATGGCCTACTGTCACGCGTTCCCACAGGTGTCTCGATGAAAACGGTACCTCACATGTGTGGCTGTTTTCAGAGGGAAATCTCAGACATTCTGCCGACCGGCACAACGTACAGATATGGGCCTTTGGTGTCCAATCCACCGAGGAAAACAGGGAACCCCATGCATTTCCGAAAAGAGGACACCCGTGGGAATACGCAGAGGTATGATTTGCGCACATAGCCCCAGAATGTATTACCCAGACAGCCCTGCAAAGTCCGAAATGTGGGGAAAAAAACGATTTCTCCGCACATTTCGCTCGACGCACCCATCGAAACACGCCCCCAACAACACATGGCCTACCAGTACGCGTTCCCACAGGTGTCCCGATGAAAACGATACCTCACATGTGTGGGTGCACCTACCTGGCCGCCAAGGGGAAAGCCTAAAACACAAGTAACCCCAAGTCTGTTTTCATGGCGAAATCTCAGACATTCTGCCGACTGGCACAACGTACAGACATGGGCCTCGTATGTCCAAGCCATCGAGGAAAACAGGGAACCCCATGCATTTCCGAAAAGAGGACACCTGTGGGAATCCGCAGATGTATGATTTGCGCACATCGCCCCAGAATTTATTACCCAGACAGCCCCGCAAAGTCAGAAATGTGGGGAAAAAAACACTTTTTCCACACATTTCGCTCGACGCACCCATCGAAACACGCCTCCAACAACACATGGCCTACCGGTACGCGTTCCCACAGGTGTCCCGATGAAAACAATACCTCACATGTGTGGGTACACCTACCTGGCCGCCAAGGGGAAAGCCTAAAACACAAGTAACCCCAAGTCTGTTTTCATGTCGAAATCTCAGACATTCTGCCGACCGGCACAACGTACAGATATGGGCCTCGGGTGTCCAAGCCACCGAGGAAAACAGGGAACCCCATGCATTTCCGAAAAGAGGACACCCGTGGGAATGCGCAGATGTATGATTTGCTCACATCGCCCCAGATTTTATTACCCAGACAGCCCTGCAAAGTCCGAAATGTGGGGAAAAAAACACTTTTTCTGCACATTTCGCTCGACGCACCCATCGAAACACGCCCCCAACAACACATGGCCTACTGTCACGCGTTCCCACAGGTGTCCTGATGAAAACGGTACCTCACATGTGTGGGTGCACCTACCTGGCCGCCAAGGGGAAAGCCTAAAACACAAGCAACACCAAGTCTGTTTTCAGAGCGAAATCTCAGACATTCTGCCGACCGGCATAACGTACAGATATGGGCCTCGGGTGTCCAAGCCACCAAGGAAAACGGGGAACCCCATGTATTTCCGAAAAGAGGACACCCGTGGGAATCCGCAGAGGTATGATTTGCGCACATCGCCCCGGAATTTATTACCCAGACAGCCCTGCAAAGTCCGAAATGTGGGAAAAAAACGCTTTTTCCACAAATTTCGCTCGACGCACCCATCGAAACACGCCCCCAACAACACATGGCCTACCGTCACGCGTTCCCACAGGTGTCCTAATGAAAACGGTACCTCACATGTGTGGGTGCACCTACCTGGCCGCCAAGGGGAAAGCCTAAAACACAAGTAACCCCAAGTCTGTTTTCATGGCGAAATCTCAGACATTCTGAATGACCGGCACAACGTACCGACATGGGCCTCGGGTGTCCAAGTCACCGAGGAAAACAGGGAACCCCATGCATTTCCGAAAAGAGGACACCCGTGGGAATCCGTAGAGGTATGATTTGCGCACATCGCCCCAGAATGTATTACCCAGACCGCCCCGCAAAGTCAGAAATGTGGGGAAAAAAACGCTTTTTCCACACATTTCACTCGACGCACCCATCGAAACACGCTCCCAACAACACATGGCCTACCGTCACGAGTTCCCACAGGTGTCCCGATGAAAACAATACCTCACATGTGTGGGTACACCTACCTGGCCGCCAAGGGGAAAGCCTAAAACACAAGTAACCCCAAGTCTGTTTTCAGAGCGAAATCTCAGACATTCTGCCGACCGGCACAACGTACAGATATGGGCCTCGGGTGTCCAAGCCACCGAGGAAAACAGGGAACCCCATACATTTCCGAAAAGAGCACACCCGTGGGAATCCGCAGAGGTATGATTTGCGCACATCGCCCCAGATTTTATTACCCAGACAGCCCTGCAAAGTCCGAAATGTGGGGAAAAAAACGCTTTTTCCGCACATTTTGCTCGACGCACCCATCGAAACACGCCCCCAACAACACATGGCCTACCGTCACACATTCCCACAAGTGTCCCGATGAAAACGGTACCTCACATGTGTGGGTGCACCTACCTGGCCGCCAAGGGGAAAGCCTAAAACACAAGTAACCCCAAGTCTGTTTTCATGGCGAAATCTCAGACATTCTGCCGACTGGCACAACGTACAGACATGGGCCTCGTATGTCCAAGCCATCGAGGAAAACAGGGAACCCCATGCATTTCCGAAAAGAGGACACCCGTGGGAATCTGCAGAGGTATGATTTGCGCACATCGCCCCAGAATTTATTACCCAGACAGCCCCGCAAAGACAGAAATGTGGGGAAAAAAACACTTTTTCCACACATTTCGCTCGACGCACCCATCGAAACACGCCCCCAACAACACATGGCCTACCGGTACGCGTTCCCACAGGTGTCCCGATGAAAACAATACCTCACATGTGTGGGTACACCTACCTGGCCGCCAAGGGGAAAGCCTAAAACACAAGTAACCCCAAGTCTGTTTTCAGAGCGAAATCTCAGACATTCTGCCGACCGGCACAACGTACAGATATGGGCCTCGGGTGTCCAAGCCACCGAGGAAAACAGGGAACCCCATACATTTCCGAAAAGAGGACACCCGTGGGAATCCGCAGAGGTATGATTTGCGCACATCGCCCCAGATATTATTACCCAGACAGCCCAGCAAAGTCCGAAATGTGGGGAAAAAAACGCTTTTTCCGCACATTTCGCTCGACGCACACATCGAAACACGCCCCCAACAACACATGGCCTACCGTCACACGTTCCCACAGGTGTCCCGATGAAAACGGTACCTCACATGTGTGGGTGCACCTACCTGGCCGCCAAGGGGAAAGCCTAAAACACAAGTAACCCCAAGTCTGTTTTCATGGCGAAATCTCAGACATTCTGCCGACCGGCACAACGTACAGATATGGGCCTCGGGTGTCCAAGCCACCGAGGAAAACAGGGAATCCCATGCATTTCCGAAAAGAGGACACCCGTGGGAATGCGCAGATGTATGATTTGCTCACATCGCCCCAGATTTTATTACCCAGACAGCCCTGCAAAGTCCGAAATGTGGGGAAAAAAACACTTTTTCTGCACATTTCGCTCGACGCACCCATCGAAACACGCCCCCAACAACACATGGCCTACTGTCACGCGTTCCCACAGGTGTCCTGATGAAAACGGTACCTCACATGCGTGGGTGCACCTACCTGGCCGCCAAGGGGAAAGCCTAAAACACAAGCAACACCAAGTCTGTTTTCAGAGCGAAATCTCAGACATTCTGCCGACATGCACAACGTACAGATATGGGCCTCGGGTGTCCAAGCCACCAAGGAAAACGGGGAACCCCATGCATTTCCGAAAAGAGGACACCCGTGGGAATCCGCAGAGGTATGATTTGCGCACATCGCCCCAGAATTTATTACCCAGACAGCCCTGCAAAGTCCGAAATGTGGGAAAAAAACGC
This sequence comes from Ambystoma mexicanum, assembly GCF_040938575.1. Lineage (NCBI taxonomy): Eukaryota > Metazoa > Chordata > Amphibia > Caudata > Ambystomatidae > Ambystoma > Ambystoma mexicanum. The sequence continues at coordinate 1,227,866,380 of NC_090937.1, forward strand.
TTTTTCCACAAATTTTGCTCGACGCACCCATCGAAACACGCCCCCAACAACACATGGCCTACCGTCACGCGTTCCCACAGGTGTCCCGATGAAAACGGTACCTCACATGTGTGGGTGCACCTACCTGGCCGCCAAGGGGAAAGCCTAAAACACAAGTAACCCCAAGTCTGTTTTCAGAGCGAAATCTCAGACATTCTGCCGACCGGCACAACGTACAGATATGGGCCTCGGGTGTCCAAGCCACCGAGGAAAACAGGGAACCCCATACATTTCCGAAAAGAGCACACCCGTGGGAATCCGCAGAGGTATGATTTGCGCACATCGCCTCAGATTTTATTACCCAGACAGCCCTGCAAAGTCCGAAATGTGGGGAAAAAAACGCTTTTTCCGCACATTTTGCTCGACGCACCCATCGAAACACGCCCCCAACAACACATGGCCTACCGTCACACATTCCCACAGGTGTCCCGATGAAAACGGTACCTCACATGTGTGGGTGCACCTACCTGGCCGCCAAGGGGAAAGCCTAAAACACAAGTAACCCCAAGTCTGTTTTCAGAGGGAAATCTCAGACATTCTGCCGACCGGCACAACGTACAGATATGGGCCTCGGGTGTCCAAGCCACTGAGGAAAACAGGGAACCCCATGCATTTCCGAAAAGAGGACACCCGTGGGAATCCGCAGAGGTATGATTTGCGCACATCGCCCCAGATTTTATTACCCAGACAGCCCCGCAAAGTCCGAAATGTGGGGAAAAAAACACTTTTTCCGCACATTTCGCTTGACGCACCCATCGAAACACACCCCCAACAACACATGGCCTACTGTCACGCGTTCCCACAGGTGTCCCGATGAAAATGGTACCTCACATGTGTGGCTGTTTTCAGAGGGAAATCTCAGACATTCTGCCGACCGGCAAAACGTACAGATATGGGCCTTTGGTGTACAATCCACTGAGGAAAACAGGGAACCCCATGCATTTCCGAAAAGAGGACACCCGTGGGAATACGCAGAGGTATGATTTGCGCATATCGCCCCAGAATTTATTACCCAGGAAGCCCTTCAAAGTCCGAAATGTCGGGAAAAAAACGCTTTTTACGCACATTTCGCTCGACGCACCCATCGAAACACGCCCCCAACAACACATGGCCTACCGTCACACGTTCCCACAGGTGTCCCGATAAAAACGGTACCTCACATGTGTGGGTGCACCTACCTGGCCGCCAAGGGGAAAGCCTAAAACACAAGTAACCCCAAGTCTGTTTTCAGAGCGAAATCTCAGACATTCTGCCGACCGGCACAACGTACAGATCTGGGCCTCGGGTGTCCAAGCCACTGAGGAAAACAGGTAACCCCATGCATTTCCGAAAAGAGGACACCCCTGGGAATCCGCAGAGGTATGATTTGCGCACATCGCCCCAGAATGTATTACCCAGACAGCCCTGCAAAGTCCGAAATGTGGGGAAAAAAACGCTTTTTCTGCACAATTCGCTCGACGCACCCATCGAAACACGCCCCCCAACAACACATGGCCTACCGTCACGCGTTCCCACAGGTGTCCTGATGAAAACTGTACCTCACATGTGTGGGTGCACCTACCTGGCCGCCAAAGGAAAAGCCTAAAACACAAGTAACCCCAAGTCTGTTTTCAGAGCGAAATCTCAGACATTCTGCCGACTGGCACAACATACAGATATGGCCCTCGGGTGTCCAAGCCACCGAGGAAAACAGGAAACCCCATGCATTTCCGAAAAGAGGACACACGTGGGAATCCGCAGAGGTATGATTTGCGCACATCGCCCCAGAATTTGTTACCCAGACAGCCCCACAAATTCTGAAATGTCGGGAAAAAACACTTTTTCTGCACATTTTGCTCGACCCACCCATCAAAACACGCCCCCAACAACACATGGCCTACCGTCACGCGTTCCCAATGGTGTCCCAATGAAAACGGTACCTCACATGTGTGGGTGCACCTACCTGGCCGCCAAGAGGAAAGCCTAAAACACAAGTAACCCCAAGTCTGTTTTCATGGCGAAATCTCAGACATTCTGCCGACCGGCACAACGTACAGATATGGGCCTCGGGTGTCCAAGCCACAGAGGAAAACAGGGAACTCCATACATTCCCAAAAAGAGGACACCCGTGGGAATCCGCAGAGGTATGATTTGCACACATCGCCCCAGAATTTATTACCCAGACAGCCCTGCAAAGTCCGAAATGTGGGGAAAAAAACGCTTTTTACGCACATTTCGCTCGACGCACCCATCGAAACACGCCCCCAACAACACATGGCCTACCGTCACACGTTCCCACAGGTGTCCCGATAAAAACGGTACCTCACATGTGTGGGTGCACCTACCTGGCCGCCAAGGGGAAAGCCTAAAACACAAATAACCCCAAGTATGTTTTCAGAGCGAAATCTCAGACATTCTGCCGACCGGCACAACGTACAGATCTGGGCCTCGGGTGTCCAAGCCACCGAGGAAAACAGGTAACCCCATGCATTTCCGAAAAGAGGACACCCATGGGAATCCGCAGAGGTATGATTTGCGCACATCGCCCCAGAATGTATTACCCAGACAGCCCTGCAAAGTCCGAAATGTGGGGAAAAAAACGCTTTTTCTGCACATTTCGCTCGACGCACCCATCGAAACACGCCCCCAACAACACATGGCCTACCGTCACGCGTTCCCACAGGTGTCCTGATGAAAACTGTACCTCACATGTGTGGGTGCACCTACCTGGCCGCCAAAGGAAAAGCCTAAAACACAAGTAACCCCAAGTCTGTTTTCAGAGCGAAATCTCAGACATTCTGCCGACTGGCACAACATACAGATATGGCCCTCAGGTGTCCAAGCCACCGAGGAAAACAGGAAACCCCATGCATTTCCGAAAAGAGGACACACGTGGGAATCCGCAGAGGTATGATTTGCGCACATCGCCCCAGAATTTGTTACCCAGACAGCCCCGCAAATTCTGAAATGTCGGGAAAAAACACTTTTTCTGCACATTTTGCTCGACCCACCCATCAAAACACGCCCCCAACAACACATGGCCTACCGTCACGCGTTCCCAATGGTGTCCCAATGAAAACGGTACCTCACATGTGTGGGTGCACCTACCTGGCCGCCAAGAGGAAAGCCTAAAACACAAGTAACCCCAAGTCTGTTTTCATGGCGAAATCTCAGACATTCTGCCGACCGGCACAACGTACAGATATGGGCCTCGGGTGTCCAAGCCACAGAGGAAAACAGGAAACCCCATGCATTTCCGAAAAGAGGACACACGTGGGAATCCGCAGAGGTATGATTTGCGCACATCGCCCCAGAATTTGTTACCCAGACAGCCCCGCAAATTCTGAAATGTCGGGAAAAAACACTTTTTCTGCACATTTTGCTCGACCCACCCATCAAAACACGCCCCCAACAACACATGGCCTACCGTCACGCGTTCCCAATGGTGTCCCAATGAAAACGGTACCTCACATGTGTGGGTGCACCTACCTGGCCGCCAAGAGGAAAGCCTAAAACACAAGTAACCCCAAGTCTGTTTTCATGGCGAAATCTCAGACATTCTGCCGACCGGCACAACGTACAGATATGGGCCTCGGGTGTCCAAGCCACCGAGGAAAACAGGGAACCCCATACATTTCCGAAAAGAGGACACCCGTGGGAATCCGCAGAGGTATGATTTGCACACATCGTCCCAGAATGTATTACCCAGACAGCACCGCAAAGTCCAAAATGTCGGGAAAAAAACACCTTTTCCGCACATTTTGCTCGACGCACCCATCGAAACACGCCCCCAACAACACATGGCCTACCGTCACGTGTTCCCACAGGTGTCCCGATGAAAACGATACCTCACATGTGTGGGTGCACCTAACTGGCCGCCAAGGGGAAAGCCTAAAACACAAGTAACCCCAAGTCTGTTTTCAGAGCGAAATCTCAGACATACTGCCGACCGGCACAACGTACAGACATGGGCCTCGTATGTCCAAGCCATCGAGGAAAACAGGGAACCCCATGCATTTCCGAAAAGAGGACACCCGTGGGAATCCGCAGAGGTATGATTTGCGCACATCGCCCCAGAATTTATTACCCAGACAGCCCCGCAAAGTCAGAAATGTGGGGAAAAAAACGCTTTTTCCACACATTTCGCTCGACGCACCCATCGAAACACGCCCCCAACAACACATGGCCTACCATCACGCGTTCCCACAGGTGTCCCGATGAAAACAATACCTCACATGTGTGGGTACACCTACCTGGCCGCCAAGGGGAAAGCCTAAAACACAAATAACCCCAAGTCTGTTTTCAGAGCGAAATCTCAGACATTCTGCCGACCGGCACAACGTACAGATATGGGCCTCGGGTGTCCAAGCCACCGAGGAAAACAGGGAACCCCATACATTTCCGAAAAGAGGACACCCGTGGGAATCCGCAGAGGTATGATTTGCGCACATCGCCCCAGATATTATTACCCAGACAGCCCAGCAAAGTCCGAAATGTGGGGAAAAAAACGCTTTTTCCGCACATTTTGCTCGACGCACCCATCGAAACACGCCCCCAACAACACATGGCCTACCATCACACGTTCCCACAGGTGTCCCGATGAAAACGGTACCTCACATGTGTGGGTGCACCTACCTGGCCGCCAAGGGGAAAGCCTAAAACACAAGTAACCCCAAGTCTGTTTTCAGAGGGAAATCTCAGACATTCTGCCGACCGGCACAACGTACAGATATGGACCTCGGGTGTGCAAGCCACCGAGGAAAACAGGGAACCCCATGCATTTCCGAAAAGAGGACACCCGTGGGAATCCGCAGAGGTATGATTTGCGCACATCGCCCCAGATTTTATTACCCAGACATCCCCGCAAAGTCCGAAATGTGGGGAAAAAAACACTTTTTCCGCACATTTCGCTCGACGCACCCATCGAAACACGCCCCCAACAACACATGGCCTACTGTCACGCATTCCCACAGGTGTCCCCATGAAAACGGTACCTCACATGTGTGGCTGTTTTCAGAGGGAAATCTCAGACATTCTGCCGACCGGCACAACGTACAGATATGGGCCTTTGGTGTCCAATCCACCGAGGAAAACAGGGAACCCCATGCATTTCCGAAAAGAGGACACCCGTGGGAATACGCAGAGGTATGATTTGCGCATATCGCCCCAGAATTTATTACCCAGGAACCCCTGCAAAGTCTGAAATGTCTGGAAAAAAACGCTTTTTACGCACATTTCGCTCGACGCACCCATCGAAACACGCCCCCAACAACGCATGGCCTACCGTCACACGTTCCCACAGGTGTCCCGATGAAAATGGTACCTCACTTGTGTGGGTGCACCTACCTGGCCGCCAAGGGGAAAGCCTAAAACACAAGTAACCCCAAGTCTGTTTTCAGAGCGTATCTCAGACATTCTGCCGACCGGCACAACGTACAGATCTGGGCCTCGGATGTCCAAGCCACCGAGGAAAACAGGGACCCCCATGCATTTCCGAAAAGAGGACACCCGTGGGAATCCGCAGAGGTATGATTTGCGCACATAGCCCCAGAATGTATTACCCAGACAGCCCTGCAAAGTCCGAAATGTGGGGAAAAAAACGCTTTCTCCGCACATTTTGCTCGACGCACCCATCGAAACACGCCCCCAACAACACATGGCCTACCGGTACGCGTTCCCACAGGTGTCCCGATGAAAACGATACCTCACATGTGTGGGTGCACCTACCTGGCCGCCAAGGGGAAAGCCTAAAACACAAGTAACCCCAAGTCTGTTTTCATGGAGAAATCTCAGACATTCTGCCGACTGGCACAACGTACAGACATGGGCCACGTATGTCCAAGCCATCGAGGAAAACAGGGAACCCCATGCATTTCTGAAAAGAGGACACCCGTGGGAATCCGCAGAGGTATGATTTGCGCACATCGCCCCAGAATTTATTACCCAGACAGCCCCGCAAAGTCAGAAATGTGGGGAAAAAAACGATTTTTCCACACATTTCGCTCGACGCACCCATCGAAACACGCCCACGACAACACATGGCCTACCGTCACGCTTTTCCACAGGTGTCCCGATGAAAACAATACCTCACATGTGTGGGTACACCTACCTGGCCGCCAAGGGGAAAGCCTAAAACACAAGTAACCCCAAGTCTGTTTTCAGAGGGAAATCTCAGACATTCTGCCGACCGGCACAACGTACAGATATGGGCCTAGGGTGTCCAAGCCACCGAGGAAAACAGGGAACCCCATGCATTTCCGAAAAGAGGACACCCGTGGGAATCCGCAGAGGTATGATTTGCGCACATCGCCCCAGATTTTATTACCCAGACAGCCCCGCAAAGTCCGAAATGTGGGGAAAAAAATGCTTTTTCCGCACATTTCGCTCGACGCACCCATCGAAACACGCCCTCAACAACACATGGCCTACTGTCACGCGTTCCCACACGTGTCCCGATGAAAACGGTACCTCACATGTGTGGCTGTTTTCAGAGGGAAATCTCAGACATTCTGCCGACCGGCACAACGTACAGATATGGGCCTTTGGTGTCCAATCCACCGAGGAAAACAGGGAACCCCATGCATTTCCGAAAAGAGGACACCCGTGGGAATACGCAGAGGTATGATTTGCGCATATCGCCCCAGAATTTATTACCCAGGAAGCCCTGCAAAGTCTGAAAATTCAGGAAAAAAACGCTTTTTATGCACATTTCGCTCGACGCACCCTTCGAAACACGCCCCCAACAACACATGGCCTACCGTCACACGTTCCCACAGGTGTCCCGATGAAAATGGTACCTCACTTGTGTGGGTGCACCTACCTGGCCGCCAAGGGGAAAGCCTAAAACACAAGTAAACCCAAGTCTGTTTTCAGAGCGTATCTCAGACATTCTGCCGACCGGCACAACGTACAGATCTGGGCCTCGGGTGTCCAAGCCACCGAGGAAAACAGGGACCCCCATGCATTTCCAAAAAGAGGACAGCCGTGGGAATCCGCAGAGGTATGATTTGCGCACATAGCCCCAGAATGTATTACCCAGACAGCCCTGCAAAGTCCGAAATGTGGGGAAAAAAACGATTTCTCCGCACATTTCGCTCGACGCACCCATCGAAACACGCCCCCAACAACACATGGCCTACCGGTACGCGTTCCCACAGGTGTCCCGATGAAAACGATACCTCACATGTGTGGGTGCACCTACCTGGCCGCCAAGGGGAAAGCCTAAAACACAAGTAACCCCAAGTCTGTTTTCATGGCGTAATCTCAGACATTCTGCCGACCGGCACAACGTACAGACATGGGCCTCGTATGTCCAAGCCATCGAGGAAAACAGGGAACCCCATGCATTTCCGAAAAAAGAGGACACCCGTGGGAATCCGCAGAGGTATGATTTGCACACATCGCCCCAGAATTTATTACCCAGACAGCCCCGCAAAGTCAGAAATGTGGGGAAAAAAACGCTTTTTCCACACATTTCGCTCGATGCACCCATCGAAACACGCCCCCAACAACACATGGCCTACCGGTACGCGTTCCCACAGGTGTCCCGATGAAAACAATACCTCACATGTGTGGGTACACCTACCTGGCCGCCAAGGGGAAAGCCTAAAACACAAGTAACCCCAAGTCTGTTTTCAGAGGGAAATCTCAGACATTCTGCCGACCGGCACAACGTACAGATATGGGCCTAGGGTGTCCAAGCCACCGAGGAAAACAGGGAACCCCATGCATTTCCGAAAAGAGGACACCCGTGGGAATCCGCAGAGGTATGATTTGCGCACATCGCCCCAGATTTTATTACCCAGACAGCCCCGCAAAGTCCGAAATGTGCGTAAAAAAATGCTTTTTCCGCACATTTCGCTCGACGCACCCATCGAAACACGCCCCCAACAACACATGGCCTACCGGTACGCGTTCCCACAGGTGTCCAGATGAAAACAATACCTCACATGTGTGGGTACACCTACCTGGCCGCCAAGGGGAAAGCCTAAAACACAAGTAACCCCAAGTCTGTTTTCAGAGCGAAATCTCAGACATTCTGCCGACCGGCACAACGTACAGATATGGGCTTCGGGTGTCCAAGCCACCGAGGAAAACAGGGAACCCCATACATTTCCGAAAAGAGGACACCCGTGGGAATCCGCAGAGGTATGATTTGCGCACATCGCCCCAGATATTATTACCCAGACAGCCCAGCAAAGTCCGAAATGTGGGGAAAAAAACGCTTTTTCCGCACATTTCGCTCGACGCACCCATCGAAACACGCCCCCAACAACACATGGCCTACTGTCACACGTTCCCACAGGTGTCCCGATGAAAACGGTACCTCACATGTGTGGGTGCACCTACCTGGCCGCCAAGGGGAAAGCCTAAAACACAAGTAACCCCAAGTCTGTTTTCATGGCGAAATCTCAGACATTCTGCCGACCGGCACAACGTACAGATATGGGCCTCGGGTGTCCAAGCCACCGAGGAAAACAGGGAACCCCATGCATTTCCGAAAAGAGGACACCCGTGGGAATCCGCAGAGGTATGATTTGCGCACATCGCCCCAGAATTTATTACCCAGACAACCCCGCAAAGTCCGAAATGTCAGGAAAAAAACACCTTTTCCGCACATTTCGCTCGACGCACCCATCGAAACACGCCCCCAACAACACATGGCCTACCGTCACGCGTTCCCACAGGTGTCCGGATGAAAACGATACATCACATGTGTGGGTGCACCTACCTGGCCGCCAAGGGGAAAGCCTAAAACACAAGTAACCCCAAGTCTGTTTTCAGAGGGAAATCTCAGACATTCTGCCGACCGGCACAACGTACAGATATGGGCCTAGGGTGTCCAAGCCACCGAGGAAAACAGGGAACCCCATGCATTTCCGAAAAGAGGACACCCGTGGGAATCCGCAGAGGTATGATTTGTGCACATCGCCCCAGATTTTATTACCCAGACAGCCCCGCAAAGTCCGAAATGTGGGGAAAAAAATGCTTTTTCCGCACATTTCGCTCGACGCACCCATCGAAACACGCCCTCAACAACACATGGCCTACTGTCACGCGTTCCCACACGTGTCCCGATGAAAACGGTACCTCACATGTGTGGCTGTTTTCAGAGGGAAATCTCAGACATTCTGCCGACCGGCACAACGTACAGATATGGGCCTTTGGTGTCCAATCCACCGAGGAAAACAGGGAACCCCATGCATTTCCGAAAAGAGGACACCCGTGGGAATACGCAGAGGTATGATTTGCGCATATCGCCCCAGAATTTATTACCCAGGAAGCCCTGCAAAGTCTGAAAATTCAGGAAAAAAACGCTTTTTATGCACATTTCGCTCGACGCACCCTTCGAAACATGCCCCCAACAACACATGGCCTACCGTCACACGTTCCCACAGGTGTCCCGATGAAAATGGTACCTCACTTGTGTGGGTGCACCTACCTGGCCGCCAAGGGGAAAGCCTAAAACACAAGTAAACCCAAGTCTGTTTTCAGAGCGTATCTCAGACATTCTGCCGACCGGCACAACGTACAGATCTGGGCCTCGGGTGTCCAAGCCACCGAGGAAAACAGGGACCCCCATGCATTTCCAAAAAGAGGACAGCCGTGGGAATCCGCAGAGGTATGATTTGCGCACATAGCCCCAGAATGTATTACCCAGACAGCCCTGCAAAGTCCGAAATGTGGGGAAAAAAAACGATTTCTCCGCACATTTCGCTCGACGCACCCATCGAAACACGCCCCCAACAACACATGGCCTACCGGTACGCGTTCCCACAGGTGTCCCGATGAAAACGATACCTCACATGTGTGGGTGCACCTACCTGGCCGCCAAGGGGAAAGCCTAAAACACAAGTAACCCCAAGTCTGTTTTCATGGCGTAATCTCAGACATTCTGCCGACTGGCACAACGTACAGACATGGGCCTCGTATGTCCAAGCCATCGAGGAAAACAGGGAACCCCATGCATTTCCGAAAAGAGGACACCCGTGGGAATCCGCAGAGGTATGATTTGCGCACATCGCCCCAGAATTTATTACCCAGACAGCCCCGCAAAGTCAGAAATGTGGGGAAAAAAACGCTTTTTCCACACATTTCGCTCGACGCACCCATCGAAACACGCCCCCAACAACACATGGCCTACCGGTACGCGTTCCCACAGGTGTCCCGATGAAAATGGTACCTCACTTGTGTGGGTGCACCTACCTGGCCGCCAAGGGGAAAGCCTAAAACACAAGTAAACCCAAGTCTGTTTTCAGAGCGTATCTCAGACATTCTGCCGACCGGCACAACGTACAGATCTGGGCCTCGGGTGTCCAAGCCACCGAGGAAAACAGGGACCCCCATGCATTTCCAAAAAGAGGACAGCCGTGGGAATCCGCAGAGGTATGATTTGCGCACATAGCCCCAGAATGTATTACCCAGACAGCCCTGCAAAGTCCGAAATGAGGGGAAAAAAACGATTTCTCCGCACATTTCGCTCGACGCACCCATCGAAACACGCCCCCAACAACACATGGCCTACCGGTACGCGTTCCCACAGGTGTCCCGATGAAAATGGTACCTCACTTGTGTGGGTGCACCTACCTGGCCGCCAAGGGGAAAGCCTAAAACACAAGTAAACCCAAGTCTGTTTTCAGAGCGTATCTCAGACATTCTGCCGACCGGCACAACGTACAGATCTGGGCCTCGGGTGTCCAAGCCACCGAGGAAAACAGGGACCCCCATGCATTTCCAAAAAGAGGACAGCCGTGGGAATCCGCAGAGGTATGATTTGCGCACATAGCCCCAGAATGTATTACCCAGACAGCCCTGCAAAGTCCGAAATGAGGGGAAAAAAACGATTTCTCCGCACATTTCGCTCGACGCACCCATCGAAACACGCCCCCAACAACACATGGCCTACCGGTACGCGTTCCCACAGGTGTCCCGATGAAAACGATACCTCACATGTGTGGGTGCACCTACCTGGCCGCCAAGGGGAAAGCCTAAAACACAAGTAACCCCAAGTCTGTTTTCATGGCGTAATCTCAGACATTCTGCCGACTGGCACAACGTACAGACATGGGCCTCGTATGTCCAAGCCATCGAGGAAAACAGGGAACCCCATGCATTTCCGAAAAGAGGACACCCGTGGGAATCCGCAGAGGTATGATTTGCGCACATCGCCCCAGAATTTATTACCCAGACAGCCCCGCAAAGTCAGAAATGTGGGGAAAAAAACGCTTTTTCCACACATTTCGCTCGACGCACCCATCGTAACACGCCCCCAACAACACATGGCCTACCGGTACGCGTTCCCACAGGTGTCCCGATGAAAACAATACCTCACATGTGTGGGTACACCTACCTGGCCGCCAAGGGGAAAGCCTAAAACACAAGTAACCCCAAGTCTGTTTTCAGAGGGAAATCTCAGACATTCTGCCGACCGGCACAACGTACAGATATGGGCCTAGGGTGTCCAAGCCACCGAGGAAAACAGGGAACCCCATGCATTTCCGAAAAGAGGACACCCGTGGGAATCCGCAGAGGTATGATTTGCGCACATCGCCCCAGATTTTATTACCCAGACAGCCCCGCAAAGTCCGAAATGTGCGTAAAAAAATGCTTTTTCCGCACATTTCGCTCGACGCACCCATCGAAACACGCCCCCAACAACACATGGCCTACCGGTACGCGTTCCCACAGGTGTCCCGATGAAAACAATACCTCACATGTGTGGGTACACCTACCTGGCCGCCAAGGGGAAAGCCTAAAACACAAGTAGCCCCAAGTCTGTTTTCAGAGCGAAATCTCAGACATTCTGCCGACCGGCACAACGTACAGATATGGGCTTCGGGTGTCCAAGCCACCGAGGAAAACAGGGAACCCCATACATTTCCGAAAAGAGGACACCCGTGGGAATCCGCAGAGGTATGATTTGCGCACATCGCCCCAGATATTATTACCCAGACAGCCCAGCAAAGTCCGAAATGTGGGGAAAAAAATGCTTTTTCCGCACATTTCGCTCGACGCACCCATCGAAACACGCCCCCAACAACACATGGCCTACTGTCACACGTTCCCACAGGTGTCCCGATGAAAACGGTACCTCACATGTGTGGGTGCACCTACCTGGCCGCCAAGGGGAAAGCCTAAAACACAAGTAACCCCAAGTCTGTTTTCATGGCGAAATCTCAGACATTCTGCCGACCGGCACAACGTACAGATATGGGCCTCGGGTGTCCAAGCCACCGAGGAAAACAGGGAACCCCATGCATTTCCGAAAAGAGGACACCCGTGGGAATCCGCAGAGGTATGATTTGCGCACATCGCCCCAGAATTTATTACCCAGACAACCCCGCAAAGTCCGAAATGTCAGGAAAAAGACACCTTTTCCGCACATTTCGCTCGACGCACCCATCGAAACACGCCCCCAACAACACATGGCCTACCGTCACGCGTTCCCATAGGTGTCCCGATGAAAACGATACGTCACATGTGTGGGTGCACCTACCTGGCCGCCAAGGGGAAAGCCTAAAACACAAGTAACCCCAAGTCTGTTTTCAGACCGAAATCTCAGACATTCTGCCGACCGGCACAACGTACAGATATGGGCCTCGGGTGTCCAAGCAAACGAGGAAAACAGGGAACCCCATGCATTTCCGAAAAGAGGACACCCGTGGGAATGCGCAGATGTATGATTTGCTCACATCGCCCCAGATTTTATTACCCAGACAGCCCTGCAAAGTCCGAAATGTGGGGAAAAAAACACTTTTTCTGCACATTTCGCTCGACGCACCCATCGAAACACGCCCCCAACAACACATGGCCTACTGTCACGCGTTCCCACAGGTGTCCTGATGAAAACGGTACCTCACATGCGTGGGTGCACCTACCTGGCCGCCAAGGGGAAAGCCTAAAACACAAGCAACACCAAGTCTGTTTTCAGAGCGAAATCTCAGACATTCTGCCGACCAGCACAACGTACAGATATGGGCCTCGGGTGTCCAAGCCACCAAGGAAAACGGGGAACCCCATGCATTTCCGAAAAGAGGACACCCGTGGGAATCCGCAGAGGTATGATTTGCGCACATCGCCCCAGAATTTATTACCCAGGAAGCCCTGCAAAGTCCGAAAATTCAGGAAAAAAACGCTTTTTATGCACATTTCGCTCGACGCACCCTTCGAAACACGCCCCCAACAACACATGGCCTACCGTCACACGTTCCCACAGGTGTCCCGATGAAAATGGTACCTCACTTGTGTGGGTGCACCTACCTGGCCGCCAAGGGGAAAGCCTAAAACACAAGTAACCCCAAGTCTGTTTTCAGAGCGTATCTCAGACATTCTGCCGACCGGCACAACGTACAGATCTGGGCCTCGGGTGTCCAAGCCACCGAGGAAAACAGGGACCCCCATGCATTTCCGAAAAGAGGACAGCCGTGGGAATCCGCAGAGGTATGATTTGCGCTCATAGCCCCAGAATGTATTACCCAGACAGCCCTGCAAAGTCCGAAATGTGGGGAAAAAAACGATTTCTCCGCACATTTCGCTCGACGCACCCATCGAAACACGCCCCCAACAACACATGGCCTACCGGTACGCGTTCCCACAGGTGTCCCGATGAAAACGATACCTCACATGTGTGGGTGCACCTACCTGGCCGCCAAGGGGAAAGCCTAAAACACAAGTAACCCCAAGTCTGTTTTCATGGCGAAATCTCAGACATTCTGCCGACTGGCACAACGTACAGACATGGGCCTCGTATGTCCAAGCCATCGAGGAAAACAGGGAACCCCATGCATTTCCGAAAAGAGGACACCCGTGGGAATCCGCAGAGGTATGATTTGCGCACATCGCCCCAGAATTTATTACCCAGACAGCCCCGCAAAGTCAGAAATGTGGGGAAAAAAACGCTTTTTCCACACATTTCGCTCGACGCACCCATCGAAACACGCCCCCAACAACACATGGCCTACCGGTACGCGTTCCCACAGGTGTCCCGATGAAAACAATACCTCACATGTGTGGGTACACCTACCTGGCCGCCAAGGGGAAAGCCTAAAACACAAGTAACCCCAAGTCTGTTTTCAGAGGGAAATCTCAGACATTCTGCCGACCGGCACAACGTACAGATATGGGCCTAGGGTGTCCAAGCCACCGAGGAAAACAGGGAACCCCATGCATTTCCGAAAAGAGGACACCCGTGGGAATCCGCAGAGGTATGATTTGCGCACATCGCCCCAGATTTTATTACCCAGACAGCCCCGCAAAGTCCGAAATGTGGGGAAAAAAATGCTTTTTCCGCACATTTCGCTCGACGCACCCATCGAAACACGCCCCCAACAACACATGGCCTACTGTCACGCGTTCCCACACGTGTCCCGATGAAAACGGTACCTCACATGTGTGGCTGTTTTCAGAGGGAAATCTCAGACATTCTGCCGACCGGCACAACGTACAGATATGGGCCTTTGGTGTCCAATCCACCGAGGAAAACAGGGAACCCCATGCATTTCCGAAAAGAGGACACCCGTGGGAATACGCAGAGGTATGATTTGCGCATATCGCCCCAGAATTTATTACCCAGGAAGCCCTGCAAAGTCCGAAAATTCAGGAAAAAAACGCTTTTTATGCACATTTCGCTCGACGCACCCTTCGAAACACGCCCCCAACAACACATGGCCTACCGTCACACGTTCCCACAGGTGTCCCGATGAAAATGGTACCTCACTTGTGTGGGTGCACCTACCTGGCCGCCAAGGGGAAAGCCTAAAACACAAGTAACCCCAAGTCTGTTTTCAGAGCGTATCTCAGACATTCTGCCGACCGGCACAACGTACAGATCTGGGCCTCGGGTGTCCAAGCCACCGAGGAAAACACGGACCCCCATGCATTTCCGAAAAGAGGACAGCCGTGGGAATCCGCAGAGGTATGATTTGCGCACATAGCCCCAGAATGTATTACCCAGACAGCCCTGCAAAGTCCGAAATGTGGGGAAAAAAACGATTTCTCCGCACATTTCGCTCGACGCACCCATCGAAACACGCCCCCAACAACACATGGCCTACCGGTACGCGTTCCCACAGGTGTCCCGATGAAAATGGTACCTCACTTGTGTGGGTGCACCTACCTGGCCGCCAAGGGGAAAGCCTAAAACACAAGTAAACCCAAGTCTGTTTTCAGAGCGTATCTCAGACATTCTGCCGACCGGCACAACGTACAGATCTGGGCCTCGGGTGTCCAAGCCACCGAGGAAAACAGGGACCCCCATGCATTTCCAAAAAGAGGACAGCCGTGGGAATCCGCAGAGGTATGATTTGCGCACATAGCCCCAGAATGTATTACCCAGACAGCCCTGCAAAGTCCGAAATGAGGGGAAAAAAACGATTTCTCCGCACATTTCGCTCGACGCACCCATCGAAACACGCCCCCAACAACACATGGCCTACCGGTACGCGTTCCCACAGGTGTCCCGATGAAAATGGTACCTCACTTGTGTGGGTGCACCTACCTGGCCGCCAAGGGGAAAGCCTAAAACACAAGTAAACCCAAGTCTGTTTTCAGAGCGTATCTCAGACATTCTGCCGACCGGCACAACGTACAGATCTGGGCCTCGGGTGTCCAAGCCACCGAGGAAAACAGGGACCCCCATGCATTTCCAAAAAGAGGACAGCCGTGGGAATCCGCAGAGGTATGATTTGCGCACATAGCCCCAGAATGTATTACCCAGACAGCCCTGCAAAGTCCGAAATGAGGGGAAAAAAACGATTTCTCCGCACATTTCGCTCGACGCACCCATCGAAACACGCCCCCAACAACACATGGCCTACCGGTACGCGTTCCCACAGGTGTCCCGATGAAAACGATACCTCACATGTGTGGGTGCACCTACCTGGCCGCCAAGGGGAAAGCCTAAAACACAAGTAACCCCAAGTCTGTTTTCATGGCGTAATCTCAGACATTCTGCCGACTGGCACAACGTACAGACATGGGCCTCGTATGTCCAAGCCATCGAGGAAAACAGGGAACCCCATGCATTTCCGAAAAGAGGACACCCGTGGGAATCCGCAGAGGTATGATTTGCGCACATCGCCCCAGAATTTATTACCCAGACAGCCCCGCAAAGTCAGAAATGTGGGGAAAAAAACGCTTTTTCCACACATTTCGCTCGACGCACCCATCGTAACACGCCCCCAACAACACATGGCCTACCGGTACGCGTTCCCACAGGTGTCCCGATGAAAACAATACCTCACATGTGTGGGTACACCTACCTGGCCGCCAAGGGGAAAGCCTAAAACACAAGTAACCCCAAGTCTGTTTTCAGAGGGAAATCTCAGACATTCTGCCGACCGGCACAACGTACAGATATGGGCCTAGGGTGTCCAAGCCACCGAGGAAAACAGGGAACCCCATGCATTTCCGAAAAGAGGACACCCGTGGGAATCCGCAGAGGTATGATTTGCGCACATCGCCCCAGATTTTATTACCCAGACAGCCCCGCAAAGTCCGAAATGTGCGTAAAAAAATGCTTTTTCCGCACATTTCGCTCGACGCACCCATCGAAACACGCCCCCAACAACACATGGCCTACCGGTACGCGTTCCCACAGGTGTCCCGATGAAAACAATACCTCACATGTGTGGGTACACCTACCTGGCCGCCAAGGGGAAAGCCTAAAACACAAGTAGCCCCAAGTCTGTTTTCAGAGCGAAATCTCAGACATTCTGCCGACCGGCACAACGTACAGATATGGGCTTCGGGTGTCCAAGCCACCGAGGAAAACAGGGAACCCCATACATTTCCGAAAAGAGGACACCCGTGGGAATCCGCAGAGGTATGATTTGCGCACATCGCCCCAGATATTATTACCCAGACAGCCCAGCAAAGTCCGAAATGTGGGGAAAAAAATGCTTTTTCCGCACATTTCGCTCGACGCACCCATCGAAACACGCCCCCAACAACACATGGCCTACTGTCACACGTTCCCACAGGTGTCCCGATGAAAACGGTACCTCACATGTGTGGGTGCACCTACCTGGCCGCCAAGGGGAAAGCCTAAAACACAAGTAACCCCAAGTCTGTTTTCATGGCGAAATCTCAGACATTCTGCCGACCGGCACAACGTACAGATATGGGCCTCGGGTGTCCAAGCCACCGAGGAAAACAGGGAACCCCATGCATTTCCGAAAAGAGGACACCCGTGGGAATCCGCAGAGGTATGATTTGCGCACATCGCCCCAGAATTTATTACCCAGACAACCCCGCAAAGTCCGAAATGTCAGGAAAAAGACACCTTTTCCGCACATTTCGCTCGACGCACCCATCGAAACACGCCCCCAACAACACATGGCCTACCGTCACGCGTTCCCATAGGTGTCCCGATGAAAACGATACGTCACATGTGTGGGTGCACCTACCTGGCCGCCAAGGGGAAAGCCTAAAACACAAGTAACCCCAAGTCTGTTTTCAGACCGAAATCTCAGACATTCTGCCGACCGGCACAACGTACAGATATGGGCCTCGGGTGTCCAAGCAAACGAGGAAAACAGGGAACCCCATGCATTTCCGAAAAGAGGACACCCGTGGGAATGCGCAGATGTATGATTTGCTCACATCGCCCCAGATTTTATTACCCAGACAGCCCTGCAAAGTCCGAAATGTGGGGAAAAAAACACTTTTTCTGCACATTTCGCTCGACGCACCCATCGAAACACGCCCCCAACAACACATGGCCTACTGTCACGCGTTCCCACAGGTGTCCTGATGAAAACGGTACCTCACATGCGTGGGTGCACCTACCTGGCCGCCAAGGGGAAAGCCTAAAACACAAGCAACACCAAGTCTGTTTTCAGAGCGAAATCTCAGACATTCTGCCGACCAGCACAACGTACAGATATGGGCCTCGGGTGTCCAAGCCACCAAGGAAAACGGGGAACCCCATGCATTTCCGAAAAGAGGACACCCGTGGGAATCCGCAGAGGTATGATTTGCGCACATCGCCCCAGAATTTATTACCCAGGAAGCCCTGCAAAGTCCGAAAATTCAGGAAAAAAACGCTTTTTATGCACATTTCGCTCGACGCACCCTTCGAAACACGCCCCCAACAACACATGGCCTACCGTCACACGTTCCCACAGGTGTCCCGATGAAAATGGTACCTCACTTGTGTGGGTGCACCTACCTGGCCGCCAAGGGGAAAGCCTAAAACACAAGTAACCCCAAGTCTGTTTTCAGAGCGTATCTCAGACATTCTGCCGACCGGCACAACGTACAGATCTGGGCCTCGGGTGTCCAAGCCACCGAGGAAAACAGGGACCCCCATGCATTTCCGAAAAGAGGACAGCCGTGGGAATCCGCAGAGGTATGATTTGCGCTCATAGCCCCAGAATGTATTACCCAGACAGCCCTGCAAAGTCCGAAATGTGGGGAAAAAAACGATTTCTCCGCACATTTCGCTCGACGCACCCATCGAAACACGCCCCCAACAACACATGGCCTACCGGTACGCGTTCCCACAGGTGTCCCGATGAAAACGATACCTCACATGTGTGGGTGCACCTACCTGGCCGCCAAGGGGAAAGCCTAAAACACAAGTAACCCCAAGTCTGTTTTCATGGCGAAATCTCAGACATTCTGCCGACTGGCACAACGTACAGACATGGGCCTCGTATGTCCAAGCCATCGAGGAAAACAGGGAACCCCATGCATTTCCGAAAAGAGGACACCCGTGGGAATCCGCAGAGGTATGATTTGCGCACATCGCCCCAGAATTTATTACCCAGACAGCCCCGCAAAGTCAGAAATGTGGGGAAAAAAACGCTTTTTCCACACATTTCGCTCGACGCACCCATCGAAACACGCCCCCAACAACACATGGCCTACCGGTACGCGTTCCCACAGGTGTCCCGATGAAAACAATACCTCACATGTGTGGGTACACCTACCTGGCCGCCAAGGGGAAAGCCTAAAACACAAGTAACCCCAAGTCTGTTTTCAGAGGGAAATCTCAGACATTCTGCCGACCGGCACAACGTACAGATATGGGCCTAGGGTGTCCAAGCCACCGAGGAAAACAGGGAACCCCATGCATTTCCGAAAAGAGGACACCCGTGGGAATCCGCAGAGGTATGATTTGCGCACATCGCCCCAGATTTTATTACCCAGACAGCCCCGCAAAGTCCGAAATGTGGGGAAAAAAATGCTTTTTCCGCACATTTCGCTCGACGCACCCATCGAAACACGCCCCCAACAACACATGGCCTACTGTCACGCGTTCCCACACGTGTCCCGATGAAAACGGTACCTCACATGTGTGGCTGTTTTCAGAGGGAAATCTCAGACATTCTGCCGACCGGCACAACGTACAGATATGGGCCTTTGGTGTCCAATCCACCGAGGAAAACAGGGAACCCCATGCATTTCCGAAAAGAGGACACCCGTGGGAATACGCAGAGGTATGATTTGCGCATATCGCCCCAGAATTTATTACCCAGGAAGCCCTGCAAAGTCCGAAAATTCAGGAAAAAAACGCTTTTTATGCACATTTCGCTCGACGCACCCTTCGAAACACGCCCCCAACAACACATGGCCTACCGTCACACGTTCCCACAGGTGTCCCGATGAAAATGGTACCTCACTTGTGTGGGTGCACCTACCTGGCCGCCAAGGGGAAAGCCTAAAACACAAGTAACCCCAAGTCTGTTTTCAGAGCGTATCTCAGACATTCTGCCGACCGGCACAACGTACAGATCTGGGCCTCGGGTGTCCAAGCCACCGAGGAAAACACGGACCCCCATGCATTTCCGAAAAGAGGACAGCCGTGGGAATCCGCAGAGGTATGATTTGCGCACATAGCCCCAGAATGTATTACCCAGACAGCCCTGCAAAGTCCGAAATGTGGGGAAAAAAACGATTTCTCCGCACATTTCGCTCGACGCACCCATCGAAACACGCCCCCAACAACACATGGCCTACCGGTACGCGTTCCCACAGGTGTCCCGATGAAAACGATACCTCACATGTGTGGGTGCACCTACCTGGCCGCCAAGGGGAAAGCCTAAAACACAAGTAACCCCAAGTCTGTTTTCATGGCGAAATCTCAGACATTCTGCCGACTGGCACAACGTACAGACATGGGCCTCGTATGTCCAAGCCATCGAGGAAAACAGGGAACCCCATGCATTTCCGAAAAGAGGACACCCGTGGGAATCCGCAGAGGTATGATTTGCGCACATCGCCCCAGAATTTATTACCCAGACAGCCCCGCAAAGTCAGAAATGTGGGGAAAAAAACGCTTTTTCTGCACATTTCGCTCGACGCACCCATCGAAACACGCCCCCAACAACACATGGCCTACCGGTACGCGTTCCCACAGGTGTCCCGATGAAAACAATACCTCACATGTGTGGGTACACCTACCTGGCCGCCAAGGGGAAAGCCTAAAACACAAGTAACCCCAAGTCTGTTTTCAGAGGGAAATCTCAGACATTCTGCCGACCGGCACAACGTACAGATATGGGCCTAGGGTGTCCAAGCCACCGAGGAAAACAGGGAACCCCATGCATTTCCGAAAAGAGGACACCCGTGGGAATCCGCAGAGGTATGATTTGCGCACATCGCCCCAGATTTTATTACCCAGACAGCCTCGCAAAGTCCGAAATGTGGGGAAAAAAATGCTTTTTCCGCACATTTCGCTCGACGCACCCATCGAAACACGCCCCCAACAACACATGGCCTACTGTCACGCGTTCCCACACGTGTCCCGATGAAAACGGTACCTCACATGTGTGGCTGTTTTCAGAGGGAAATCTCAGACATTCTGCCGACCGGCACAACGTACAGATATGGGCCTTTGGTGTCCAATCCACCGAGGAAAACAGGGAACCCCATGCATTTCCGAAAAGAGGACACCCGTGGGAATACGCAGAGGTATGATTTGCGCATATCGCCCCAGAATTTATTACCCAGGAAGCCCTGCAAAGTCCGAAAATTCAGGAAAAAAACGCTTTTTATGCACATTTCGCTCGACGCACCCTTCGAAACACGCCCCCAACAACACATGGCCTACCGTCACACATTCCCACAGGTGTCCCGATGAAAATGGTACCTCACTTGTGTGGGTGCACCTACCTGGCCGCCAAGGGGAAAGCCTAAAACACAAGTAACCCCAAGTCTGTTTTCAGAGCGTATCTCAGACATTCTGCCGACCGGCACAACGTACAGATCTGGGCCTCGGGTGTCCAAGCCACCGAGGAAAACACGGACCCCCATGCATTTCCGAAAAGAGGACAGCCGTGGGAATCCGCAGAGGTATGATTTGCGCACATAGCCCCAGAATGTATTACCCAGACAGCCCTGCAAAGTCCGAAATGTGGGGAAAAAAACGATTTCTCCGCACATTTCGCTCGACGCACCCATCGAAACACGCCCCCAACAACACATGGCCTACCGGTACGTGTTCCCACAGGTGTCCCGATGAAAACGATACCTCACATGTGTGGGTGCACCTACCTGGCCGCCAAGGGGAAAGCCTAAAACACAAGTAACCCCAAGTCTGTTTTCATGGCGAAATCTCAGACATTCTGCCGACTGGCACAACGTACAGACATGGGCCTCGTATGTCCAAGCCATCGAGGAAAACAGGGAACCCCATGCATTTCCGAAAAGAGGACACCCGTGGGAATCCGCAGAGGTATGATTTGCGCACATCGCCCCAGAATTTATTACCCAGACAGCCCCGCAAAGTCAGAAATGTGGGGAAAAAAACGCTTTTTCCACACATTTCGCTCGACGCACCCATCGAAACACGCCCCCAACAACACATGGCCTACCGGTACGCGTTCCCACAGGTGTCCCGATGAAAACAATACCTCACATGTGTGGGTACACCTACCTGGCCGCCAAGGGGAAAGCCTAAAACACAAGTAACCCCAAGTCTGTTTTCATGGCGAAATCTCAGACATTCTGCCGACCGGCATAACGTACAGATATGGGCCTCGGGTGTCCAAGCCACCGAGGAAAACAGGGAACCCCATGCATTTCCGAAAAGAGGACACCCGTGGGAATCCGCAGAGGTATGATTTGCGCACATCGCCCCAGAATTTATTACCCAGACAACCCCGCAAAGTCCGAAATGTCAGGAAAAAGACACCTTTTCCGCACATTTCGCTCGACGCACCCATCGAAACACGCCCCCAACAACACATGGCCTACCGTCACGCGTTCCCACAGGTGTCCCGATGAAAACGATACGTCACATGTGTGGGTGCACCTACCTGGCCGCCAAGGGGAAAGCCTAAAACACAAGTAACCCCAAGTCTGTTTTCAGACCGAAATCTCAGACATTCTGCCGACCGGCACAACGTACAGATATGGGCCTCGGGTGTCCAAGCAAACGAGGAAAACAGGGAACCCCATGCATTTCCGAAAAGAGGACACCCGTGGGAATGCGCAGATGTATGATTTGCTCACATCGCCCCAGATTTTATTACCCAGACAGCCCTGCAAAGTCCGAAATGTGGGGAAAAAAACACTTTTTCTGCACATTTCGCTCGACGCACCCATCGAAACACGCCCCCAACAACACATGGCCTACTGTCACGCGTTCCCACAGGTGTCCTGATGAAAACGGTACCTCACATGCGTGGGTGCACCTACCTGGCCGCCAAGGGGAAAGCCTAAAACACAAGCAACACCAAGTCTCTTTTCAGAGCGAAATCTCAGACATTCTGCCGACCAGCACAACGTACAGATATGGGCCTCGGGTGTCCAAGCCACCAAGGAAAACGGGGAACCCCATGCATTTCCGAAAAGAGGACACCCGTGGGAATCCGCAGAGGTATGATTTGCGCACATCGCCCCAGAATTTATTACCCAGGAAGCCCTGCAAAGTCCGAAAATT
Source organism: Ambystoma mexicanum (assembly GCF_040938575.1). Classification (NCBI taxonomy): domain Eukaryota; kingdom Metazoa; phylum Chordata; class Amphibia; order Caudata; family Ambystomatidae; genus Ambystoma; species Ambystoma mexicanum. The sequence goes on from NC_090937.1 coordinate 1,227,889,286, forward strand.
CAGGAAAAAAACGCTTTTTATGCACATTTCGCTCGACGCACCCTTCGAAACACGCCCCCAACAACACATGGCCTACCGTCACACGTTCCCACAGGTGTCCCGATGAAAATGGTACCTCACTTGTGTGGGTGCACCTACCTGGCCGCCAAGGGGAAAGCCTAAAACACAAGTAACCCCAAGTCTGTTTTCAGAGCGTATCTCAGACATTCTGCCGACCGGCACAACGTACAGATCTGGGCCTCGGGTGTCCAAGCCACCGAGGAAAACAGGGACCCCCATGCATTTCCGAAAAGAGGACAGCCGTGGGAATCCGCAGAGGTATGATTTGCGCTCATAGCCCCAGAATGTATTACCCAGACAGCCCTGCAAAGTCCGAAATGTGGGGAAAAAAACGATTTCTCCGCACATTTCGCTCGACGCACCCATCGAAACACGCCCCCAACAACACATGGCCTACCGGTACGCGTTCCCACAGGTGTCCCGATGAAAACGATACCTCACATGTGTGGGTGCACCTACCTGGCCGCCAAGGGGAAAGCCTAAAACACAAGTAACCCCAAGTCTGTTTTCATGGCGAAATCTCAGACATTCTGCCGACTGGCACAACGTACAGACATGGGCCTCGTATGTCCAAGCCATCGAGGAAAACAGGGAACCCCATGCATTTCCGAAAAGAGGACACCCGTGGGAATCCGCAGAGGTATGATTTGCGCACATCGCCCCAGAATTTATTACCCAGACAGCCCCGCAAAGTCAGAAATGTGGGGAAAAAAACGCTTTTTCCACACATTTCGCTCGACGCACCCATCGAAACACGCCCCCAACAACACATGGCCTACCGGTACGCGTTCCCACAGGTGTCCCGATGAAAACAATACCTCACATGTGTGGGTACACCTACCTGGCCGCCAAGGGGAAAGCCTAAAACACAAGTAACCCCAAGTCTGTTTTCAGAGGGAAATCTCAGACATTCTGCCGACCGGCACAACGTACAGATATGGGCCTAGGGTGTCCAAGCCACCGAGGAAAACAGGGAACCCCATGCATTTCCGAAAAGAGGACACCCGTGGGAATCCGCAGAGGTATGATTTGCGCACATCGCCCCAGATTTTATTACCCAGACAGCCCCGCAAAGTCCGAAATGTGGGGAAAAAAATGCTTTTTCCGCACATTTCGCTCGACGCACCCATCGAAACACGCCCCCAACAACACATGGCCTACTGTCACGCGTTCCCACACGTGTCCCGATGAAAACGGTACCTCACATGTGTGGCTGTTTTCAGAGGGAAATCTCAGACATTCTGCCGACCGGCACAACGTACAGATATGGGCCTTTGGTGTCCAATCCACCGAGGAAAACAGGGAACCCCATGCATTTCCGAAAAGAGGACACCCGTGGGAATACGCAGAGGTATGATTTGCGCATATCGCCCCAGAATTTATTACCCAGGAAGCCCTGCAAAGTCCGAAAATTCAGGAAAAAAACGCTTTTTATGCACATTTCGCTCGACGCACCCTTCGAAACACGCCCCCAACAACACATGGCCTACCGTCACACGTTCCCACAGGTGTCCCGATGAAAATGGTACCTCACTTGTGTGGGTGCACCTACCTGGCCGCCAAGGGGAAAGCCTAAAACACAAGTAACCCCAAGTCTGTTTTCAGAGCGTATCTCAGACATTCTGCCGACCGGCACAACGTACAGATCTGGGCCTCGGGTGTCCAAGCCACCGAGGAAAACACGGACCCCCATGCATTTCCGAAAAGAGGACAGCCGTGGGAATCCGCAGAGGTATGATTTGCGCACATAGCCCCAGAATGTATTACCCAGACAGCCCTGCAAAGTCCGAAATGTGGGGAAAAAAACGATTTCTCCGCACATTTCGCTCGACGCACCCATCGAAACACGCCCCCAACAACACATGGCCTACCGGTACGCGTTCCCACAGGTGTCCCGATGAAAACGATACCTCACATGTGTGGGTGCACCTACCTGGCCGCCAAGGGGAAAGCCTAAAACACAAGTAACCCCAAGTCTGTTTTCATGGCGAAATCTCAGACATTCTGCCGACTGGCACAACGTACAGACATGGGCCTCGTATGTCCAAGCCATCGAGGAAAACAGGGAACCCCATGCATTTCCGAAAAGAGGACACCCGTGGGAATCCGCAGAGGTATGATTTGCGCACATCGCCCCAGAATTTATTACCCAGACAGCCCCGCAAAGTCAGAAATGTGGGGAAAAAAACGCTTTTTCTGCACATTTCGCTCGACGCACCCATCGAAACACGCCCCCAACAACACATGGCCTACCGGTACGCGTTCCCACAGGTGTCCCGATGAAAACAATACCTCACATGTGTGGGTACACCTACCTGGCCGCCAAGGGGAAAGCCTAAAACACAAGTAACCCCAAGTCTGTTTTCAGAGGGAAATCTCAGACATTCTGCCGACCGGCACAACGTACAGATATGGGCCTAGGGTGTCCAAGCCACCGAGGAAAACAGGGAACCCCATGCATTTCCGAAAAGAGGACACCCGTGGGAATCCGCAGAGGTATGATTTGCGCACATCGCCCCAGATTTTATTACCCAGACAGCCCCGCAAAGTCCGAAATGTGGGGAAAAAAATGCTTTTTCCGCACATTTCGCTCGACGCACCCATCGAAACACGCCCCCAACAACACATGGCCTACTGTCACGCGTTCCCACACGTGTCCCGATGAAAACGGTACCTCACATGTGTGGCTGTTTTCAGAGGGAAATCTCAGACATTCTGCCGACCGGCACAACGTACAGATATGGGCCTTTGGTGTCCAATCCACCGAGGAAAACAGGGAACCCCATGCATTTCCGAAAAGAGGACACCCGTGGGAATACGCAGAGGTATGATTTGCGCATATCGCCCCAGAATTTATTACCCAGGAAGCCCTGCAAAGTCCGAAAATTCAGGAAAAAAACGCTTTTTATGCACATTTCGCTCGACGCACCCTTCGAAACACGCCCCCAACAACACATGGCATACCGTCACACATTCCCACAGGTGTCCCGATGAAAATGGTACCTCACTTGTGTGGGTGCACCTACCTGGCCGCCAAGGGGAAAGCCTAAAACACAAGTAACCCCAAGTCTGTTTTCAGAGCGTATCTCAGACATTCTGCCGACCGGCACAACGTACAGATCTGGGCCTCGGGTGTCCAAGCCACCGAGGAAAACACGGACCCCCATGCATTTCCGAAAAGAGGACAGCCGTGGGAATCCGCAGAGGTATGATTTGCGCACATAGCCCCAGAATGTATTACCCAGACACCCCTGCAAAGTCCGAAATGTGGTGAAAAAAACGATTTCTCCGCACATTTCGCTCGACGCACCCATCGAAACACGCCCCCAACAACACATGGCCTACCGGTACGCGTTCCCACAGGTGTCCCGATGAAAACGATACCTCACATGTGTGGGTGCACCTACCTGGCCGCCAAGGGGAAAGCCTAAAACACAAGTAACCCCAAGTCTGTTTTCATGGCGAAATCTCAGACATTCTGCCGACTGGCACAACGTACAGACATGGGCCTCGTATGTCCAAGCCATCGAGGAAAACAGGGAACCCCATGCATTTCCGAAAAGAGGACACCCGTGGGAATCCGCAGAGGTATGATTTGCGCACATCGCCCCAGAATTTATTACCCAGACAGCCCCGCAAAGTCAGAAATGTGGGGAAAAAAACGCTTTTTCCACACATTTCGCTCGACGCACCCATCGAAACACGCCCCCAACAACACATGGCCTACCGGTACGCGTTCCCACAGGTGTCCCGATGAAAACAATACCTCACATGTGTGGGTACACCTACCTGGCCGCCAAGGGGAAAGCCTAAAACACAAGTAACCCCAAGTCTGTTTTCAGAGCGAAATCTCAGACATTCTGCCGACCGGCACAACGTACAGATATGGGCTTCGGGTGTCCAAGCCACCGAGGAAAACAGGGAACCCCATACATTTCCGAAAAGAGGACACCCGTGGGAATCCGCAGAGGTATGATTTGCGCACATCGCCCCAGATATTATTACCCAGACAGCCCAGCAAAGTCCGAAATGTGGGGAAAAAAACGCTTTTTCCGCACATTTCGCTCGACGCACCCATCGAAACACGCCCCCAACAACACATGGCCTACTGTCACACGTTCCCACAGGTGTCCCGATGAAAACGGTACCTCACATGTGTGGGTGCACCTACCTGGCCGCCAAGGGGAAAGCCTAAAACACAAGTAACCCCAAGTCTGTTTTCATGGTGAAATCTCAGACATTCTGCCGACCGGCACAACGTACAGATATGGGCCTCGGGTGTCCAAGCCACCAAGGAAAACAGGGAACCCCATGCATTTCCGAAAAGAGGACACCCGTGGGAATCCGCAGAGGTATGATTTGCGCACATCGCCCCAGAATTTATTACCCAGACAACCCCGCAAAGTCCGAAATGTCAGGAAAAAAACACCTTTTCCGCACATTTCGCTCGACGCACCCATCGAAACACGCCCCCAACAACACATGGCCTACCGTCACGCGTTCCCACAGGTGTCCCGATGAAAACGATACGTCACATGTGTGGGTGCACCTACCTGGCCGCCAAGGGGAAAGCCTAAAACACAAGTAACCCCAAGTCTGTTTTCAGAGCGAAATCTCAGACATTCTGCCGACCGGCACAACGTACAGATATGGGCCTCGGGTGTCCAAGCCACTGAGGAAAACAGGGAACCCCATGCATTTCCGAAAAGAGGACACCCGTGGGAATACAGATGTATGATTTGCTCACATCGCCCCAGATTTTATTACCCAGACAGCCCTGCAAAGTCCGAAATGTGGGGAAAAAAACACTTTTTCTGCACATTTCGCTCGACGCACCCATCGAAACAAGCCCCCAACAACACATGGCCTACTGTCACGCGTTCCCACAGGTGTCCTGATGAAAACGGTACCTCACATGCGTGGGTGCACCTACCTGGCCGCCAAGGGGAAAGCCTAAAACACAAGCAACACCAAGTCTGTTTTCAGAGATAAATCTCAGACATTCTGCCGACCGGCACAACGTACAGATATGGGCCTCGGGTGTCCAAGCCACCAAGGAAAACGGGGAACCCCATGCATTTCCGAAAAGAGGACACCCGTGGGAATCCGCAGAGGTATGATTTGCGCACATCGCCCCAGAATTTATTACCCAGACAGCCCTGCAAAGTCCGAAATGTGGGAAAAAAACGCTTTTTCCACAAATTTTGCTCGACGCACCCATCGAAACACGCCCCCAACAACACATGGCCTACCGTCACGCGTTCCCACAGGTGTCCCGATGAAAACGGTACCTCACATGTGTGGGTGCACCTACCTGGCCGCCAAGGGGAAAGCCTAAAACACAAGTAACCCCAAGTCTGTTTTCATGGCGAAATCTCAGACATTCTGCCGACCGGCACAACGTACCGACATGGGCCTCGGGTGTCCAAGTCACCGAGGAAAACAGGGAACCCCATGCATTTCCGAAAAGAGGACACCCGTGGGAATCTGCAGAGGTATGATTTGCGCACATCGCCCCAGAATTTATTACCCAGACAGCCCCGCAGAGTCCGAAATGTGGGGAAAAAAATGCTTTTTCCGCACATTTCGCTCAACGCACCCATTGAAACACGCCCCCAACAACACATGGCCTACCGTCACGCGTTCCCACAGGTGTCCCGATGAAAACGGTACCTCACATGTGTGGGTGCACCTACCTGGCCGCCAAGGGGAAAGCCTAAAACACAAGTAACCCCAAGTCTGTTTTCAGAGCGAAATCTCAGACATTCTCCCGACCGGCACAACGTACAGATATGGCCCTCGGGTGTCCAAGCCACCGAGGAAAACAGGGAACCCCATGCATTTCCGAAAAGAGGATACCCGTGGGAATCCGCAGAGGTATGATTTGCGCACATCTCCCCAGAATTTATTACCCAGACAGCCCCGCAGAGTCCGAAATGTGGGGAAAAAAAAACATTTTCCGCACATTTCGCTCGACGCACCCATTGAAACAGGCCGCCAACAACACATGGCCTACCGTCACGCGTTCCCACAGGTGTCCCGATGAAAACGGTACCTCACATGTGTGGGTGCACCTACCTGGCCGCCAAGGGGAAAGCCTAAAACACAAGTAACCCCAAGTCTGTTTTCATGGCGAAATCTCACACATTCTGCCGACCGGCACAACGTACAGATATGGGCCTCGGGTGTCCAAGCCACCGAGGAAAACAGGGAACTCCATGCATTTCCAAAAAGAGGACACCCGTGGGAATCCGCAGAGGTATGATTTGCGCACATCGCCCCAGAATGTATTACCCAGACAGCACCGCAAAGTCCAAAATGTCGGGAAAAAAACACCTTTTCCGCACATTTCGCTCGACGCACCCATCGAAACACGCCCCCAACAACACATGGCCTACCGTCACGTGTTCCCACAGGTGTCCCGATGAAATCGATACCTCACATGTGTGGGTGCACCTACCTGGCCGCCAAGGGGAAAGCCTAAAACACAAGTAACCCCAAGTCTGTTTTCATGGCGAAATCTCAGACATTCTGCCGACTGGCACAACGTACACACATGGGCCTCGTATGTCCAAGCCATCGAGGAAAACAGGGAACCCCATGCATTTCCGAAAAGAGGACACCCGTGGGAATCCGCAGAGGTATGATTTGCGCACATCGCCCCAGAATTTATTACCCAGACAGCCCCGCAAAGTCAGAAATGTGGGGAAAAAAACGCTTTTTCCACACATTTTGCTCGACGCACCCATCGAAACACGCCCCCAACAACACATGGCCTACTGTGAGGACCGGTGGGGGGGTCTGTACTTCCGCTCTCTATATGGTAGAGGAGAGGCACAGAGGACCCCAGCCAAGATTCTCTATTACAGTAGCGATGGACGAGCAATCAAGGCCTAGCTTCTCAGGAGGTGATGCAGGCTGGTTCTTAAGTACAGTGTATCCCCAAGCCCCCACAAAGGAATGTCCACACACTGTATTACTGAAAACACAGTCTTTATATAATTAATATTCAAGGGTTATGTACACTTATCACAACAACGCACTTTGTGCTCAGGAAAACCAATAATGGTAAATATCTACAATTCTAAAGTGGTACCACTAATATTAGACCTCATAACAGTGCATTCACAATACTGTAGAAATGGCACGCAGATCAATAAGAAGGAAACCAGCAATAGAGAGAGGAGAGATACCAGAGGGTTGAAACAATAGGCAGAAGACTGGCCCTTGCTACTGTGATGCTGGAAATGCATCAGAGGGACAGGGCCTCTGAATCCTTGTCCTTTACTGTTTTTTATCGTGTGTTCTGTCGTGTTTTCTGCCCAGGAGTCCATGTGGGACTCCTGGCAGTGCAGCTCTCTTTTGGTTTGGTGAACAGACCCATGGGATACCCTTATGGCACCCATGGGTAGGGGTACAACCCTGTGCCCCTAGTGTATGTTTTTGGGCACCTGTGGGTAGCCCACAGAGCAGGGTATGGGCTGGTGGCAGCTCCATGCTGAAATTGACAGGTGCTCTGGGTGTCCTCCATTTTGGGATACCCAGGCCCTGCCATTGGAATCAGTTGATTCCTGATGGAAAACAAGATGGCCCCTGTGGCCTCTTGCTTTCTATTGCCTCTTACCTTGTTTTCCCAAAGTCCTGGGAAGCCCTGTCTCTGTCCCTTCCCCCTGACTGGCTGTTGGGTGGAAGTTCCATATATGGTGTTGTTGTGAAGGCCCAGCTAGACTGACTGGAGCCTTCCCAGTGACTGTATGTTGTGGGTACCGCCTGTGGGTGGGACCTGGGTGAAAGGAGTGGGTGACCAATATACACTCCTTGTTGTGGTTGTCTGGTTTCTGGCATGTGAGACAAAGACTGAGACAGCCCTGCCCGAAACTGGCCTGAATGCAGTGTGTAGTGTTGAATGGCTGGGTACTTGTCCCAATCCACATTCCTTGTTGTGAGTGTCTGAAAGGGAGGAGTGTGGCCTGAATGCACTGTGTGCCTGATTGGCTGACTGACTGCATGAATGCCCTTCTGTGTGATTGGCTGCTGTGTGCGTGCCAGCAGTGTGGATGAGAGACAGAATAGTATATCTGGGGACCTCTCACCACTGGAAATTGTTCAGAGTTCAGAAGCGTTCAGAAGCTGAGTCTCCACTCAAGAGTAACTGGAACTGCTGACCCTCGACGCCCAGCTGGAAGAAGAAGACTTGCTGCTGCATTTGCTTCGACCGATCCGAAGGCTGCCGTGTTCGTCGAGGACTGACACGAGAGAGGACCTGGTAAGGCGCCCTCTTCCCGTGCTCCGAGGGACCATCGAGCACCGCTACATCTTCGCCGAAGCGCCCTGGAAGTCAGACCCTCGAAAGGCTGCCGACCCGAGACGGGACCGCCGAGGAGATCAAAGTGAAGCACCCGGACATCGACGCCGTCGAAGTCCATTGCCGTCGACCAGGGTTCGCAGGTCTGTGTAACCGCTGGAGGCCCGTCGAAGTTGTGTTGCCCAGCCGTGGGAACCACTTGACGCCGTGCCGCCGACGACCGGAGCCGTCCGCTCCTTGCCTAAGAACATTCGAATCGAAGGACTCCCTCATCCGCACCGTCGACCGCTTTATCCTGCCGGAGAAAGTCGAGGACGACCAACGCGCCGAGGAGAATCCGCCGGTGGGTTTCCCGCCACCTCACGACCCCAAAGACTCGAGCGACTCGACGCCCTTGCTGGGCCACCGTCATTCACAATCTTTGCGGTCCAGAACTAGTGTCGCCGAGGTGCCCCGCACGCCTCTTCCTCGCAGGACGCCGACGTCTCGACGCCGACGAGCACCGCTCGGATCGAAGCCTGCCGCCTCATCGACGCCGTTCTACCCTGTTTGTTGTCGGACGTTCGACGCCCCGTGTCTCCCGCTTGAAAGGGAAGGCATTCAAGAAGGGCCGTCGATTCCCCGACACCGAACACCGAGTTCCTCGACGCTTCTCGACGCCTCTCGACGATCCGTGACTCCTGCTTTAAAGGGGGTCATTCAAGAAGGATCTGTCGACGCCTCTTCGAAGAACTCGACTCCACCAGGTACATTGGGGGGGTAAAAACATTGTAGGAGAGAAGAAGACTATTGAACAATATATGGACTGGGCTTGTGTTATATCTCTTTATTTTACAGGTTGCCCAGGTGGGGGGATCTCCACACAGAACTGTGTCCAGTAGCAAGGGCCAGTCTTCTGCCTATTGTTTCAACCCTCTGGCATCTCTCCTCTCTCTATTGCTGGTTTCCTTCTTATTGATCTGCGTGCCATTTCTACGGTATTGTGAATGCACTGTTATGAGGTCTAATATTAGTGGTACCACTTTAGAATTGTAGATATTTATCATTATTGGTTTTCCTGAGCACAAAGTGCGTTGTTGTGATAAGTGTACATAACCCTTGAATATTAATTATATAAAGACTGTGTTTTCAGTAATACAGTGTGTGGACATTCCTTTGTGGGGGCTTGGGGATACACTGTACTTAAGAACCAGCCTGCATCACCTCCTTAGAAGCTAGGCCTTGATTGCTCGTCCATCGCTACCATAATAGAGAATCTTGGCTGGGGTCCTCTGTGCCTCCCCTCTACCATATAGAGAGCGGAAGTACAGACCCCCCCACCGGTCTTGACAAGCTGGTGGCAGCGGTGGGATGCTTATGGTTTTAAGACTCAGTGTATAACCGTGCCACTTACAAAATATCCGCACTTTATTAGATTAAGGTTTGGGTGTGTTCCAAATAACTGCATTACAAGCAATGGAGCCCATTGCGAATGGTAAATTGATTAGGATGAGCTTAGAGGCTCTCCAGAGTGCTTGTGAAGCCAGGGAGTTAGACTTTGTGGATAAGTCTAGTGCTGAGCTAATAGCTGCCCTGGTGGACTACCAGACTGATGGTGAAACACTTGATGAAGGGGGAGATGCAACCAGTGAGGACTCTGCCCCTGGGGTTGTCGCTGAATCTGTTTCTGGGAATGCCACCATTCCTGCTGCCTCTGTTCCAAACCCCAGCAATTCCATGGAACTTGAGTTATTAAGGATGAAATTGGCCTTTGAATATCGCAAGTTGGAAATAGAAGCTGAGCTTAAGAAAGAGGAGCTGGCACAGCAAGTGGAACTCAAGAATAGGGATCTTGCGCTCAAAGACAAGGACACTGAATGTCAGAGAATCCAGCTAGAGAAAGCTAGAGTGGAGACTTCAGCTAAAACCAGTGAGAGTGTCAGGTCCCCAGCCACCAAGTTTATGAAAGACTTGGTTGGTGTGTTTTTGGAGGGTTCAGATATCCTCCAATGGATTGAAGCGTTTGAAATGGCTTGTGCGATTCATGATGTGGATAAAAGAGATTGGGCTAAGTGTTTGTTAAGCAGAGTGCCTCAAACTGGATATGACTGTATTCTGAAGCTGAGTGTGGAAGAAAGGGGTCAGTATGAGTGTATGAAGTCTGCTTTAATTGCCAAGTTTGGCAAGACACCTACCCAATATCTTAAAAGGTTCAGGGATTTTAAGAAAAGAGAGAATTTATCTTGGGTTGACTGGGTGAGTGCTGCACACATGAACATGATGGGGTGGATTGATGGTTACAAGGTGAAAACTTTTGCTGAATTATCCCACCTGTTGTTTTTTGAGCATTTTTCTGAAGCCTGTTCACCAGAGCTGCGTCAGTATGTGGCTGACCAGAACATTTTGGACCCCTTTAAGCTGGCTAGGTTGGCTGACAAGTGGTTCTCCCACCGGGTGTCCCCTAAGGACTCCAGTGGGAAGGACAAGGACAAAGAAAAGGGGACCTCTCAGAAAGCTGAGGAGTCCCAAAAGCAATCACAGTCGGGTAAACCAAAACCTTCCTCTCCTAAGACCCAAAAACCTAGTGGGGATAAGTCATCTGTGGGTGGGAATAAGAGTAGTGGTCCACCTGCTGCAAAGCAGGCTCCCAGTGGTTCCAGTACCGTACCCCGCACTCCTGGCACTTGTTGGGACTGTGGGGCCCTGGATCACAAAAGGGGTGACTCCAAGTGTAAAGGTAAGGCACTTGGAGTACAGGCTGTCAGCCTGAGCTACCCTTACCCCATGCCTGAGGTGGAGGCCACTGTCCTCCCCTCCTCTACAGGAATCACCTTTGGTGCTCCTGTAGAGATTTCCTTAGTGTCCCTTGGGGCCTGGGACCAGTACGCAGAAGTACTGGCGACTATCCCGCAGAACACCCGTAGGTTTTTGAGAAGTGTCCTCTTGAATGGCCAGCCTTCTACTGGCTTGAGAGACACTGGGGCAAGCGTGACAGTGGTGGACAGGACCCTGCTCAAGCCAGAGGACTATGCAAGTGCTCCTCTGAGAACCACCAGGTTAGCTGGTGGGCCTCCCAAATTATCGCCTGTAGCCTTAGTCACACTCATGATTGGAGACAAGACAGCGAAGCTTCCTGTCCTGGTTCAGGACAATGTCCCTGCTAACATTTTGTTAGGAAATGATCTAGTAGAGTTGGGGTTGATCTCGGATGGTCTTCCCATGACTGCGGCTGCGGTCACTAGGTCACAGGTGACACCGGGTCTGGCTGTGAGTCAGGTACCCGAGCCAAAGGCGAGGCCTAAGGCAAGAAGGCGGAAGACCAAGAAGGCCACCTCTGTGGAGGGAGCACCTTCTCTTCCTGCTGCACCCATTGGGATCCATGCTCCGGACGGGCTGGGTCCAGTGGAAAACCCAAACTCAACTCCTTTGGGAGAAGAGGCAGAAGACTCTCCTGTGGGAGAGGTTCTCAACCCGGAGGATCATCCCGACCTTCAATGCTTGTTAGCTGAAGGGGGTCCCTCCCGGGCAGACTTCTGTAAGGGACAGAGAGAGTGCCACTCTCTCGAGGGTCTGAGAAAACAGGCCCTGTCCCAGGCACAAGGTGAAGTGCCTAGGACCTTCAAGATTTATTGGGAGGGTGAGCTCCTTGTTAGTGAGCCCACTAAGCCTGAACCTGGTGCCCTCAAGAGGTTGGTGGTACCCCAGGTTTACAGGCCCTTCCTGCTGCAGTTGGCGCATGAGGTGCCCTTGGCTGGTCATCTTGGTACCAAGAAGACTAAGCAGCGGCTCTCTGCCCACTTCTACTGGCCCCGGATGGGAGTAGAAGTGGAGTCCCACTGCAGGACCTGCCCAACTTGTCAGTTGTCTGGCAAGACTGGAGGCAGGGTCATTGCCCCACTGCAGCCATTGCCAGTGGTTGGCACACCGTTCGAGAGGGTGGGCATCGACATTGTCGGTCCCCTGGACCCTCCCACTTCCGGTGGACATCGGTTCATCCTGGTCTTGGTTGATCATGCCACCAGGTACCCTGAGGCTATACCCCTTCGGACTATTACTGCCAAGGTGGTTGCCAGGGCTCTCCTGGGCATTTTTACCCGTGTTGGATTCCCCAAGGAGGTTGTCTCTGACAGAGGATCCAACTTCATGTCTAGTTACATGAAGACCATGTGGAAAGAGTGCGGGGTAACCTACAGGTTCTCCACCTCTTACCACCCCCAGACCAATGGTCTGGTTGAGAGATTTAACAAAACTCTCAAGGGCATGCTAGGTGCTTTGGAAGAGCCCCTAAGGAGGAAATGGGATCTCCTCCTGCCATGCCTGCTGTTTGCTTACAGAGAGGTACCTCAAGAGGGTGTTGGTTTCAGCCCCTTTGAGTTACTCTTTGGACATCCCGTGAGGGGGCCCCTCGCCTTGATCAGAGAAGGCTTGGAAGCCACCCCTCCCGGTCCCGCCAAGCAAGTGGGGGACAATGTGTTAGGCCTCAGGCGGAGGATGACACAGATGATGGGTCAGGCAACAGCAAATCTCAAGGCCAGCCAGGAATTGAATAAGTACTGGCATGACCTTAAAGCTTCGCAAGTGGATTGGACTCCGGGGCAGGAAATCCTTGTGATGGAGCCTACAAAGCCTAGAGCTTTGGCCGATAAATGGACTGGACCCTTCCGGATAAAATCCAAGATGGGCGAAGTCAATTATCTGGTTGACATGGGTGCCTCTGGGGTAGCCCCTCAGGTATTCCATGTCAACAGGCTCAAGCCTTTCCACAGGCGAGCAGAGGTCTCATGTCTCTTGCTAGCTTCAGGGCAAGAAGAGGATGAGAGTGAGCCCCTTCCAGATTTGCTGCATAGCAACCCTCAGGATGGCTCAGTGGAGGGAGTGCGTCTCTCTCCAGATTTGACAACAGAGCAGCAGAGGGCCTGCAGGGCTTTGCTCCAGCAGTATGCCTCTCTGTTTTCACTGACACCGGGCCTTACACCGTGGTGTAAGCACGAAATCGACACTGGTGACAGTGTGCCTGTCAAAAGCAGGTGCTACCGTATGTCAGATACCGTCAAGAACCACATCCAGGCTGAGGTCGCCAAGATGTTGGATCTGGGTGTTATTGAACCCTCAACCAGTCCCTGGTCCAGTCCAGTGGTCCTTGTCCCCAAGGAAAGTTCCCAGGCGGGTACCAAGGATTGGAGGTTCTGTGTGGACTACCGAGGAGTCAATGCCGTCACCAAAACTGACGCGCACCCATTGCCCAGGGCTGATGAGCTCGTGGACACCATAGGTGCTGCCAAATTTGTGAGCACCTTTGACCTTACCTCAGGCTATTGGCAAATAGCTCTGACGGACCATGCCAAGGAAAAGACGGCTTTCTGAACACCTGAGGGACTCTACCAGTTTAGGGTCATGCCTTTTGGGTTGAAGAATGCCCCTACCACCTTCCAGAGATTGGTCAACCATGCGCTCAGTGGGCTGGAAGCCTTTTGTGTGGCTTACTTAGACGACATTGCCGTCTACAGTTCCACCTGGGAAGAGCATTTGACACATCTGGATAAGGTGTTGCAGGCCTTGAAAAGGGCTAACCTCACTATCAAGGCCACCAAGTGCCAGATAGCTCAGGGGAAAGTTACCTATCTTGGTCATGAGGTAGGAGGGGGTCAAATCCAACCTCTCTCCAGTAAGGTACAGGACGTACAGAACTGGGAGACTCCCACTACTCAAACCCCAGGTGAGAGCCTTTTTGGGCCTCACTGGGTACTATCGCAATTTCATGGCAGACTATGGAACCATAGCTGCACCCCTGACAGCTCTAACTCCGCCCAAACAGCCTAGGAAGGTTAATTGGACCGAAGACTGTCAGAGGGCCTTTGAGGGCTTGAAAGAAAGTCTGTGTAGGGCACCTGTGTTGTGTGCGCCTGACTACAGCCGACCCTTTATCGTCCAGACGGATGCCTGCGACACCGGAATTGGAGCTGTCTTGTCTCAGTTAGATGACAAAGGGAGAGAACATCCTATCATATTCATCAGTAGACAACTCAAGGGTAGGGAACTTAAGTGGGCTACTGTTGAAAAGGAGTGTTTTAGCATAGTTTGGAGCCTTAGGCGTTTTAGGCCCTACCTTACGGGGTCCACCTTCAAGGTCCAAACAGATCATAAGCCCCTGAAGTGGCTTATGCAGATGAAGGGTGAGAATCCGAAATTGCTCAGGTGGTCCATTAGCCTGCAAGGGCTAGACTTCACCATAGAGCACAGACCAGGGAAGAGTCACGATAATGCAGATGGCCTTTCCAGAAGGTATGTTGACCGTCTGGATGAGGGTGTCTATCCCGTGGGAGATTAGGCACCCTCCACCTCAGTCTGGGGGGGGCGACTGTGATGCTGGAAATGCATCAGAGGGACAGGGCCTCTGAATCCTTGTCCTTTACTGTTTTTTATCGTGTGTTCTGTCGTGTTTTCTGCCCAGGAGTCCATATGGGACTCCTGGCAGTGCAGCTCTCTTTTGGTTTGGTGAACAGACCCATGGGATACCCTTATGGCACCCATGGGTAGGGGTACAACCCTGTGCCCCTAGTGTATGTTTTTGGGCACCTGTGGGTAGCCCACAGAGCAGGGTATGGGCTGGTGGCAGCTCCATGCTGAAATTGACAGGTGCTCTGGGTGTCCTCCATTTTGGGATACCCAGGCCCTGCCATTGGAATCAGTTGATTCCTGATGGAAAACAAGATGGCCCCTGTGGCCTCTTGCTTTCTATTGCCTCTTACCTTGTTTTCCCAAAGTCCTGGGAAGCCCTGTCTCTGTCCCTTCCCCCTGACTGGCTGTTGGGTGGAAGTTCCATATATGGTGTTGTTGTGAAGGCCCAGCTAGACTGACTGGAGCCTTCCCAGTGACTGTATGTTGTGGGTACCGCCTGTGGGTGGGACCTGGGTGAAAGGAGTGGGTGACCAATATACACTCCTTGTTGTGGTTGTCTGGTTTCTGGCATGTGAGACAAAGACTGAGACAGCCCTGCCCGAAACTGGCCTGAATGCAGTGTGTAGTGTTGAATGGCTGGGTACTTGTCCCAATCCACATTCCTTGTTGTGAGTGTCTGAAAGGGAGGAGTGTGGCCTGAATGCACTGTGTGCCTGATTGGCTGACTGACTGCATGAATGCCCTTCTGTGTGATTGGCTGCTGTGTGCGTGCCAGCAGTGTGGATGAGAGACAGAATAGTATATCTGGGGACCTCTCACCACTGGAAATTGTTCAGAGTTCAGAAGCGTTCAGAAGCTGAGTCTCCACTCAAGAGTAACTGGAACTGCTGACCCTCGACGCCCAGCTGGAAGAAGAAGACTTGCTGCTGCATTTGCTTCGACCGATCCGAAGGCTGCCGTGTTCGTCGAGGACTGACACGAGAGAGGACCTGGTAAGGCGCCCTCTTCCCGTGCTCCGAGGGACCATCGAGCACCGCTACATCTTCGCCGAAGCCCCCTGGAAGTCAGACCCTCGAAAGGCTGCCGACCCGAGACGGGACCGCCGAGGAGATCGAAGTGAAGCACCCGGACATCGACGCCGTCGAAGTCCATTGCCGTCGACCAGGGTTCGCAGGTCTGTGTAACCGCTGGAGGCCCGTCGAAGTTGTGTTGCCCAGCCGTGGGAACCACTTGACGCCGTGCCGCCGACGACCGGAGCCGTCCGCTCCTTGCCTAAGAACATTCGAATCGAAGGACTCCCTCGTCCGCACCGTCGACCGCTTTATCCTGCCGGAGAAAGTCGAGGACGACCAACGCGCCGAGGAGAATCCGCCGGTGGGTTTCCCGCCACCTCACGACCCCAAAGACTCGAGCGACTCGACGCCCTTGCTGGGCCACCGTCATTCACAATCTTTGCGGTCCAGAACTAGTGTCGCCGAGGTGCCCCGCACGCCTCTTCCTCGCAGGACGCCGACGTCTCGACGCCGACGAGCACCGCTCGGATCGAAGCCTGCCGCCTCATCGACGCCGTTCTACCCTGTTTGTTGTCGGACGTTCGACGCCCCGTGTCTCCCGCTTGAAAGGGAAGGCATTCAAGAAGGGCCGTCGATTCCCCGACACCGAACACCGAGTTCCTCGACGCTTCTCGACGCCTCTCGACGATCCGTGACTCCTGCTTTAAAGGGGGTCATTCAAGAAGGATCTGTCGACGCCTCTTCGAAGAACTCGACTCCACCAGGTACATTGGGGGGGTAAAAACATTGTAGGAGAGAAGAAGACTATTGAACAATATATGGACTGGGCTTGTGTTATATCTCTTTATTTTACAGGTTGCCCAGGTGGGGGGATCTCCACACAGAACTGTGTCCAGTAGCAAGGGCCAGTCTTCTGCCTATTGTTTCAACCCTCTGGCATCTCTCCTCTCTCTATTGCTGGTTTCCTTCTTATTGATCTGCGTGCCATTTCTACAGTATTGTGAATGCACTCTTATGAGGTCTAATATTAGTGGTACCACTTTAGAATTGTAGATATTTATCATTATTAGTTTTCCTGAGCACAAAGTGCGTTGTTGTGATAAGTGTACATAACCCTTGAATATTAATTATATAAAGACTGTGTTTTCAGTAATACAGTGTGTGGACATTCCTTTGTGGGGGCTTGGGGATACACTGTACTTAAGAACCAGCCTGCATCACCTCCTGAGAAGCTAGGCCTTGATTGCTCGTCCATCGCTACCATAATAGAGAATCTTGGCTGGGGTCCTCTGTGCCTCCCCTCTACCATATAGAGAGCGGAAGTACAGACCCCCCCACCGGTCTTGACAGCTACTGGACACAGTTCTGTGTGGAGATCCCCCCACTTGAGCAACCTGTAAAATAAAGAGATATAACACAAGCCCAGTCCATATATTGTTCAATAGTATTATTCTCTCCTACAATGTTTTTACCCCCACAATGTACCTGGTGGAGTCGAGTTCTTCGAAGAGGCGTCGACAGATCCTTCTTGAATGACCCCCTTTAAAGCAGGAGTCACGGATCGTCGAGAGGCGTCGAGAAGCGTCGAGGAACTCGGTGTTCGGTGTCGGGGAATCGACGGCCCGTCTTGAATGCCTTCCCTTTCAAGCGGGAGACACGGGGCGTCGAACGTCCGACAACAAACAGGGTAGAACGGCGTCGATGAGGCGGCAGGCTTCGATCCGAGCGGTGCTCGTCGGCGTCGAGACGTCGGCGTCCTGCGAGGAAGAGGCGTGCGGGGCACCTCGGCGACACTAGTTCTGGACCGCAAAGATTGTGAATGACGGTGGCCCAGCAAGGGCGTCGAGTCGCTCGAGTCTTTGGGGTCGTGAGGTGGCGGGAAACCCACCGGCGGATTCTCCTCGGCGCGTTGGTCGTCCTCGACTTTCTCCGGCAGGATAAAGCGGTCGACGGTGCGGACGAGGGAGTCCTTCGATTCGAATGTTCTTAGGCAAGGAGCGGACGGCTCCGGTCGTCGGCGGCACGGCGTCAAGTGGTTCCCACGGCTGGGCAACACAACTTCGACGGGCCTCCAGCGGTTACACAGACCTGCGAACCCTGGTCGACGGCAATGGACTTCGACAGCGTCGAGGTCCGGGTGCTTTACTTCGGTCTCCTCGGCAGTCCCCTTCTCCGGTCGGCAACCTTTCGATGGTCTGGCGTCCAGGGAGCTTCGGCGAAGATTCAGCGGTGCTCGATGGTCCCTCGGAGCACGGGAAGAGGGCGCCTTACCAGGTCCTCTCTCGGGTCAGTCCTCGACGAACACGGCAGCCTTCGGATCGGTCGAAGCAAATGCAGCAGCAAGTCTTCTTCTTCCAGCTGGGCGTCGAGGGTCAGCAGTTCCAGTTACTCTTGAGTGGAGACTCAGCTTCTGAACGCTTCTGAACAATTTCCAGTGGTGAGAGGTCCCCAGATATACTATTCTGTCTCTCATCCCCACTGCTGGCACACACTCAGCAGCCAATCACACAGAAGGGCAT